>NC_138769.1:291665188-291717688 GCF_965119305.1 Pelophylax lessonae
CCCTGGTTCTCACGACGTAGACCTACGTCGCCAGATTCCTCCCTCTCTCAGCGGCACGCGCCCGCTGTGTTTAGACAAGGGGAGGAGATGCGGTGATCACCGCCGCTCTTCCAGGGTCGTCGGGAAAAGACTGAGGAAATCCGCTTGTGTAAACAAAGCGGGCGGATCTCCTCTGTGATAGGCGGGGACAGATCACAGGATTCAGCATAGTTGAACCTGCAATCTGTGTCTGTGTCACACAACCCCCTCCGCCCACACACTTCAGTAAGCATGAGGCACACATTTAACCCCTTGATCACCAACAGTGTTAAACCCCTTCCCTGCCAGTGTCATTATTACAGTAAAAGTGCATATTTTTAGCACTGATTACTGTAGTAATGTCACTGGTCCCCCCAAAAGTGTCAAAAATGTCAGTTAGGGGTCCGATCTGTCCGCCGCAATGTAGCAGTCCCGCAAAAAAATCGCAGATCGCCGCCATTATTAATAAAAAAAATAAACAATAAAAGTGACAAATCTTTTCCGTACTTAGTAAACGCGATAACTTTTGCGCAAAACCAATCAAAATACGCTTATTGTGATTTTTTTTTACCAAAAATATGTAGCAGAAAACAAATTGGCCTAAAATGTTAAAAAATTTTAATTTTGTAAATTTTTTGGCGGAATGTTATACAGTATATCAGAATGTGAACAATATTGTTTTTTTTTTTTTTTTCAAAATTGTCATTCTTTTTTCAAACATTAAAAATCGCACAGGTGATCAAATACCACCAAAAGAAAGCTCTATTTGTGGGTAAAAAAAGGACACACATTTAATTTGGGTACAGCATCGCACGACCGCGCAATTGTCTGTTAAAATAACGCAGAGCCGAATCGCAAAATATGGCCTGGTCAGGAATGGGGTAAAATCTTCCGGTCTTAAAGTGGTTAAAAATACGCATTTTTTTGGGCATTTTTTTGGGGGTCTTTGGAGGCAGGCAAAACATCTGAACTTCTGTATAGGGGTATATATACACACACACTTATATGTATATATACACATACACATATATAGGTGTGATAGGAGCGGAGACATATTGATGTTAATTATTTCATTAGCGCAAGCATAGTGTTCTGCTATTTTCACACCTATATGTGTGTAGGTGTATATATACATACATGTGTGTGTATATATACCCCTATACAGAAGTTCAGATGTCATGCCTGCCTCCAAAGACCCCAAAAAAATACCCCCCAAAAAAAAGCCTGCAATAACACACCTGGGCGTTTTTTTTGGCGCAGGCGTTTTTTTAGGCATTTTTTTTTGGGTCTTTGGAGGCAGGCAAAACATCTGAACTTCTGTATAGGGGAATATATACACACACATGTATGTATATATACACCTACACACATATAGGTGTGAAAATAGCAGAAAACTATGCTTGCGCTAATGAAATAATTAACACCAATATGTCTCCGCTCCTATCTGTAAGATTCTGGTACCTTCGGTACCCTTATAGGTCATTTCCTTCTTCATATTGCGTCCCACCTTTTCAGCTAGGTGGAAGGCATATACCTTTAAGCCGCATGACGTCATCACTAAGTGCCGCTCTGAGCGGCTATTTCAATCGCCGGCTTTTCTCTCACAAATTGTTCGTTCAAACCGCATGGTATACAGCCTTGTCTTACGCTGCCGGAGCCTCCAGCTATTGCCATACCTGGATAGACCGGAACCTCGCTATTGATCCCGTATCTCGCTACCCGATCATTCACTCATTACCGGACCCTTCAGCTTACTAATCTAACTAGTGATAAGTACCCCACAGGGGATTCCTTCCTATCAAACTTACACTATCTACTTCTGCATACTAAGGACTGTTACTATCTATGCATTACTATTTCTATCATCTGCACTGTTACATAGATTGCTAGCTCTTGAGTCTACTACCATCTATATCCTTGCACTAAGTTAGCCTCTCTTGTACACTCCATCTGCTGTCCCCTACCACCTGTTATTGCACATGATTGCTAACCTATCTACCATCATCTACTACTCTCCTGAACATTACTATTGAGTACTCATCATTGCTATCACAACTCACGCCTGTCCTTTCAGCACATCACCTCTATACTATCATATACAACCTATCACTCCAGGAACATCTTATTGAGTGTTTGTATATTGTATGCTGAAGCAGGCTGGCCACAATGATGAGTCTGGAGAGTTGGACATGGTGATTCAACACACCTCTACACGACTACTGAGTGGAGATTCTGCAGCTGCAAATCCAACTCTCAAAACAGACGCTAGAGCGTTACACTATCACACCTATATATGTGTATGTGTGTATATATATATATATAAGTATGTGTGTATATATACCCCTACACAGAAGTTCAGATGTTTTGCCTGCCTCCAAAGACCCAAAAAAATGCCCCAAAAAAACCCCTGCAATAACACACTTGGGCGTTTTTTTTGGCGCAAGCGTTTTTTTGGGCATTTTTTTGGAGTCTTTGGAGGCAGGCAAAACATCTGAACTTCTGTATAGGGGTATATATACACACACACTTATATGTATATATATACACATACACATATATAGGTGTGATAGGAGCGGAGACATATGCCTGTTAATTATTTAATTAGTGCAAGCATAGTGTACTGCTACTTTCACACCTATGTATGTGTAGGTGTATATATACATACATGTGTGTATATATACCCCTATTCAGAAGTTCAGCTGTCGTGCCTGACTCCAAACATGTCCTCAAAGAAGCCCTATGAACGCCTGCAGCAAAAAGCAGGCTGACTGGCGAGAAGCCATATCGGTGTTCTGTAAGTGACCTAAGAGAAACGATCTTTTCTCTATAACGGTCACCCTGACATGGAAGGGTTTTGTCACCCTGCCATAGTAGTCAGAGTCAGTTAACCCTACACTACACTACAGTCCCCTTACACTTAACACTTTCCCTACAGAAACTAGATTATTAAAGCTAACTAAAGTGGAAAATAGCACCCTAACTACACTAGATATCCCTTTCCTCACACTAAAAATTACTAAATGACACTTTGTAGCAGAAGTAACAGAACTGCTTCCACTCTCTTCCATGTCCCTGTATTACAATGCTAGGAATTTAGCGGGGGCTATCTTATATACTGGGGGGCGTATTCACTAATGATTGGCCTCTGGACCCCCTAGCCACTCCAGTCACATTCCTAGCATTCTCCTGCACCCTCAATTGGTTTTTACTGATGGTTCTGGTCCAATCACTGGCTTTTAAAGCCCATTTCCTGTCCCATTGCATTTTGGTCGGTTCTGGTTGCCGAATTCCGAACTTTTTCAGCAAAAAGTTCGGAATTCGGCCGAGCCTCAAACAGCCAATTTTCGGGTCGAACCGATGGTCGACCCGAACCGTTCGATCATCCCTAGTGTCCAGGAGCAGCAGAATTTAGGCAGAAAAAACGCTTTACGCTACTTAAAGCTGCTAGAAGCTGCTAGCTTAAACACTCCTAAACTAAGGTGCTTGTGCATTAATTCATTTCACAGGCCAGAATAAATTATTTATTCTGGTCAATAAAATGAATTAACACCCAAAAACTTGACACTTGTAAAAGCTCCTAAAAACTTGTAAAAGCTTTAGACACTTTTACAAGCGCCGACCATTTTTTCTGCAAAAACGCTGCTTGCTTTTAGGAGAGTTAAAAAACATCCTGTGCATGAGGCCTTATACACAAGAATACTTATTCAAGCTTTTCTGATTTATGTTTATGCTTGTAGAGAAGAACAAAGGAGGCATGATTCATTTATTTAACATTTTCTTCCTTTACATAACAAAAGTGGTTTAATTAAAAACCATAAATTAAACAAATAATATTTTCCAGAAAAGCAACTCAGATAGTGAGAATTGAAAATATCCCCTTACATTGGTGTTTAGTGTAAGTGTTCCTGCACAATAGTGTTCAGTGGAGCACTTCTTTTTTAGTTAGTTTGTAGACACATATTGAAAATGTATTTGTCATATTTTTATAGTTTACTGTACACTTTTGTTAATGAAGTGCCCAATAAAGAGCCACAAAATGCGTCAATGGTGTTTTGACCCGTATCCACCATTGTTTAGCAGATCTGATAGCAACCTAGCACAGTTCAAGAAGGAACTTGATACACTTAACTTCTAACACCAATGAAGAAGGTTGGCAAAGTACAGTCATCTGTTTTCAGATAGAAGTATTGTAAAGTAAGTGGGAATGAGAACGGGGGAGTTTCGAGAATGTGCTTTCAGACACTACGCTTTCCCAATATTTACAGCTATGGAATATTTAATAACTGAAAACACACCTTTCATCCTTACATGCCCATCCTGGAAGCCGTAAGTCTGTAATAATATTATTGGCCATGCTTTCTTAGTCACATTTATACCCATTATTGTCAAAAGGCTAAACCATCTACATAAAGATCTAAAGAGAGGCCTAAGCCACCAAATGTGATAATCTATTTGTGCAACAGACGCATTTAAATAGGAAAAATCCCCCAAATGCACACACTAATAATTCTTCTATATACACTGCTCAAAAAAAATTTAAAGAAAAATTTAAAAACACATCAGATCTCAATGGGGAAAAATCTAATGCTGGATATCTATACTGATATGGACTGGGTTAGGAAGAAAAGATGCCACATTGTTTTATGCAAATGAAAATTCATTGCAGCAACTCAAAATGGTACTCATTAGTTTGTATGGCCCTCACGTGCTTGTATGCATGCCTGACAATGTCGGGGCATGCGCCTAATGAGACAGCGGATAGTGTCCTGGAGTATTTCCTCCTCTGGACCAGGATATTCCTGAGCTCCTGAACAGATTGAGGTGCAACCTGGTGACGTCGGGTGGACTAAAAAATAATGTCCCAGAGGTGTCCTTTTGGATTTAGGTCAGACGGGCTTGGGGGCCATTCAATGGTATCAATTCCTTCATCCTCCCGGAACTGGCTATATACTCTTGCCACAAGAGGCCGGGCATTGCCGTGCACCAAGAGGAACCCAGGACTCACTGTATCAGCATAGGGTCTGACAATAGGTCCAAAGATTTCTAATGGCAGTCAGGGTGCCATTGTCTAGCCTCAAGATATCAGTGCATCCCTCCATGGATATGCCTCCCCAGACCATCATTGACCCACCACCAAACCGGTCATGCTGAACGATGTTACAGGCAGCATAACATTCTCCACGGCTTCTCCAGACCCTTTCACGTCTGTCACATGTGCTCAGGGTGAACCTGCTCTCATCTGTGAAAAGTATAGAGCACCAGTGGCGGACCTGCAAATTTTGGTGTTCAATGGCAAATGCCAATCAAGCTCCACGGTGATGTGCAGTGAACACAGGGCCCACTAGAGGATGTTGGACCCTCAGGCTACCCTCATAAAGTCTGTTTCTGATTGTTTGGTCAGAGACATTCACACCAGTGACCTTTTGGTGGTCATTTTGTAGGGCTCTGGCAGTGCTCATCCTGTTCCTCCTTGCACAAAAGAGCAGATAGAAGTCCTAAATAAATGTGTGAAGTGAGCGCTAGAAATACATATTGCTCCTAGCATGAGGACATGGCGGCTGAGACATCAGCGTGTAGGACCCTTCCGACGTGTTTCGTGCTCAAACATGTTGTCAAAGGGATCCGCGCAAAACGCGCCAGGAGGGGCCTACACGCTGACGTCTTGCCCGACCTGTCCTCGTCGTAGGAGCGGCAGTATTTCATGTGAGTTTATGGCCATGTTTTTTTACATGTACATGTATTTTTAATATTTAATAAATACTACACTATATTAGCATCATTTTGGCTCTTGCTGGTAAGCTTTTTTATACAGCACATATCATATGATTAGTGACTGGTATAGCAGGCCATGCTTCCAGTATGCTGAATGACAACGTCACAGGGCTTGTTTCATTCCAGCATCTGGTGAGTGCATTTTAATTGTGGAGGGTGCGCACAGATACCAGTCCTGCTTATGGGTTAAGGACCTTCTATGGCCATGTCTAGCTCTCCTAGAGTGCCTGTCTCCTGGAATCTCCCCCATGCTCTTGAAACTGTGCTGGGAGACACAGCAAACCTTCTGGCAATGACACGTATTGATGTGCCATAGTGGAAGACTGCCTGTTCAACCTCTATAGGGTCCAGGTATCTCCTCATGTTACCATTAGTAAACACTGACCCTAGCCAAATGCAAAATTAGTGAAAAACAGTCTAAAAAGATGAGTAGGGAAAAAAATGTCAGTGGCCTCCACCTGTAAAACCATTCCTGTTGTGGAGGTCTTCTCATTGTTGCCCATCTAGTGCACCTGTTGTTAATTTCATTAATACCAAAGCACTTAAACTGATTAACAACCCCCTCTGCTACTTAACTGACCAGATCCATATCCCAGGAGTTTAATTGACTTGGTGCTATACTTTGATTAAAAAGTGTTCCTTTAGTTTTTCTGAGCAGTGTATATACAGTATTTTGCCAGTGCCCCTGGCAAATAAAAGGGGTCACGATTGCGGGTATAATTTTCATTTTTTTTTTAGGCCTTCAATGTTCTGTTTCAGACCCCATTGGGAGTTACAGTTCCTTGAAAAAGTATTCATACCGATTTAAATTTTCCACTTTTTGTCATGTTACAACCAAACAAACTTAAATGTAAACTTAAATTTAAATGTAAACTTAAATTACAAACTTAAATGTATTTTTTGGGGATTTTATGTGATAGACAAAGACAAAGTGACACATAATTGTGCAGTGGAAGGAAAATGATAAATGGTTTCCAAAATAAATATCTGAAAAGTGTAGTATGCAATGTGCATTTGTGTGCAGCCCCCTTTACTCTGATACCCCTAACTAAAATCTAGTGGAACCAATTGCCTTCAGAAGTCACCTAAGTAGTAATCCTGTGTGTAATTTAATCTCAGTATAAATACAGCTGTTCTGTGAAGCCCTCAGAGGTTTGTTAGAGAACCTTAGTAAACAAACAGCATAATGAAGGCCAAGGAACACACCAGACAGGTCAGGGATAAAGTTGTGGAGAAGCTTAAGGCAGGGTTAGGTTATAACAAAATATCCCATGCTTTGAACATCTCACGGAGCACTGTTCAATCCATCACTTAAAAATGAAAAGAGTAAGGTGCAACTGCAAACCTACCTAAGACATGGCTGTCCACCTAAACTGACAGGCCGAGCAAGGAGAGCATTAATCAGAGAAGCAGCCAAGAGGCCCATGGTAACTCTGGAGGAGCTGCAGAGATCCACAGCTCAGGTGGGAGATTCTGTCCACAGGACAACTATTCGTTGTGCACTCCACAAATCTGACCTTTATGGAAGAGTGGCAAGAAGAAAGCCACTGTTGAAAGAAAGCCATAAGTCCTGTTTGCAGTTTGCAAAAAACCATGTGGGGCACACAGCAAACGTGTGGAAGAAGGTGCTCTGGTGAGATGAAACTAAAATTGAACTTTTTGGCCTAAAAGCAAAACGCTATGTTTGGCAGAAAACGAGCACTGCACATCACCCTGAACACACTATCCTGACTGTGAAACATGGTGGTGGTAGTATCATCATGCGGGCATGCTTTTTTCAGCAGGGACAAGGAAGCTGGTCAGAGTTGATAGGAAGGTGAATGAAACCAAACACAGGGCAATCTTAAAAGAAAACCTGTTAGAGTTTTAAAAGACATGAGACTGGGGTGGAGGTTCGCCTTCCAGCAGGACAATGGAATGGTTTAGATCAAAGCATATTTATGTGCTAGAATGGCCAAGGCAAAGTCCAGACTTAAATCCAGTTGGGACTCTGTGGCAAGACTTGAAAATTGCTGTTCAGACACTCTCTATTCAATCTAACAGAGCTTGAGCTATTTTGCAAAGAAGAATGGACAAAAATTTCACTCTCTCTAGATGTGCAAAGCTGGTAGAGCCATACCCAAAATGATTTGCAGCGGTAATTACAGCGAAAGGTGGTTCTACAAACTATTACCTCAGTGGGACTGAATACAAATGCACGCCAAACTTTTCAGATATTTATTTGTAAAAGGTTTTGAAAAACATTTATCATTTTCCCTCCACTTCACAATTATGTGGCACTTTATGTTGGTCTATCACATAAAATCCTAATAAAATAAATGTACGCTTTTGGTTGTAACATGACAAAATGAGGAAAATTTCAAGGGGTATGAATACTTTTTCAAGGCACTGATCTGCTCATCAACAATGAGCCATATACTTATGTCAACATGTATGCACTGAGTATGACATTTTTATTAATTGTTTATTAGAGGGCACAGGGTGAGTATTTCGGTACATTGGGCTATGCTGCTGTCTTTAGGGGACTGGACACTGGCAAAACAATACTGTAAGGACAGTACAGTAAAACCCTTCCCACTTCCAGCATGTTTTGCTAGTATCCTAGGAGAACAGGCAACTCCTCTTCTCTGGTAGAAACAAACCTTTTCTTACTTTTTATCAAGATTTATTTTTCATCTTGCAAGTTTCTGCAGTTGCTGCAGAGCCAGAAAGGGCTCATTGTGCTGCTTTCTGGATTGGCTGGTGGTAGGAAGGGGGAATTGTGCGAGTTTGTAAATTTGCTTCTTGAGTGGCCTGCCTTCCATGGCTAAGACAATGAAGAGGGGGGAAGCCGCTCAGGTGTATGTTCCAAACCCAGTGCAGGTCAGATCCATCATCCGAGAATAGAAGAAATCCAAGTATGAGACCGCACTCAGGGTATTATGATGAAATCAAAAGTTTCTTTATTCCTCATAAATAAAGTAGACAGACAGTGTGCAAACAGACGTGTCGGGTTGACGCGTTTCACGACGCTGTAGGTCGCTTACTCATAACCACACTTGCCTTCCATGGCTGCCTGGGCTCTAGACACTTCTTCTCCTATGCAAATCCCCTCCATGATGGATGTACCGAGCATACCTGTCATATTTGTCTGAGCAATCGTGGAGCTCCCTGCCTTTCTGTCATTTCTCTGGACCTGCATCCGTTTTATGATTCTCTGGAAAGTAACTTCGACCCTGCTGCCTTTCAAGTGATCTGGTCACAGAAAGCATTAATTGTTCCTACTCTTAAATTATGCAGGGGTTAAACATTCTTCTGTATTGTCTAGCCAAGAATTCTCATCTACTATGTCTGAGTTTATGGGCAACATTGTAGCCATGATACAAGCATGCTTTCACACCCTCTCATCCACTCATCCAGAGTCAATTTCTGCATTCCCTAAAGCTGCAGTTGCTTCTACACTGTCACCCGAGGATGAGGATTGTACCTTATTCTTACTTGAGGATTGGGCCCACAAGGAGTTGTAGTCTACAAACATTATTTAAAAACTTAAGAAAACTATCTCGGCCACTCATGCTTAGATTTGGAGCTGCCTACATCAGCCACACACAAGAGACTAGCCTGGATTTCCTGAAGAACCCTCAACAGGTTAAACATTTCCAGTTGATCATCTATTGTATCTGATCCTGTATAATGATTGGCCTTACTGGAAAAGGTTTTCATTCCTCCTAAGCGTTTTGCCCAGCAGTACCTTTTAGAGGAGGGTGTAAGAAATTACATTGCCCAATAAATATATATGTATTTGTAGGGACTATATGCCATTCGTATCTTTATTTGGGATTATTATGAGATATGGGCAAAAGTATGGATGTATGAAGAAGTTGTCTGTTATTTACAAGACCAACAATTTTCTCACCAAAGAACGAAGTATTAGTGCCTTCTTTAGTATGCTAAAGCCAAATGTTACCTGTTGTAATTAAGATCACCCTTTTGTCCTCAGGGGACAGGTAATTAGTTGTTAATACGGGGACAGTTAATAGGCCAGTGTTGTCTCGGTGAAGTTCATATGCCTTTGGTATGCTAAGTCCAAAGGTCCAGGTCTCATAGCAGATAGATAAGGCTTAACAAATGTATACTTGCAAGAGATTCAATGACTTTACACAAGAAGAGGTTGTAATTAGTATTGTATAGTCATCACATCAAAGAGGGCTTGAGTTACTATCCACTTTTATGAGAAAAATATGATTGTGCAGTTTGGACCAATCTGACATTCCTCAATGATAGCAAATGGAAGGAACAAGGATAATAATGATGAGAAAGGCAATGGCAGAGGAAACTGGACAAAGGGACACCTGGTCAGGCACATATTGAGGGTCTGAGAGAGAGATTAGCTGTTGTTCAATACCCTTGACCCTTGCTTGATAGTATTGAGTATTGTTGTTCTGAATCTGTGCATGTGACTTATATGCCACTTAGGATTAGTTTTGTCATATTTGGTAAATATTTCCTTACTAGTAATTAAACTGTCCACGTTTAATTCTTTATATAACATACTATTTTTCACCTAAAGTTTGTGATGCGTGTTTCTTTGCTGACCTTTCACTATTGAATGGTGTGAAGTGGGTGTTGAATAATTAATATTAGTAATATTATTTATTAATGTCCATATTATTATTTGTTTAATCATTCCCCAATTTCTTATAAAGGGTTTCTAAGAAGTGGTCTGTCCCTTTTGTAGACCATCATTTTCTGTCTTAACAAGACCCTGACTGTCCCTGTATTTAAATACTCAGGGGATAAAAGACAAAATGCCTTTTCTAAGGTCTTATTCGTTCTCGCAGGTCATGCCATGCAAGCTGCCATTGCGACTATGTCCATTTGCCAGGTCTTAGCTGTCTGGTCCAGCATTATGTCCCAGGATCCTAAATCTGATCTTTTTGTCCTCTATAGCACCTGGAGTTTATGCCTGTGGCTCTACATCAGTTATCTAGAATAGGCCTACTTCTGGTAAATTTGTGAAAGACACATTGACCCAAATGTTGGTCTATGGCGCATCAGCGCCTCTTGCATATGCTGTTTGATAGGGCATAGCTCTTTGGTAAATCCCTGGACAACTTTATAGGAAGTTGTCTGGGGAGGGAAACACTCTTCTACTTTAGAGGCTAAAAAATAGTTCCTTTTATTTATTTCAGGCCTCCAGGTCCAAGGCTCCACTGTCCTGGTCTCCCACGACCTCCAAGTCTGTGAACAATTCAGGGATGCCCCCACTTGTCACAGTAGGGGGGTGACTATAGCTATTTGTGGCCATCTGTTCCCAGGACAGTTTAGACTTTTAGGCCTAAACCAATGTATTCAGGGTCTACAAACTGGAATTTTGGCCTCACCTCCAATCCTGCTTAATTTTGTCAAACTTGCCAGTATCCTTGAAAATATAGATGGACCACACATTGCTCTAGCAGAACTCCCTTTTCAGGAGGTCACAGCCATTGTCCTAAAAAAAAGTCTGTCAGTCTGTCATTGCTTTCCTCAATTCTGGAGACCTTTTGGTCGCTGTGGGCATCGAACATGCCTACTTACAAGTCCACATCTTCCCAGCGCATCAACACTAACTGTTTTTCCTGTAGGTACACAACATTGCCAATTTGTTGCTCTTCCATTTGGCCTGTTCTCGCACCTTGATTCTTCACCAAGGTGCTAGTCCCTGTTCTCCCTCTGCATCGCTGTCAGGGTATTCCAATAGTTAAATATCTGGATTATCTGTTTCTGAGGTATAAACGTTTTATAGAGTAAATTATATATAAATTACTTTTGTAGGTATTCAAGAAAGACACAAGAAGCATTACATTTTTTTTACAAACTTTGTTGCAAAGACCATAAAAATGATTAAAAGTAATGGAATGGCTAATCATGCCAGCCAATAATAAAAATACCAAGATCCGGGAGCGAGGGACAAACTCGCATCAGTCACCCATTATAGATAGACCGTACAAGGATCGCCATAAAACATTTCAGCTCCACCTAGAATAAACAGAGCTAGCATGAAAACACATAGGATATAAAGTACTGGCACTGGCAGCATAAATAAAGATATATAAAAGATCACACATAACAGACCATATAGGAGGCAGCAATACTATAAGCAGTACCAAGGCAGAAAATTCAGGAGGCTTATAAATGCCCAAAAAAGCACGTACTAACAAAACAATATAGCTAGAGCAGGGTTAATCCACCACTACAAAGTGGATATAAGCAAACTCCTTCAACTAATCAAACAAGCCAATGTCCCTCACCCTCTGATGGAGGAGAGTAGTCCAGAGGTTTCAAAATTTTTCAAGTGCTCAGATATATCAAGTGCTAAAGGGCTGTATAAAAAGAGCAAAATTATTATGGAGTGGACTGATCCAAACATCCCAAAGACCAAAATGCAAATAAAGATCTAATATTTGTCAGCACAGCACCTTATACAGTATAAGCCCAGTATTCATAGAGTAGCTTACTCTAGTGAGGTTTATAGTCCTCTAATATGGAACCCAGAGCATGTAAGCCATGTGGAGCAAGTGAATAACTTCCCAGAGTGGCAGCGATCCCTGACCACTTCCTGTGCCATAACATAATTTCCAGTGTAACTATGCAGCAGTAAGTACAGAGAGGTGGGGGCGCTGCTGTGCAACCCACTTACTCATAACAGAATAGGTGGGTGAGATCCACCCCAGGGAATGAGGGGATAGGCAGAGGGGGGGGGGGGTGGTCTGTAACACGATTTTACCACAGCCCACCCCAGGGAAGATGGACCACTAATTCCCAACATGTCCCAACAGAACCATGGGGCTGGCTCACATGTGCCTGGTGAAATTATGTCCATCAGAGCACAAGCGCAGAGACAGCCCCCCCCCCCCCTTCCTGGACCCTACAAGAGAAACAAAACTGCACAAATCAAGTTGGACAAGTATAAGGCAGTGATACCCAATTAAAGGGCTAGATACAGATATTCAAAAACTGGCAGGTGGGTTGGACAGCATGTTGTGTCAGTGCCCCTGCCACTCTGTACTCCTTGCTGTGTGGTTACGTAGGAAGTAATGTCATTATTATGTGTGCTGCCAGCACTTTGTATCCCATGTTTTTTCCTGCTAGCTCTGTGTGTTCTAGGTGGAGCAGCAATGTTTTATGGTGATCCGTGTGCAGGTCTATCTATAGTGGGTGACCTGGCTCACTCCTGGACCTCTGTATTTTTTTTTTTTATTGGCTTGAGTTATTACATATTGCAATGAACTGATGGACACAGATACATAAGTGTTTCTTTTCATATCACCATCATATGATGATTTATAGAATTCATATATCATATTTTCCTGTAGATGAATTTCCACTTATCTCTCCCTGAGGAAGATAACGTGTAATTAAAACGCGTTTGAAACAATTTGGAAAAAATATTATTTTAATTGTTTCTTTCTTGGGTGCCTAAAAAGTCCTAAGTAAAAAAAAGTTTATATGACTCTTCTAGATGTGGCACACCAAGTTGAAACAGATCATATAGTCTGTTTTATTTCAGTGCAGACCCCACATTTCCAGATCCTAAATCTCCAGAAATCAGAACCATCTCATCGTTTGGAGTATCTGGGAATGATCTTAAACACGGTCCTGTCCAATGCCTACATTCATAATTTGCAGTACAGGAACCATCCAATTCTCTTTTATTGCTGGAGGGTCTTGTACCTAATGGTGTCCTCCTTTGAAGCAGTGTGATACGCTCAATTTCACTCCATATTGTTGCAACTCAATATTATGGCAGCATGGGACAATAGGGTGCAGTCTCTGGATCATCACATATGCCTGACCAGCAGGACCGGAAAAATCCTTCCCCATAATGGTTTAGGAGGTGTTCATGACAGATGCCATGGGGAGGAGTACCCTCCCGGTATAAAAAACGTTGTCAGGAGAGTAAGCTTTGCTTTCAATTAATATTCTGAAATTCAAGGCAACTCAGTTATCCCTTCAATGCTGGACCTTTCATCTGTGAGGTAATTTAACCAGGATTTAGTTAGACAAGGCCACGGCACTGACTTACATTAACCATCATGGAAGTACCAGAGGTCTTATCAAAGAGAAATGAATCTGATATAGGCTTGGACAGAATTTCAGACAGACTTACCGTACACATGGGCCAAATATCGGGTGGTATCATTCGGCTCATGTGTATGGCAGCCGGTCCGACAGAAGCCAGCCGAACATCCAGCTTCTGTCAAAGGGACATGATCGAAAAAGGTCTGCTGGTTTTCATCTGATCAGCGCTCTAAGCTGGGGGGCCATCCCACTGTCAGAATACAATAGCTCAGCGGGGCAGATTGCTGTACTAACATTGGATAGTTAGTACAGCGCCTCCTCTCAAGCTCTTCAGTTTTTTTTTTCATTCAACTCGCTGGAGTAAACCAAAAAAAAACTACTAGTGTGTACCAGGCTTTACTCATCAATGTCTGGCTTTGGAGAATGGTCTCTACCAAGGTATTCAAAGACTTCCGTTGCAGGAGGGATGCTGGACGTAGACTTGTTGGCTTCCAAGTTCAAAAGCAAACTCTGCAAGTGGCTCTGCAAACAGTTCAGTCTGATCTATCCCATTTATCCTCTGAAATTCCTTTTTTATCTACTCCACAGGATTGAGATGGAGAGCAATACTGGTGCTTCTTGTTGCACTTACCCTAAAAGACATGGTACTCGGTCCTTGTTAGACTCCTTGTGGATAATGATGGGCTCAGGCATGTTACGATCGTACCCGCCAGGAAGCCGTCACTGCACACCAACAATCATAGTGTGTGTATGTGCAGTTGCGGAATTGCCTCACTGCCTATAATTAGCGGTGTGCAGTGAAGGCTTCCTGGCGAGTACGGTCCGAACACGCCTGAGCCCATCCCCACTTGTGGACCTCCCACATTGTCCAGATCTTCTGTCTCAAATTCCAACTGCCACCCTGCTTCTTAGTCACTGGCTTTTCCGGTTAAACTATTGAATGAAACAGAATCTAGGTTTAAATCAGTTTCATTAATATCTGCTGACCATGCCCTGCCAAAATGGGAATATTATAATAACATAAGACTTACCAAGATTCTCCAGCACGATGATAATTCAGGCCTTAGGATCCTTGAAATGGCATGGCAATTTTTCATCTCTCCTGCCCCATGTGCTTAGGGGATCACAATACGCTACAACTTGCTGCAGAATAAATTGACCTTTATTAAATCTACTAACTTCCAAAAGTGGGAAAGAGATCTTGGAATGACTTACTCTAACATTCAAGAATAAAGAAAAAATCCAGTTATGGATAATTTTAGTATAGTTAAATTTATCCAGCTTAAATGTAAAAATGCATATACCATACCTAAATGATCCCTTTAGAAGCTAGAAATCAATGTAGTAGGCATCCTTACCACTGATCTCCACTAGCTTCCGGTTTCTGTGCTGAGTGGCTGCCCTGCTGCATTGTGAACACAGGAAGTTGGCTGTTTGGCAACCATTATGTATTTCTCTTTGGGTCTTGATGGGTTTGAGGAGTTTATGGTGTAGGCAGCTCAATTTGTTTTGGGTTCCTTCTCTCTGCATATCATAGACTACCATGTCTGAGTAACTAAAAACTTCCTTCAATGGTGCTTAGAATTTTCCTTCCTGGTGTGTGCTTTTACATAGGACTAGCACTCTTTCCCCAGGTTACAGTTCAAAGTCTGATGCTTCCATGACTCATTGCCATGGGAATGGTACGAGGTAGTGTGTGACTTCTTAGTTCTTATGAGTGGTATCATTCTTAAGATAACTAGCCATGTTCCCTGGTCTGTATAAGTTTGTTTAACCAACTGGAACAGACTCATACATGTGGCTTGTCTGTTGAACTTGGTGAACTGTTGTGGTCCCACTTTCATTTGGATTCTTTCTGCCATAGAAAGGATAAGGCCATTGACAGGGGGGTACACTTCTCTGTGGTACAGTATACTATCCCACAGGATGAGATGGGACCACTCATTATTTAACAGCTTTTTGGCTTCTCTAGGAGTGGGTCACTGCCGTAACCGCATAGCCCCTATTAAGCAGGCAACCACTGGATTCTCCCTCAGTGTCTCTGGCTAGTTACACTCTTTCCGGACATGGATGAGGTTCATGGAGGCCTTCTCCAAGGCCTTCCTCTGGTCAAGTCGGAAATTTCAATCACTTCAGATTCTTCATCCATACCTTGGTAAGCCTGGCTCGTGGGTCACAGGATATCTGGTGCCTTGCTGCTCTTTTTAGGGTGATAATGCAAGGAGAATTCTAACTTTGCCATTTGGTTACCGGCTACCGCTCTTTAGCAAGGATGGGTTGCACCTTAATGGGGATGGTACAGCTCTTTTGGAAAGAAAGATGGTCACCAAGTTGGAGGGGCTTTTAAACTAGGAGACGGGGGGGGGGGGAGGGCTCAGAAGTAGAGTCAGTCAGGAGGTAGCAAAGGACAGAAGGCAGTATTGGAGTCAGCAGTGACAGTAGTTCCATAACGTCAATTGGGGGGTCTGTGCGGGGAAAACCTCAGACCAAACAGGATTAAAAATAATCACCATTCACTATCAACTTCTACAAAACTAAGAGGGGACCTAGCTAATAAAATGGATGAGTTGGAAATGTTAGTACATGAGGAGGACATAGACCTTCTGGGAATAACGGAAACTTGGTTCGACCCCTCACATGATTGGCTGGCCAATATCCAAGGGTATTCGGTGTACCGGAAGGACAGGGTAGGAAAAAGAGGGGGAGGCGCATGTCTCTATGTCAAGAATAATGTAAGGGTGATAGAGAGGAGTGATATTATGGAAGGGATGAGTATGGAGTTAGAATCCGTGTGGGTAGAACTCCATAGGGAGAAATAAAGGGAAAAGTAATTGTGGAGGTTTGCTATAGGCCACCCAACCAAAGGGAGGAGGTAGAGCTGGAATTTATATCACTGTTGGGTAAAGTGGCAAAACTGGGATCAGTCATCATATTGGGGGACTTCAATTATCCCGACATTGACTGGGAAGAGGGGACTTCACACTCACAGAAGGCCCGTCTCTTCATGGAAACCTTACAGGACAACTACATGTCTCAGTTGGTGGATTCTCCTACTAGAGAAAATGCAGTGCTGGATCTATTGATCACTAATGACCCAGACCTAATCTCGGAGGTAGGAGTCCAGGACAACCTGGGCTCTAGCGATCACAGAATGATCACATTTAGCGTAAATAACAATATAACAAGGCATGAGGGGAACATAAGAACCATAAACTTCAGAAGGGCAAACTTTCCCAAATTGTGCTCAATGATGGAAATGGTAAACTGGGACCAAACCTTACGAACACTGACCACAGAGGAAAAATGGAAATGCTTTAGGAACATATTAAACAAATGCATCTCGCAGTGCATTCCTATAGGAAATAAATTTAGACGAGACAAAGCCAAACCTGGCTGGCTAAACCGTAATGTTAAAAAACTTATTAGGGGTAAAAAAATGGCCTTCAAGAAATATAAATCAGAGGGCACACTATCAGCTTTCAAGCAATACAAGGAGGCAAACAAGAAAAGTAAATATGAAATCAAAATGGCTAAAATCAACTTTGAGAGACAAATAGCGGAGGATAGTAAAAAGAACCCAAAGAAATTCTTTAAATATATCAACAGCAAAAAAACTAGGGCAGAGCATTTTGCACACATAATTAACGATGATGGGAGGATGGTTACAGAGGACACTGAAAAAGCAACCGTGCTGAATGCTTTTTTCTCCTCAGTCCTTACACAGGAAAAGGAGGGGTACACTGACCATGACTGTATGGTTAGTAGTAATACACAGGACTTGCCGCTATGGCTAACAGAGGGTGAAATCAGGGAAAGGCTGGATAAAATTAACACAAATAAATCACCAGGCCCGGATGGCGTACATCCGAGAGTACTCAAAGAACTTAGTAAGACTATATCTAGACCACTGTTCCTGATCTTTGCTGACAGTATTATGACAGGAAATGTACCAGGGGATTGGAGGAAAGCTAACGTGATACCGATATTCAAAAAAGGGCAGAGGCATGTCAGTCTGACATCAATAGTATGTAAACTTCTGGAGGAGATGATAAGGGACTATATCGTAGAGTTTGCTAAAGACAACAACATCATCAGCAGTAATGATAGCAATTTATAAATACCTCAATGGTGATCTCAGCATAGAAAAAAAGCTATTCAGCCAAAAGGATTGCATGAGGACTTGAGGGCCTACAATGGGATTAGAGGAGAAGTGTTTTAACCTCAGGCAACGCAGGGGGTTCTTTACTGTTAGGGCTACAGGATTGTGGAATTCTCTAACACAAGAGGTGGTTTCTGCGGGAAGTATGGTTGCTTTCAAAAGACTCTTGGACGTACATCTCAATGATCAGAACATTCAGGGGTATGAGAGATGATTACGGCCACACACACCTACACAGGTTGAACTAAATGGACTATTGTCTTTATTCAACCTCAACTACTATGTAACTATGTAACTATGTAAGTGTTGCTCCAGAACACCAAGTTGAGTTGTCTGGAGATGCACTAGTACATTGTTATCTATCCTTACATTGAACTTGCTGTTAGTGACTACTCAAATCAAGGCCAACAGCTCCATCTTGAAGGAACTGAAGTTTGTTGGCTTTCTCTCAGTCATACAGTATATAGGCTTTGACTGGCATTGGTGTCCATTCTTAACTGGAACAGAAGAGAGAAGTCTGCAAAGGCCAACATGGGAGCCAACATTAGCTGCTGCTTCAAGATGCCTCCTCTGATTCTGATTACTATTCCACTTTCACGTGGCCTTCCTTCTGGTCTACCCTGTGTAGGAGCTTTCAAATCAGGGTATATAAAGAATATCCTACCAGCCAAAGAAATGTTCTGACTTCAGTCAGGGTCATTGGGGGCCTCCATTCCTAAATGGCCATTCATTTCTCAGGTTTGCAGGGTATACCTTGTCTGTAGATGTGTCCTAGGATCTCATGTTTCAATAGATGGCTCTTCTTGGGTTCGAGCTTCAGCCCTGGTGAAGCTGAGCCAACATAGCATCTAAGTTTGCAAGATGGTTGTTAAATGTGGCAGAAAACAGCACTATATCATCTAGATAGATCAGGATACTTTCCAGGTTCATGTCCCCAAGCCAGTGTTCCATCATTCCTTTGGAGTTTGGTGGGGATATTGTTTAGAGTGAAGGGCATCCTTTTCAAATGGAAAAATCACATGGGAGCAATCAGACTGATTTTGAGTTGGTCCGCCATGATGAGACCAGCCAACACCTGCTGGTGAAATTGAGTGTGGAGAAAAATTTGGCCTGCCCTAGGGCTGCGAGGGACTCCACAATCTGTCAAAGTGGAAAGGCATCACTCATGGTAACATTAGGATGCTTATAGTCCACGCATAAGTGTGTCATCCTTCTTCCTCACAAAGACCATTAAGGCAGCTTATGGACAAATTGAATAATACCCTGACATAGAGGCCAGGGAAAACATGGACACTCCCACCTGGACGGCTGCTGGCATATAGGTCAGAGGCAAACCATGCTAGAGGCCAACCAAGTCCCCCAGGCGGACATGGACAACCAAGAGGCAATCGTGGCTGGAGCAGGATGTCTGGCCTGAATAGTATATATATATATATACTATTATACTGGGTGACTTGGTTGGCGTCTAGCATGGTTCGCCTCTGACCTATATACCAGCAGCCGTCCAGGTGGGATTGTCCATGTTTTCCCTGGCCTCTATGTCAGTGTATTATACAATTTGTTTTATATATGTAATGCATTTTCTTTATGCTACTAAATATGTAATGTGCATGTCGAGATATGGGTGGGGTTCCCCCATTTTTTCCACACTCGATATGCACAGGAATAAGGCATACCTTTTTTTTGAGATTTAATATATGAAATCTATATATGTATGGTAATTAACTATGTGCTTTTCAACCATTTCGCAGTTATCCTCTTCTACAAGTTTAATACCCCTACACCCCTGAAGAAGCGGTCCACACCGCAAAACATGTAGGGTAGTGGGTAGTGGATCAACTAGAGAAATACATGATTGGTACCGGTTCACCCTGGCCCAGCTGTAGTCTCTGGTGACTCCACTTATTTAACGAGGATCATGATTCTGCTTGATATTTTTAAATAAGTGTATATGTCATGTATATATGATTTGTATTTTTGTCCTTGTACTTCTCCCTTTCTCTTTTGGGGATTATATGTAATTAATAAAGAACATTTTAATATACTTAATCTACTATACTGATTGGTTCTATAACGGTACCCTGTAAAGTCCCAACCTGTGCCCCACATTCCAATTTCCTGCCACTTTACTAGGGATGTGGTACCTGTAATTGGTACATTCCTGCTAACCACTTAATCCTATTTATTCTTGCTACAGTGACATAGCCCCAGATGTGATTAGGGTCAGTCTTTGCTGTGCTAAGGAAGATGAGAAAAGGAAGTGTCTTGGTGTTACGCAATGTAACTAGAACCATAACTTGCTGGACCCCTATGAGGGTCCTGGAGAAAAAATGGAGCCATTTCTGAGGACAAGGCTTCCCCAAGGACATTGACATATGAGTTGTTGCTTAGGTGGCACCACAACCTCTGTCCCAAAGGGAACCCTGATGATAACAGCTTTTTCCCAGAATTTTACAGAGCATGCTTCAAGGCCCTCCAGTGCTTTCAGAGCATAAAGAAGTTGCCTGATTTCCTTAAATAGGTCTAAGAGTGCAAGGCGCCCCTTCAACTTCTAGGCTCTCAGACCCTGGAATATATTCATGCCCGGCATCACCTGCAACTGCCTCTTGCTATGGGTGGAGTGATCGTTGCATCTTTATAGCCGAGCCTGCCCCTACAGATCCACGTTCATTCAGGTAACCCATACTACTTCTATGGGAAGCTCATTGGCTGTCAATGACCTACATAATGTTCAGGCTACTCTTCTGGATAGGAAAGTATTACTGGAACAGTGGAACAGTGCTTCTGTTGTGTAGTCACTTGTGAGCCAGTAGTGAAAAGACACTTGATCTATCAGAAGCATCTTGATCACTGTGGAAGCATCCGTGCACCACAAGACAGTTGTCAACTGCCACATTTTTGGTTGTTTTTTTTTTGTATCCAAACAAGAACTTTATTAAACCAACAACATCAACAATGACAGCAATCCAGTACCAGTGTTACAAATCATCATGTACATGTATACACATAAGCAGCATCATGATGTCCCATCATATATCAACATATAAATATGTCCTGCAGCTCCACCCACCAACTCAACAAAACATTTTTGGTTGTTGAATGGAAAGTTGTTTCACTCTTCTTCCCCACTGTTTGACTCCAGGCAGCGGTCTGTTTAACTGCTTCCTCTGTGTATGGCTGGGGCAGTCTCTCTTTTTTTAATGGCCCAAATCTTCACAGCCCCAGCAACGGGGGTAGTGTCTTTTCCCACCTCTGAGGTGGTGTTTGTCTTCTTACCAAGAAATGTTCTTCTTCTTTTCCCTCAGGGGACTGTTTCTTTCTGTGTTTCAGCATAGATAACACTGTCTGGAACTGAGACAACCCCTCTGCCAATTTCTGGATGGCTACCTCCGATGGAGTTGTCTTCTGTTGCAGGTAAGTCTCTCAACTTCCCACCTTCCCAACAGCCATGGGTGGATCTGGTCCTGTATGTCTCTGCTACTGACATGCTAGAAAATGCTATGGCTGCTTTAAATTGGGGTTATGTCTATATTTCTCTTATCTTGTTGGAGTCCATATACAAATTGCTGCTTCAGCCATCTGTCCGCATGGCCACAGCCAGGCCATCCCTTTCCTTTGGATGTGTCTATGTTGCCATTTCTTGCAGTTCCAGTGCATCTTGTGAAATGGATTCTCCTGCTCTCCTAATGGTATTGTTTGACCATACACAATTTATGTTCTTTCACTAGAAACTGCAACTTTAATTTGTCAATGATCAGTTCTGCCTGCAGAGTGGATAGGTTCCCATATGATTAGATCAGGCCCAATTATCTCTTGAGCTAATCTGCTATGTCCCCACCTAGTGTTGTGAACTTGGCTGCACTTGACTGCAGATCACTTAGCCAGTTACCACTGTTTCATCTGGTATGGCCTCTCTGAGCTCCTAAAGAGAGTCAAGTCAAGACATTTATACTCCTGGTCACGTCCAGAAACCCAGGAAATCATGGGAAATTATCAAAATTCTAATACACCTGCTTCTCCACCTTGGCCAATCAGATGAAGCCTTGTATTCTTTGAAAACACAGTGTTTCTCCTGAATGGCGGGAGATGCATTAAAACAAATTTGATATATACATGGCATCAGAGAGGGAGAATGTCCTGCAGCTGCTGAAACACAGCACTGTTTACTGTATTGCATGTAGCCAATGCTACTACAGCCTATTACAGCTGCCCTAGCATCTAGACTCTTATGTCATGAAAATTCGGGCCAGCTTGGCTAAAAAAATAATATTTAAAGCGATCGTAAACTTCTAATTCTACCTTACTGATTTGAGAAGGGACACCTTTTAGCATAGGATATATTGGCAAAGGAACCAAACATAGTTTTTCCACCACCTTTTCATTGGTTTTAAAATTAACAAATGATTTCATTTAGTGGTTGGATCAAATCTGTTATGCAGTATAATAATTCCCTTCAATTAAGTGACAGTTGGGAGCTTTGTACAGGAAAACTCCTTCATAAACATATCTCTTTACAGTTTAGGATTGTGCGGGACTGTCTCACAGTTAACACTAAATCCCACAGCCCTGTGTACAGAAGCTGTGTCCCACATCAGCCTGCTTTGCTGTCTCTTTATCAATTATATGTCCATGTTTACTAAAAAGGGTATTTTCCAAATATTTATTTTTCAGTGGGATCATTTCTAATATGATGTTTTAGATGAGTATTGAAATTTTGAAATCATTGCTTTAGTTTTTATAATTGCAGGTCCTTTCAGCAGTCTCAAACTTACAAGCCATCCTCAATGCACTGTTTAATTGGACAACAATGTGGCAAATGAGGTTTAATGTTGATAAATGTAAAGTTATGCACTTTAGGCTAAGATTATGCATGCATTATACATACTAGGGGGAGAAGGATCTGGGTGTTCTGGTAGATCATAAGCTTAAAAATGGCATGCAATGCCAAGCTTTGGCTTCCAAATCGAGCAACATCCTTTCTTGTATTAAGAGAGGTGGAGACTTCAGAGAGAGATATATACTTTTGCCCCTGTACAAATCATTAGTAAGACCTCATCCGGAATATGCAATTCAGTTTTGGACACCAATTCACAAAAAGAATATCAGGGAACTGGAGAAAGTGCAGAGAAGGGCAATCAAACTGATTGGAGGAACTGAATTTATTCTCTCTTCAGAAGAGAAGATTAAGGGGGGATATGATGAACATGTATAAATACATAAGTGGTCCACATAGTGAACTTGGTGTTGAGTTATTCACTTTAAGGTCAGTACAGAGGACAAGGGGGGACTCTTTACGTCTGGTGGAAAAGAAATGTAATCTCCAAATACGGAAAGATTTCTTCAGTGAGAACTGTGAAAATGTGGAATAGACTCCCTCAATAGCTGGTTCTGTCCAGTCAGTAGATTGCTTCAAACAAGGCCTGGATTCTTTCATAAATATACATAATATAACTGGATAATGACATTTATAGGTAAAGTTGATCCAGGGAATATCCGATTACCTCGGGGGATCAGGAAGGATTTTTTTCCCCTGCTGGATGTAAGGTTTTGGCACTCTCAGTGCCTCCTATCACATCATTTCCGGGTGCTTTCCATCTACCTAGATAGATGAAGCACATATAGGTGTGTTTCCCTTTAAGAGTGCTGACATCATCACTGAGCGCCGGACTGAACAGCTATTTAAATCACCAGCTCTCACTCACATGTGTTCGTTCAACCGCCATGGTTGGAGCGTCCTGATCTCTGAGTTCAGCATGTCAAATCTACACGTTCCTGTATCTCGCTACCTGAACCTCTGTTTTCGGATCCTGTGTCTCGCCACCCGATCACCCCTGGCATGCTGTTTTCACCTTCACTCTTCTCACAACTACCCTGCTTTGTGCCTTGATGCTAACCTGTCTTGAAGCTCTCGTGCTTGCAAGCATACCTCGCTGTCGGAACCACGCTGCGCTGATCCCTGTATCCCGCTACCGGATCATCCGCTCTTGCCGAACCTCTCCTCTGCTACATTGCTACTAGTGATAAGTACCCCACAGGGGAAACCTCTATAACCTTCATACTAAAGCTTACACTATCTAGCTCTGCATACTAAGGACTATTATTACATCTGCATTATCTAAGATTGCTAGCTCTTGAGCCTACTACCATCTGCTCTTGCACTGGGTTGGTCTCTCCTGTATGTTCACCTGCTACTCTATCATCTGCTACCATACATGATTGCTAACCTATCTGCATTCCATCTGCTACTACTTACTTTCAAGAACATTTCCTTTCAAGTGTCTGTCATCTACCATCTCTACCCAACCTGTCTCTTCAGCCTATCATCACTGTGTTACTATATACATAAGTCACTCTAGGAACATCTTATTGAGTGTATGTATTTACTTGCTGAATTGAGATCATCCAAACATGATGAGTCTTTGGGAGTTGGGATTGGTGTCTCAGCGTTTCTCTACATGACTACTGAAGTGGAATATTTCTGCAGCTGTAAATCCACATCATACATAAAACGCAGGAGCGTTACACTGGAGCAAATTAGATCATGCTTTGCTGGTTTGCTTTTTTTGCCTTCCTCTGGATCAACTGTAGGCATAAGATTGTGTATATAGGATTGTATGTATGTATGTATATATATATATATATAAATATATATATATATTCATATTTTGTTATCCTTTATTGATTGATTGAACTAGATGGACTTTTTTAACCAGGCTAACTGTGTCTGTACTATGCAATACATACAGTATATATTACGTTTTCTTGATTTTATCTTTAATGTGTAATTGCATCTTTTGGTGCAGGTACACTTTTACTGAAGCTTTCCCTGCTCTCAGCCTCCCTTGGCAATCTTAAGGTGGCCATACACAGTTTTAATACACATACTGTAATTGATACCATAGGAAAACAATCACCACAATGTTAATGCATAATTTAGCAAAGAAAAAAAAAAACCCCTCTTACTTCTACACCTCATATCCCTGCCTATAGTAGCTGTGATAAAAATCCCCTACCATGTCCTTTCAGCACAAGGAGAGACATTTGCCTCTTTAAATCGCACCCCTAGGCCACAACCACTTTTTGCCACAACTTCAATTTTCACAAAGTGTCCCTCATTGTCACAAGTTCAAAAATTGAGAGGTATGTATGAGTTTCTCATAAGCCATATCTTATAGTAGAGATGAAGAAGTTGAATTTCTCCTGAGTAGCAGTGCCCTTCACAGTATGTGAGGATGCCTAGATGCCTGCAGCCTCTTAGTTGAAAATCTGTAATGTAAGAGGCAGTAATCTCTGCTAGTCCTGCGAGATTTGGAATTTGCTTTGCAAAGTTTCAAACTGGTTTACTGCACAGATCTGTAAGAAATGCACAAAGCACACCAAAATTGTGAATACTTGTGACGTTTCCTGACAAAGTCCCATTGTGATGAAATGCATTGGATGGAACTTAGCAGGTTGATGTCATCATGCAGGTGTCAGGTGGTATTTTTTATTTCACGCTGGTGTTATTCCTTCTTTTGTGAGTTCTCATTGGTTTTAATATAAACTCTAATATTTTTTATTGGAGTATGCTATGTGCCTGTTTTCCTTTCTTTTTGGCCCACGTGGCATCTATGTGGAGGTGATCAATACTCATTATGTCCCCACTGTTGATCTTAATGCTTAGAGATCCTGTGGTTTTGGTAACAGTTCTGGATTGGTGATGGTGGTGGATCACTGACGTTGGCATGTGGGGGGTCACTGAATTCACAGAATTCCCAATAGAATGTGACTTTAGAGTGGGAATTCTTTTGTTGTGTGATTTTCACCTTGGGTTTTTTTTATGTTCTGTGATTTTTGTTTTGTTTTGTGACAAGTGTGGTCATGTTTTTCTTATATTTAGGCTGTTACTAATTTTATGATTTGTATATTGAGTGCACAACACATTGTTTTTAATTTTGTGAAATATTTAGTATTTGGATGAAAAATAAAACAAATAGAGGGACACCAAAAGAAACCAGAAACAATTTATTTTTAGTCACTATGTGTTGTCTAAAAGTATATACCAAACTTCTGTCTGTATTACATGAAGTCATAGAGGACTGTTTTGGTCAAAATGGCGTTATTGGCCACTTCAAGTGCATTTTAAAGTAAGGTGGGTAGCTGGACACAGCCAAAAATGTTTTGAGTAATTTTTTAAAATATTCTCAGATTACGTTATTTCATGAGACAATTCATTTTACTAGCTTATATTAGTACACAGGCTTTACAGGTCCTGTGCGGTAAAATCTACTAGTTTTTTGCTGGTTATCTGGGCAAAGCAAACTCCAAGAATATCAAAGAAATACATTTAAAGCTTCTCTTTATACATACCACTTTATACTCCTCTTATACTTACCTGCTCTGTTGCAGTGGTTTTGCACAGAGCATCCTCCTCTTCTCTGGATCCTCTTCTGTGCTCCTGGCCCCTCCCTCCTGTTTAGTGCCCCCACAGCAAGGAGCTTGCTATGGGGGCACCTGAGCTGAGTCACAGCTACCTGTGTCCATTCAGACATGGAGCCCTGACCCAGCCCCGTATCCTCTCTCCCCTGATTGGCTAGCTGACTTTGATTGGCGGCAGCCAATGGCGCCGCTGCGGTGTCTCAGCCAATTAGGAGGGAGATTTTGGGATGGCTGAAACACTTGTGGACATGGCTGGACAGAAAGGGACCTCAGGTAAGAGTTAGGGGGGCTGAAGGGGGGGGAGCTGCTGCACACAGAAGGCTTTTTATCTTAATGCATAAAATGCATTAAGACAAAAAACCTTCTGCCTTTACAATCACTTTAAGATGGTATGCAGTGCACACAGCACATGGCAAAGAGTGCAGGTGACTGCATTGTGCTGTATATACTGGGCATAGCTTAAAGGGGCATGGTTAAAAAAGAGATTGGGGCTCCTTGCTGTTTATACTACACACACACACATGCTGCAATCCTTGGACCCGCAAAATATTCTTTAGTTATTGTGCCACAAGTGACAGTGTCACAAGTACACAAAACCCTCAGCACAAAAGAGCATTTTTAAAAAATGAAACACTTTCATTACATAAACTTTTTTCTTCCAGCTGCTTGTTGGCAAATACGGAACTGACGAAAGCTACTAGATAGGGTAACAACCGCTTATCTGGACTGCCCCATCGTCCAAGTGAAGATACATTTTTTAATCAGATTGTATTTATTAAAAATATATATATATTTTTTAAATAACAAGCACATTTACATTTTACATATTAACAATACAAATACAAAAACAAAAAAAAATCCACCCCATACCAGACTCCTATATAAAAGAAAACACAAAATACAAATACTACATATCAGTTACAGAGTTTCTAAATTTGAAATATATGTAAACTTTTTAAAGATACCTTACAAGAGTTTAAAAAATGTAAGGGGAATCCAGCAGGAGGAATTATGAAACATATATATCAACTAAGGCATCCAGATCATCTTAATCAAATTAATACGTCCCACTATAGAGATGGGTAACTTACACTAGGACATGGACTGTGAGTTAAAACATGAAATCACCAGGACCAAATTAAGATTAATATGGTCAGTTAATTTAGAAGAAAAGTGTAATACCTAAATATTTGAACTGCGAGAAAACTTTAATGTGGGCAAGTGGACCTGTTAAGGTTCTTGAAAGAGGACCTAAAGGAAGAAGAGTGGACATCTTCCAGTTTATTTTAGCCCTGAAAGATTTACAAATTCAGTGATAAGGGACATAACCTCTTTGAGGGAGGATTGTGTATAAGACAGGAGGAAGAGCATGTCATCAGCATAAAGAATTAGCTTCACCTCTACAAAATCTTCAGCCTCACCTCGACAAAATATGACCACTCTGCTAGTCTGTTAGAGTAAACATGCCCCATGGTTCAATAGCAACTGCAAAAAGAAGAGGTGACAAGGGACACCCTTGTCTTGTCCCTCGCTGTAACAAAAAAGTTGGCGATAGAAGACCATTTACACAAATCGAAGCTTTGGATTTAGCATATACGCAGCACCCAGGAACATAATTTCCTGCCAAGTCCAAATTTGTCAAGAACTGCACAAATATACTCACATTCTATGCTGTTGAATGCCTTAGAGGCATCAAGAGCAAGAAGTGCTCTTCTCCCCATGGTATCTGTCAGGATTTGCATTTAAAAAAAAAAGGCTGTCTAATATTGACAGCAGTAGAAAATTTGGGAATAAAACGTATCTAATCTGAATGTATAATACTGGTTATCACATGATTAAGTCTAATATCAAGGATTTTAGCTAGTATTTTAACAATAACTAGAAGAAGAGTGGAGAGTCATAGAATCAAAGTTGCCTGAGGTCCAGAGTGAGGGTTTGCACAGTCAGTGATGATTTGGAGAGCCATGTCATCTGCTGGTGTTGGTCCACTATGTTTTATCAAGTCCAAAGTCAGCGCAGCCCTCTACCTGGAAATTCTGGAGCACTTCATGCTTCCCTCTGATGACCAGCTTTATGGAGATGCTGATTTAATTTTCCTGCAGGACTTGGCACTTGCCCACACTGCCAAAAGTACCAAAACCTGGTTTAATGATCATAGTATCACTGTGCTTGATTGACCAGCAAACTCACCTGACCTAAACCCCATAGAGAATCTGTGGGGTATTGTCAAGAAAGAAGAAAATGGTCACACACCACCACGGAATCCAATGAAGAAAATTTCTTTATTCACATACATGGCACAAGGTACAGCAGGGTAGGACAGTAGACGTGTTTCACATGACTGCTACGTGCTTGTTCACTACCAAGATATTGTCAAGAGGAAGATGAGAGACACCAGTCCCAACAATTCAGATGAGCTGTAAGCCACTATCAAAGAAACCAGGGCTTCCATAACACCTCAGCAGTGCAGCAGGCTGAACGCCTCCATGCCATGCCACATTGATGCAGTAATTCATTCAAAAGGAGCCTCGACCAAGTACTGAGTGCATACTATACTGTACATGGACATAATTCACAGTAAGCCAACATTTCTGTATTACATTTTTTTTTTATTGGACTTATGTAATATTCTAATTTTCTGAGACTCAGAATTTTGGGCTTTCACTACCTGTAAGCCATAATCAACAAAATTAAAAGAAAAAAAATGCTTGAAATATATCATTCTGTGTACAACGCATCTATATAAAATGAGTTTCACTTTTTCAATTTAATAACTGAAATAAATTAACTTTTTGATGATATTATAATTTTATGAGATGCACCTGTATATACAGTGCCTTGCGAAAGTATTCGGCCCCCTTGAACTTTGTGACCTTTTGCCACATTTCAGGCTTCAAACATAAAGATATAAAACTGTAATTTTTTGTGAAGAATCAACAACAAGTGGGACACAATCATGAAGTGGAACGAAATTTATTGGATATTTCAAACTTTGTTAACAAATAAAAAACTGAAAAAATGGGCGTGCAAAATTATTCAGCCCCCTTAAGTTAATACTTTGTAGCGCCACCTTTTGCTGCGATTACAGCTGTAAGTCGCTTGGGGTATGTCTCTATCAGTTTTGTACATCGATAGACTGAAATTTTTGCCCATTCCTCCTTGCACAACAGCTCGAGCTCAGTGAGGTTGGATGGAGAGCGTTTGTGAACAGCAGTTTTCAGTTCTTTCCACAGATTCTCAATTGGATTCAGGTCTGGACTTTGACTTAGCCATTCTAACACCTGGATAGGTTTATTTGTGAACCATTCCATTGTAGATTTTGCTTTATGTTTTGGATCATTGTCTTGTTGAAAGACAAATCTCTGTCCCAGTCTCAGGTCTTTTGCAGACTCCATCAGGTTTTCTTCCAGAATAGTCCTGTATTTGGCTTCATCCATCTTCCCATCAATTTTAACCATCTTCCCTGTCCCTGCTGAAGAAAAGCAGGCCCAAACCATGATGCTGCCCCCACCATGTTTGACAGTGGGGATGGTGTGTTCAGGGTGATGAGCTGTGTTGCTTTTACGCCAAACATAACGTTTTGCATTGTTGCCAAAAAGTTTGATTTTGGTTTCATCTGACCAGAGCACCTTCTTCCACATGTTTGGTGTGTCTCCCAGGTGGCTTGTGGCAAACTTTAAGTCATTTAGGTCAACATTGGATCATTCAGAGATCCTCACTGAACTTCTGTTTGCTGCACTAAAAGTAAGGGGGCTGAATAATTTTGCACGCCCATTTTTTCAGTTTTTTATTTGTTAACAAAGTTTGAAATATCCAATAAATTTCGTTCCACTTCATGATTGTGTCCCACTTGTTGTTGATTCTTCACAAAAAAATACAGTTTTATATCTTTATGTTTGAAGCCTGAAATGTGGCAAAAGGTCGCAAAGTTCAAGGGGGCCGAATACTTTTGCAAGGCACTGTATATAGATATATATATATATATATATATATATATATATATATATATATGTTTTTTTTTTTTTTTTTTTTCTGGCACCACAGTACCTCTGCTGCACTGAAATCCAAATCAGTGTTATCAGCTCTAATCTTATAGCGGAGGTTATCTGCAGTGCAGAAAACCTGGCAAGGCAGATAACGCTGCTTGGGCTTCAGTTCAGCAAAGCCAGAGTGCACAGAAAGTTAGAGGCAGCCTAGATTTCAGGCAGGGTTCAGAAATTTTTGTGTACTTGCAGCATTTCTAAAGAGTTAAAACAGGGAAATGTGCATGTATTACATAGATGTACTGAATATACTTTTTTTCATTTTTTCCACATATTACCTTACTATCTATTTTTATCTTATGCCCTCTGCCTTGCCTGCTAAAGTAAATGTGTTTTTTTGTGTTTGTTAGGTTGAAATCTTCTAATAAGAGGCTAGATGCTTTTTCCCCCATAGAGGTCTCTAATCAACTTGGTGAGAATATTTATTTGATTTTTGAAAAGAAAAATGTGAATACTGTTTGATGCATTATCCATTTAGATATTATGTTTTTGAAAGCTTGTTGGACAATGAATTGTGACAAGGTGATACACTGGAACACACTACATGAAAAGACACTTGAGTCCTGTGACATGCTGCTTGGACCCCCAATGAGAGAAGCAAGTTGACTGTGCCAGCCTCAAGCAGTAAATTAGCATGTACAAGCTATAATTATTTTGTCTACCAGGCTTACTGACACTTTGAGGAGCTGCTCCCAGGGCAGATAAATTGGAGCACTACATGCTTTTTCGGAAAAAGGGATATTTTTAGATTTTTTTTTCCTTCTGTCTATATATAAGGAATTCTGAGTATGATGGCCATATGGTGAGTGTGACCAGGCAAAAACCACAAATACAACTGACTGCAAGGTGGTGATGAGTTGCTGACATATCCTAGATGTTTAGTCAGTATTAAACTCTGGAGGGTTAGCAAATACTGTGCCAGGCTTTGTAGTTCATTCATAGAATATTAGCTGTAAGGATCATGTTTAATAACGTGCTGGCTTAAAGCCTACATTTTCTTTTATGAAACTGCAGATATACCCTGAATTTCTTGATTTGGAAATACAGCCTATCCTACTTGCTGGCCACTGTATAAATCCCCCCCCCCCAAAAAAAATTTTAATGCCTTTGAAGTTGTTGTTTTAACCACTTGCCTTCTGTGCACTTAAACCCCCTTCCCATCCAGACCAATTTTTAGCTTTCAGTGCTCTCACACTTTGAATGACAATTGCTTGGTCATGCAACACTGAACCCATATGAATTTTTCGTCCTTTTTTTCACACAAATAGAGCTTTCTTTTGGTGGTATTTAATAATCTCTGGGTTTTTTATTTTTTACAAAAAAAAAGAAAAAAGACAGAAAATTTTGAAAAAAAAAATGTTTTTCTTATTTTCTGCGAGTAAATTTTGAAAATAATTACATTTTTCTCCTTCACTGATGTGCGCTGATGAGGCGGCACTGATGGGCACTGATAGGCTGCACTGATGGACACTGATGGGCACTGATGAGATGGCACTTAGGGGCACTGATGAGGTGGCACTGATGAGGAGGTACTAATATGCCGCACTGATGAGCACTGATAGGCGGCACTGATAGTCGGCACTGATGAGCACTGATAGGGGGCACTGATGAGCACTGACAGGTGGCACTGAGAGGTGGCACTACTGGGCACTGAGAGGCGGCACTGATGGGCGGCACTGATGGGCACTGATAGACGGCACTGATGGGCACTGGCGGGTGGCACTGATGGACACTGACGGGTGGCACTGATGAGCACTGATGGGTGGCACTGATGAGCACTGATGGGCAGCACCATCAGTGCCCACACTCAGTGCCCATAGTGCTGCCAGTCAGTGCCCATCAGTGCCTAGATGAGCAGGCACTGATGGGCACTGACTGGCAGCACCATGGGCACTGATTGTGGGCACTGATGGGGGGGCACTGATGGCGGGCACTGTGGGCACTGATAGTGGGCACTTAGTGTGTTTTATTTACCTTGTGTAATCAGGGCACTGGTGATCAGTGCCCTGATTACATTCCTCTGTGTCCCCGGCGGCTGATCGGCTCTGCTCCTTCCTCACACTGCAGTCTCTGTGTGAGGAAGGAGCACTGGCGATGAGAGATGATCTCATATGTTTACATATGAGATCATCTCTCATTGCATGGGCCGATCACGTGGTAAATGGCCGCTGTGATTGGCCATTTACCACGATCTGTGATTGGCTGTGTCCAAGGGACACAGCTGACACAGATTTTCCCCGATGCACGCTCTCGGGAGCGTGCGGGGAGCCTGTCTCTGGGAGGCCGTTTAAAGGCGGCCTCCCGGAAATTCGAGTCCGCGCTGTAGCCGTACTTCGGCTATAGCGCGGATGTGAAGAAGTTAAAATCATACTTAAGATTACATTTTGCCCAACCTTTTTGCTAAAAACATCAGTGACATTTTCTAATTTTAAAGAATCATATTGATCCTCATAATAGTCGATAATAAGTTGATAATGCAAGAAATATGGTTAAAGAACTGGATAACAGACTGAACGGAAACTGTGGTTGTAAGTAGTAATATACCTGCTGTTCTGCCAGAAATCCAGTGTGCTTCTTACTTCCTGTATGAGCTGACAAAAGAATGACTTTACTGCTCTGAAATCCTAAGCAGTGTTGCCAGCCTATCTAATTATCCTCTGATAGACTACAGAATACTTCTACTCACCTATGTAACATAGAAAGGAGGTGTTCTGTATATATGCATTTAAATACACATATTGAAGTATCTATTCTCCTTGTAGTCAAAGTTTGTAATCTTGTAATGTTGCTTCCCATAGTTTAAAGCTGAACTCTGGCAGATTATACAAATCACATTTGGGTGCCAATATATTTTAGGTTCTCATGTTTATTTGGTCTTGAGGGCATGAAATAGAGATTATAACAGTAGCACTGCCCCCGCAGGGACTGCTGGGTATTAACTCAGCGGGCCCTCCTGGTTACCAACACATGGTTATAATTTGATAAAGTTCCTGAATCCCTCCTTGCTCCTGTTGGCTCTTCACAGAAATAAACAGTCTAGGGGTGTTGGTTTGTTGTTTATTTTGTAATTGGAATAGGAGAAGGGAATAGTGGGATACTCCAACTGAACTATTCACATAGATGAGGACTTCTAGCTTCAGAACTTCTTTAGTACTTAGGAACAGCCTGAATCCCTCCTTGCTCCTGTTGGCTCTTCACAGAAATAAACAGTCTAGGGGTGTTGGTTTATTGTTTATTTTGTAATTGGGATAGGAGAAGGGAATAGTGGGATACTCCAACTGAACTATTCACATAGATGAGGACTTCTATCTTCAGAACTTCTTTAGTACTTAGGAACAGCCAGGCTGGTGATCCACACTGCCACAAGTGTAGATGAGGTTAAGCCTCTTGCTCTCTTTACTCTCTGACAAGACGACTTGGTGAACAATATCTTATCTTCAGGACATTCTCACTAGCATCCTCTTCCCGTTGACACCCTTCCACTGACTATCCCTAGGAGCAGTGGTGGCCCCCCTCAGGTCAGGCCCCTTGACATGAGTTTCTGTACTCACTGTACTGCTTAGACAGATCCCCCAGTGTCTCCCCTCTCAGTCAGCTTCCCTGGACCTCTGTGTTCAGCTCCTCACTGCTATTCTTCCAGCCATCAGGACGACCCCCTGAGGCTGCATGGCACCTCTACAGAGGAGAAGGCAGCCGTCCCCTCCCTACGGTACTCCGTTCCCCAATGAAAGACCTTGAGCGCATGTGCTCCTGGCTTTTATACAGTATCCCAACATGCACCGAGGCGACTTTCCCTCTGCCAATCGTCAGGACTGTATCAAAAGCCCATGCACCCATTTGTCAGGTTTCCTCCCACTGTCCAACATGCCTCCCTATTGGACCAGTGTAAAACATTCTCTAGACAGAATGAGTTGCACTCTGAGCACAATGAGCAGATCTCACTAACAGATCCTGCTCTCTGGTAGGCAGAGAACCATGTAGGTTTACCTGCAGCTCTTCTGGTAAGCAGACAGAGCTCAAACTATACTTTTTCACTAGCACCTACCTAGGAGGGTGCTACACTACTTATTACTTTCCTCCTTCTGCCAGTTCAAGTATTGATGACCAGTGCGCAAAACCACTCCTCATCCCCAGTTTCTAATCCTGTCACATACAAGACAGGATCAGCAGTCCTGCATTGTACATGAGCACGATGAGTGCCCACCTTCATTGCGAGGCTAAAGCACAAACAGAGATTAGTTCTAGCTGCTGGGGAAGCAAGAAGTAAGTATTTCTCTGTAATACATTACCCTAAACCAAACAAGCATTAAACCCTTAATTAATTGGGAGGACGGGGGGTTGGAGGCACCCAAATGTAATTTGGTAAGCTTGTATTTAAAGACCCAGATGCAATTTAGTAAGCTTGTATTTAAAGACGCAATATTACGTTAAACAGTAGTAAGGGCACCTTTGTGACAGAAATAAACATAAAGTCAAACTCCAGATAAAACTGTTATTTTACTTCTCAGATTGGTTGATCACCTGTCAGTAGCCCTTATTATTGTAAAGCAAATGTCTTCAATTACAGTAAGTTTCTGAAAGCATGCACACAATCGGATATGCTGAGAGTAGAGGAGGAGAAACAGACAGGAAATTATTTCTGGTATTACAAGAAAAAGGCATCCCTTTTAGATGTACATGCTCCCTGTTCATTCCAGGCAGTCATGAGTTAACCTAAGCAGGATATGTATTTTAACTAATGTTTTCTTTTGACATAAAACCATAGGCAGCATCAAGCCTCCTATCAGCAGGTGACATTATAAGGCGACAAAAGGAGATTTGAAGTAGCAGGGCCCTGATGATGCCTTTCTAAGGAAAAAAAAGGAAAAAATGAGAGGTTATATATGAAATCTTTTTTGATTTGCCTAGATAAAGAGATTTATTCTTCAATTTTCATCTCACTAAACTTATACTGGTGCCCAGTAGTGTGAAAAAGGTATGGAAATTAGATTGCCAGCTCAAGTGGAGCAGTGACTGAATTACCTGAAGAAAACTTTCTAATTATAAAACTCATCGGAATATTGGGACCTGCACTAATGATATAGAAAAACATACAATTTTTTTTTATCAAATAATTAAAAAAAAAATAAAACACAGTTAATGTCATGTCATAATTTGTTAACATAAGGATCTATTTTTTTTTTTTTGTAGAGACAATTGAGTACTGTCCGTGATACTTTTTTTATTTGCACTAACATACAATTTTTCAGCACAAGCTTTCGGGGTAAGTCCCCTTCATCAAGATCCAAGCAGTACTTTTTTTTTTAGTATTTTTACCCAGGTTTTAAATACCTTTCGCCCAAAATTCACACTTTTTTTTAAATCAATTTGAAAACATTGATAAATACAACCCATAGCATGACCTAATCTATACAAGTCAATTTTCTTTAGTTTAGATGTAGACTTTATCAGAAATCTATATTTGAAATGTGTACCTTGCAATTAATTTTCTTTTTGCTTTTTTTCTGAAATTTTTCAGGTATACTTTGACATCACTAATAATTTTTCTATATTCTTGCACTGGGGTGTTGGTGGGAAAAGAACAAATTTAATTTTTTAAAAGAAATCTCTGGGCAAAAAAAAAAATGTTTTCTTTCTGATTTTCCATTTTTTTGAATAATGCAGATTATCATTAAATAGATATTTTTGATGGGTTTAATCTTTGACAGCAATGTGTGCTACAAAATGAATTTTCACCAAAAGAAAGGTGACTAGTACCTAAATTGGGGCTGTCCTGGCAGCTCCCTGCACCCTGAGGCAAGGACACCAGAGTGGAGATGTGATTCCCACAGAGAGCTCCAGTAATCAGCTATTTGTGATGGAATTCTATCTGGCCTGGTCTCTGAGGGATGAGATACATGCCGACTAGGAAGAGAGGGGTCAGGAATTAGTATGCAGGAATATCTGATCAGCCAAAGTAATTTTCTTTAATAATCATATTCATTCTGCCTGCTTTCCGCACACTAGAAGAATTAAGTATTTAATAGTAATATATTTCATCTGGCAGCAGTTCCGTTTCGTTAGGAGCCTAGAGGAGGAGGGTGAACAGGAGGAAGATGAACTGGAATAGAATTTATTATTTATTGTTTAACTTCTTCTCTTCCTCCATATAAAATGTATTTAAAGTTTAGAAAAGGGGGTGCTAAAAATCTACAAGTTAAGTGTTATGTACCCTTCAAATGAAATATTCTGCAGATTGTAATTTTGACTATTATTAAGGTGGAAGTTTTACAGATGTACATGTTCATAGAAGCACTAGATAAGGTGACAGCTCATTTACCTCTTTTTATACCATCACTTTATAGAACACAGGTATGTAAGCAAACATTTGATCGCTTTGACAGGGTGACTGAATGATTAATTATTTGCTTTGACCTGCGCCTCAAAATGTACAATATTCCAGAAAAAAAAGAAACAAAACAATGGATTGTATTTTGCCCCACTGTTTTTTTTGGACCTTTAAAGATATGTTTTTATGTATGACAAAAAGGTGTTACCCTTAGCTCCAAATAGCTTTCGCCTTTTAAATGAACATAACAACCAGTTTAAGATTTTCTATATATGAGCGTCCTTATGGTACGATGTGCGTAAGTACAGGAAAAATCTTTGCCTCTTCACTCCCATACATGTATTCATTTTTGTTTTTGAGCTGTGCTTCTGAAAATACCCAGAGGGTTTAATAATATTAAACATTTATCTTCTCTAGTTGACCCATTAAACAATTAAACTGTATACAGAATAAATAAAAGTAAATGTATTTCTGCAAAGAAAAAAAAAAATCAGGTTTTCCTGTTTACGATGTAATGACTATTCTTTGGTTAGAGCTTCTTTGGTAACTAGCAGTTTGCCTGATATTCCCACATGGGTGCATCCATGAGACCAAATTTACTGATTCTGTTTATGCCAACACAGTCAACCTAGAAAATGTAAAAACTACAGTTGCTCTGGGATAAGGACTTCGACTTAGTAACCATTAGTCTCAGTAACTGCTGACCTGGCTGTTTTTATGACTAAAACCCAGCTAAAGTTATCTTTTAACCATAAAACTTAATATTACATGGTTTACTGAAAATAAATAAGCGTGGCAAAGTTTTTTTGTCAAACATATTTTTGATTGACCTACCCCTTTCCCTATAAGCAAAGAGACAAACTCTTAGTTGGGATTGCAGCTGAAATGCACTTTCTGCAAAGCAAATGTAGAAGTTATTGAACCTTCATCCAACAACTTCACATAAATATAAACCTAGAACATTTTTTGGCAAACTTGCCACCTAACAATGTTACTTGCAGTAAAACAGGAACTCTTGGTATCATAATCAATGAGGACATTGGGCCCACTCCTGGTACAGTCAACTTCATAAGAGTGCAACTTGCTAACACTTGAAGATTTTCAGCCATCACTTCATGTATCAACCATTCCAATATGTGTCAGCAACTTTGTGCATATCTCAAGGCACCAGAAAATTTGGTTCTATAGCCCTACGAAACAAATATTTCACTTCTTGGTGTGACATCCACTTTTCTGCCCGTATACAACACAGATAACACATACACAGAAGCCTGGATGGACTGATCAGTTGATGGAACAGCCTTCCAAAGCCCAGGGAAGTCTTTCCTTACATGTCCACATGCAGGCATTAAGGGACCTTAACCTTGTTTCATTCTATCTGAAGCTCCAACAATTTTGTTTTCCAAGCAGTGAAATATACTGAGGAAGGTGTTCGAGTAGTTCTGAGTGCCAGTTGTGATACTTAAAAAATTAAGGGACAATGAAAAGACAGAAATTCCTCTCTAAATCGGAGTAAAGGTGACAGGGCCTCTGATATTACTCAATAATGTATTTTTGTGCTAACAAAGTATCTTAGTGCTAGGCATGATGATGGCACTTTGACCCATTTGTCTAGGTAAGAGCTAAACTCCTCGACTTTATCTCCAAAGGTTTTGGTTCTTACTTTGATGAAAGTAATCTAAAAAATGTTGGCTTGTTCTAGCATTTCAATATATTCATATATTTTATATATATATGAATATACTATACAGTATATGCTGCTATATAATATATATGCTGGATTTATAATGGCGTTCCCTCATATATCCTAATGGATTTTTTTCAGTTAGTTTGTGGAACAGAAGTAGTGAGAACAACCTTGATATTCCATTAAGGATTTAACTTCAATGTGGGAGGGAACAGAGTAAGAAGCTGTGATGGTATAACCTCGTTGATGGAGTCTCCAATAAATCTAAGAAGCCATTGAGTTACTACACTCCAGCTATAAATGAAATACCCCTTTTAACTAGAGTGACCCTTTAAAGAATACAGGTTTCCCCTCACTCTGTTATGGCTGCAGGACGTCCCATTTGCTGCCCAAACTAGCTGGTATTTCGCAGTGGGTGTTTGTGAGCTAACAGGAAAAAGAGTCGTGGGCTTCGCTCCTGCCTCTAATGAAAACCTTTAATCATATTCAAATAGGTTACTGTTCAGGGGGAAAATAGAAATATGGATTTGATGGCAATAAATTTCCATCGCTGGCTAAGCCCAGTGCTTAATTGTCCTGTCCCAGGGCTCACACATTTCATTGTTCGTTAGGTGCTTAAGTCCCAGTTCTCATTTTGTGTCGGTGACATTACTGCTGATGGCTCTAATACGCTCATAATTTGAAAGGGGATTTGCATGATAGAATGCAGAGTATTAAAAGAAAAGAAAAAAAAAGGAGCGAAGGGGGTGGGGGTGAAGGAGTGTGTGGGGGAGTGTGGATCTAGCTTTCACTTAAAAAAGTCACTTTCTTCAAAGTCAAATCATTGTTTTCATTAAAGTAGAAAAGCGGCGCACTGAGTCCGGCTGTGGCCGGCATTAGCCTTATTGTTCCTAATGGTTATTAATTATTAGGCTGAGTTCTGTGATGAGGATGTGATGTCCGTGATGTCCTTGCTTCTAAAGGGTGTGTGCTTGCATTGATGTGGCTGTGAAGGAGGTGAGCATTGGTACCGTTTTGTAACCTGCTTTAGTGTGGCTTCTGATGGCAGATGTTTTTGCCAGGTACAATTGCAGGTAATTGTAATATTTGTTTAGTGGGTTGCTTAATTGGTTTTCTATTAATGCACTAATGAAAACAGTCCTTTCGTTTTTTTTTAACTGATATAGAAGCGTCGATAAAATGACAACTTGACTTTGAGCTGGTGGTAAATTCATTGCCTTGTGCATGAGCAATCACATGTATGTAAAACAGCCTATACTAAGCAAGAACTCTGAAATTGTATATGAACTCTATTTTGTCATGAATAATAGTCAAATCCTTGTATGAAAAGCCCCTTGGGCTTTCATGGATCCCCTATGAAATTATCAAATACTAATGAAGGTCTATTCTACAAATAGATTCTGTTTTGACGGTTTTGGCCTAAAAATCAGTGTACCAGTGACATTAAAGCAAACGACTGAAAATATTTAGGTGAAAACAATCTCAGAATTGTGCATTTATTGCATGTTTATCTTGCAGTGATCTCACATATGTTCATTTTTAGAATATATCTATTCTGAAGAATACTACATACCCAACAATATTCATGCAGTCAGTAAAGCAGACCACACCAAAAATCGCTCCAGACAGGTCTATTTAAAGCCTGTTTTGCTGAACACAAAAGGTTTTACAGAACATTCTGATGCTGTTCATATGAATTAGATATTATCTGAAAATTAATGTAAATGCCATTGAAGTATAATTACTGTACTGTCATATGTATGTGATTAAAAAAATAAATAAATAAAAAAAATAAAATATATATATATATATATATATAGTATATTTACATCAACAAATTTTAAGTAATCTGCCCCTTTTATGTATTGTTCAGTCATCATTTCTTGTTATTTACAGTATGAGCTATTTAAACACAACTGGCAACATCAAATACTATCATAGTTAGCCAACATGTAGCAATGAGCACTTACAGTAAGTACAATAGCATTTCCCAGTTGCATTGTCTGAGATTGTTTGGGAAGAGGATCCACTGAACCAATCTTTGAACTACAGCCCTTTGCCTTACATTCATTTGGATGTTGGGAATAGTCATTGAGTCTGACAAAATGCGATAGTATATGGCCTGTCTTTGTGAAGAACATTTGTTTAGACATTTCTCGCTTGGCTTCTGAGTTCCTGAGTGTCTTGTAAATGGGTGTGTTTGATTAAAAGTGCTTATTTAGCAAACAGCTTTCTTTTACTAAGTGTGATGACTATGAGGAATCCTTGCAAAAATTGGAAAGCAATTCCTCTCCATTATCCTGCTGTAATCCTGAGTACACCTGACATGCCAGACCTGTCCAGATGCTTATAACCCGACAAAATGATTCTTAAATATTTTCATTTTCTTCAGTAACTGGAAGGGAGGGGGGAAGTGGTGGGACTGCAAGCGAAGAGGGTGGGATAGAGGGTTAATAGGCTGCAGTGACAGCAGAGTGTCCACATTGGGAAAAGATTAATGACAAAAATTAATCGCATGACCTTTCTTTGGAGAAGCTGGAGGTGAGGCAGGCCATTAAAGACTCTTATGTTGTAATTAACGTTTGAGGGGAGAAGAGAGCACCTCCAGAATGGATGTGATCGTTTAATTAGGGTTATGCGTCATTGCCACAACCAGTTCAGAGAAGTCATAATTTAACCATAGCTTTAAATTACATTGCCTCAGCGTGGATGGCAGAGTTTAATGGCAGGCAGCTCGAGCTGCTGATACCGCGAAAAACAATTAGGCAAACAGTACAAATGAGAAATTCATTATATAATGTGATCAAGATTTTCAAATAATTTCATGTGAGTTGGGTACAATAATTACAAAACAAAGTAAAAGTTCAGTTCTGATAATATTTAACCCATAAAGCAAGATAGGAAACATGATATATTTGAAATGTATCAATGTATCAAGCCATATAAGCTGTATGTGTGGGATACTTGTTTTTCCAAAGAATGGTACAGCTAGTGTATATATATCACTACTACGCTTAACTTTGATATTTTGGTTATAATGGTAAAAAATATGCCAAAAGGATGCTGACTGCATCAATGTTAATTAATGCACATGCAACTGCATCTACTAATTTGGATGCAGCCTGATATTTAATAACTGAAGCTACTAAGCATGATTCTCTTTTTTTTTTTTTTTATCACATTTTGACATGTCTCTTGCTTTTATACCTCCAGGCAATCATTATTACCAGAATGGCCTATCCAGTGCTTTTTTACACTCAATGTTAACATATTATAAGAGAGGCAAGGTTTTACTGGGCTAAATATTTAAAGGTAAATAGGGGAATCTACACAGAAAACAAAAACATACGGTTGCATTTTGGCTCATTGTGTTTAATCGGTGAGAGTTGAACTGCTCAGTTTCACTAAAAAAAAAGTATGATAATTCACAGAAACACCGTGTTGTTATCACAGCTGAAAATGCCAATTTGAATAAGCTTACAAGGATTTTTCCCCATCTGGAAAGCATGAAAAGGGGCCTCAGTTTAAACCTGATGACCTTGCATAGGGTAGTTTTCATCCTGTTCTCAAAACCATATTTTTAGGTGCCAAGGTGCTGTAAAAAAACACACAAAATGGTGTTTCAAACATTTTTATATCCAAAGCATTATTTTATCTGTCCCAATGATATATTCATTCCTTTGAATCTTAAAGTGGAACTAGGGGCAAAATTGAACTTTATGAATGCGATGGAGTCTGTCAATAGCATCAACACAGCAGACTTTACTTTTCTAAGGCACCCTATAACATTAGTTTTATGACTTGCTGACGCTGCCAGTATGCTATTTTCCTTTAAAGCCTATGTTTAGGTTAAATAAAAAGTCTGCGAAATTGGCGATATTTAAATTTAATGCAAAGTGTATTTATTGCTGGTGTTGGCTGTCATAATGGAAATCCAAAGTCCTCCGCCCCCTTCCAGTGTTTGCATCTGTAATCTTCCAGTGGTGCAGAGGTATTATTGGTGCTGGACCTGTCACAGGTACTTGTTAAGGGTGCCCACCCACACTGCCCTCTCGTCTATTCATGAAAGCTATAGCAGAGCTTCAATGAATGGAGGAGTGCTTGTCACAGGTCCTGCACTGCTTTTTACCCCTGCAGCACTGGAGGATTACAGCTGCAGGGCAGGGGAGAGGGGCAGAGGACTTCAGATAATCTTCCAACAGCACTGGAAGATTATGGCTGCGGATTATAGGAGGATTTCAGATTTCCTCTAGGGCAGTTAGCACCAGCACAAGGGATACTTCACATTAAGGCCTAACGCACACTGGGTATGCAAACAGGAGTTTAAAAGCAGCGGCGTTTAGAGAGAGACAAAAAAAATCTACAGAGCCGTAGAGGAGCATTTTTCTGCTATTTTCCCCATCAGCTCACCCCCCCCCCCCCGCCCCGCCCCGCCCCCCCGCCACAGTTATTACCTTTTATATCATCTGGTCTTCTCTTCAAATTGTAAGCTTTAACAAGTAGGGTCCTCTGATTCCTCTTGTATCAAATTGTATTGTAACTGTACTATCTGCCCTCTTGTAATGCACTGTGCACACTGTTGGCGCTATATAAACCCTGTATAATATTAATAGTAATAAACACCTGATGTGCCTAAACTCTTGTTAATGCTAGGTGCATCAAGTGATTGAGATTCATTAATTTCAAATGAAATGAATAAACAGCGCTTGCCGTGTCTGCCAGGAGAAAGGTGTTTAGAAAAGCTAGGCAAGTCCCAGTGAGCAAAAAACCTCCTAAAACTATAGTAAAGGTATCTTAAAAAGAGGCACACAAGGTGCAATATTTATTCTACAAAAATCAATTAAAACCCATCATCATAGTATGACAAACATGTATAGACAAAATATTGGATGTAATTCCCAGAAACAATAGGTGAAAGACACCTAACCACCCTGTTGCAGATAGGTGGAGGTAATGGGAATTGCTGTGGAGTCGCTTCAACGCAGTTGCGTTTCTCTGGGGAAACAGCCCGCTTCTTCATGAAGACAGTAGACAGCGAAATCATATTGTTCTCCAAAGAGAGATAACAAACATTTAGTATTATATACCAGGGTCTTCATACATTGTCTGTTGCTTACTGCCACTCAGGCCAGGATGAGGTCCCAAGCCCAAGAAACCTGGGCAGTCCCCTAATACTGAGTAAACTGTATCCAAGAGACAAAAAGTGTATCAATCATATAGGGGGTCAAACTAGGGAGAGAAGAGTCCTCAAAAATGGCTAGCAGACGTCCAAAAACCAACTCACATCCACATGGTAAACAGCCAAATCAGCCCTGAGCTGGGCTGGGCTAAAGTTTTAAGTGGAGGTTTTAGACAAAAGGAAAGAGAAAGTGCAGCAATCTGACGTAATCAATCACTTTTATTGAAATGAGAACAAAGAAGATAAAAATGCACTCACATATACCATGAATCGACTGTCACTCTGTACACAGCCACTTAGTCGAGTGGATTACTGATACCAAGGCCAGTGTAGATGACAGTTCAATCCTCCTCCACCCGTGGGACTATAGGCGGAACTAAATGTTACCATAAATAAATAAAACAACTGAGCTCACACTTATGGATTAATAAGCCGAGCCTTTTATTATAGGTTTACCATATTTATATTGAAAGCTTTACCAAGATTTTGTTTTAACCACTTGCCCACCGGGCACTTATACCCCCTTCCTAACCAGGCCAATTTTTAGCTTTAAGTGCTCTCAAATTTTGAATGACAATTACTTAGTCATGCAACACTGTACCCATATGAATTTTTTGTCCTTTTTTCCTTTTTTTCACACAAATAGAGCTTTCTTTTGAGGGTATTTAATAACCACAGGATTTTCTATTTTTTGTGTTATAAACAAAAAAAGACCAAAACTTTTGTAAAAAAAAAATGCATTTTCTTTGTTTCTGTTATAAAATTTTGCAAATTAGTAATTTTTCTTCATAAATTTGGCCAAAATCTATACTGCTACATATTTTTGGTAAAACTACCCCACAACAGTGTATATTATTTGGTCTTTGTGAAGGTTATAGAATTTACAAGAGTCTCTAATTTCTTGAGACTCTAACAAGCCAGGACAGTACAAATACCCTCCAAATGACCCCTTTTTGGAAAGTAGACATTCCAAGTATTAAGTAGGAGGCATGGTGAGTTTTTTGACATTGTCATTTTTTCCCACAATTCTTTGTAAAATGAAGATTTTTGTTCTTTTTTTCCCCACAAAATTGTTATAATACCAGATTATTTCTCTCACATGGCATATGCATACTTGCAACTACACCCAAGAACACATTCTGATACTCCTCCTGAGTATGTCGATACCACATGTGTGAGACTTTTTTACAGCCTGGCCGCAAACAGAGGCCCAACATGCACCGTCGGTGTTCTAGGGACATAATTACAAGTTTAATTTCTTGAATACCTATTACACTCTTGAAGGCCCTGGAGCACCAAGACAATGAAAACGCCAAAAAAATTACCCCATTTTGGAAGGCAAACACCCCAACACATAATCTAGGAGGCATAATGAGCTTTTTTAACATGTTTCAAAGTTTTTGGAAAATGTGGAAAGAAAATGAAAATGCATTTTTTTTACACAAAGTTGTTAATTTATAAGATATTTCTTACATATTCCATAGCAAAAATTACACTCCAAAATACATTCTGTATGGCGATACCACATGTGTGAGTCACGGCCTTGCCACATACAGAGGTCTAACATGCAAAAGGTGTTCTAAGGACTTAAATTACACTCATTTCCTGACTACCTATTACACTTTTTGAGGCACTGTAGTGGCACTGATGAGCACTGTAGTGGCATGTATGAGCACTGATGTGGCACGGATGAGCACTGATGTGGCATGGATGAGCACTGATGTGGCATGGATGTGGAATAGTTGAGCACTGATGTGGCATAAATGAGCACTGATGTGGCATGGATGTGTCACTGATGTGGCATGGATGAGGCACAGATGAGCACTGTTGTGGTATGAATGAGCACTGATGTGGCATGGATGAGCACTGTTGTGGCATGGATGTGGCATGGGGGAGCAATGATGTGGCATGGATGAGCACAGATGAGCACTGTTGTGGCATGGATGATGCATAGATGTGGTACAAATGAGCACTGATGTGGCACGGATGAGCACTGATGTGGCATGTATAAGGTATGAATGAGCACGTATAGGCACGGATTAGGCTTGGATGAGGCAATAATGTGGCATGGATGAGCACGGACGAGGCATGGATGGACACGGATGAGCATGGATGTGGCATGGATGAGACACCGATGAGGTATGGATGGGCACGAATGTGGCATGGATGAGGCACATGTTAGGTATGGATGGGCATTAGTGAGGCATGGATGGGTATGTATGAGGCATGCATGGGCACTTCAGATCCAGCTCACTCGAGCTGCTGCATGGGCTCCCTCCTCTCCTTATACGATGTACTGATCGGTGTGAGGAAAGGAGAGGAGATAACTGAACCAGACATGCGCCGCTTTGTTGACAAGTGATCGCTCCATCATTGGATCATGATCATGTGGTAAAGGGCTGTCATTGGCCCTTTACCCTGATCCCTGATGCCGTGGAAGCGCGAGTTTAGGAAGACCTCATAGTACGCCCTTCCAGAACTAGACGACCATGCTGTATCGTCATTTAGCTATGGCATGGTCAGAAAGTGGTTAAAATGCACTGCAAACATATTTTATTAAATCCATAACAAATTAACAATGTCACTCAGCTATTGTAAGCTCGAGCTAATAACATATACTCAAAATATAGTCCCCTTTTTTAAAAAGGGACAAAACCTCATAATAAGGTCACGAAAAAAAAAAGGGGGGGGTGGGATGTGCAGCCTTCTTCTGTCCCTTGCCAACTGCAACTTTTGTGATGCATTTGTTTCTTTTTATAGGTGACAGCTCGTGCTCATTTTAAGACTTCATCAATCAATTAAAGGTAAGTATGCAAATTAGTTCAAGACCTCTGAAACTTTCTTTTAGTCTGCCATAGCCCCATAGGTGTGGGGGTGGGGACAATTTTGCCCCACTCCACATTTTTCATTCCAGAAGGAGAACTTGTTGGTGAAAAGCATGACACTCTCACAATTGACTCCATGCTGGAGTTCCTGGCTGACAGCTGGCATAGATAGGCTGGGAGCATGTGACCATCCACTTCCTCTGGTGTTGTATGTACAGTAATCTATATTCTCTGGGTTCAGTGGCTGTGTACAGAGAAGACCTTTATTCATGGTATATGTAAGTGCAGTTTTATCTTCTTTGTATAAGATTTTGGATAGCTGCAAACAGTTTCGGACTTTCATGAGAAGACTTTCTGAATGCATCCCCAATAATGACAGCTTACACAAAGTAAGGACGTGATTGTTGGTTCTACCCTTTTTTTCAATGCTTTAATTTGTTAGTCACTTATGTAAAATCTATCTAAGTCTACTATTCCATCTAACACTAATAAAAAACGAATCCAGTCACCACATCTAAGTATTGGTAAAATCTTTGTTTTGGGGTTTAGATACATTTTAAGGACATGCTTTTTTTATGAATCTTTATTTAGTTTAACAGAGAAAACACAGAGAGAGAAACATCAAAACATAAGAGTATAAGCTAGGATGAGGCCAAACAGTGCCACACCCCAGGGGGTACAGTATCACAAGTCAGAGTACAAGGCAAAAATCAGGCAAGTAGCGTTACCAAATCAATACAGGACAGAGGGCAGGATGCTTGTAGCCACAAACAGGAGCCACTATGGGCAGCCACAGGTGCCAATCAGAACATTGAGCACGCTCCAAGGGACCCTGGATCAGGGCCCACCCCAAGGGAGGGGGGCCAACAGCCTCCATCAGACCTCCCCCGACGTGGCCCCCCAACAAGGGGTCCCCCGGGACTCGTCCCTCCGCCCAAGACGGGCAGGAGGGTGGAGCATAGAAACAGCCCAGATTCCCATAGGAAACACGGGTGGCTCTTAGGCAACCCCTGTGGTCCAAAAAGGGAGGCATTCAAAGCACCGGCAAACCGTCCAATAAGGTCCACAAACCAACCTTTTGAGGTAGAACATACACCATACAATAGAGGGGAAAGAAAAGGGGGAGAAAGAGAGAGAGTAAGAAAGGAAAAAAAAAGAAAGAGGCAAAGGAAAGGAAGGAGAAGTGACATACCTGTCGAGATCTGGAGCTCACTGTGTGCCACTCTTCGCCGAGGCCATCCACATCATCCCAGAGCCCAGGGTACCACACTGCAAATGGTCTAAGGAGGGGATAAGGGGATTCTACCTAGGGACGGGTCAGCCAGCACCAATAAGGCCTAGTCAAGGCTCGAGGGAAGCACAGCCAGGTCAACCGCATAGTCGAGCCATGGTCTCCATTTCGCATCATTATGCTCCCACGTCCCCCTACACTTGGCCACCCAGTCCTCAGAATCTCTTATACTGTCCACCACACGTTTCCACTCTGACCTGCCCGGGACCAGCGGCCGCTTCCAGTAAATTGGGATCAACCTCCTAGCAGCATTGAGGAGGTAAGGACATGCTTTTTGCATGCTTCAAAAACATGGTATTTAAATGATGCATTATCCTATGTCTCACAAAAAAAATAAATAAAACTGATTGGGGAAAGGTTACATTTCTGTCAGATGTATGTGTCTGTATTTGCACTAGTAAATTTTCCCTCACTTCCTGTTCCTATGACACCAGTATAAAAAAAGAGGGGATGGGGCATCACTAGGATAGAATACATAGAGAGTAACCAAAAGCTCAAAAAGGTTTTACCATTTCCCCACTTTGCTGAAAAAAAAAAAAAGTGTGTGCCTCAATTCCCATTGGATAGATTTCCTATCACTTTCATTTATAGATACTTATGTTTATTGTTGCTTTTCACATGCATTATTTTGCTTTTATTCCTCCATTGTTAAAGCTGTGCATGGCAAGTTGAGCACAGTGTGATCTAAAACCGACTTCATCCTGATCTCAAATACAAGCCATTTTTCTGTGCTTGCCTTGTTTCTGAAGCCCATGCACATTAACGCTAACAACAGAGTTTATTTTTCATTTCTGATCTGCATTTGTGGAGGAGTTTGAAAAGTTTTGGAAAATATTATTTGAAATGTGAACTGGAATGGAGCAGCAACTTGCATTTATTATTGCTTCTGAAGTGTTTTTTAGTTTGTATAGTTACATAGTTACATAGTAGGTGAGGTTGAATAAAGACAATAGTCCATCCAGTTCAACCTGTGTGGGTGTGTGTGGCTGTAATCATCTCACATAGCCCATAATGTCCTGATCGTTGAGATGTAAGTCTAAGAGTCTTTTGAAAGCCACCATACTACCCACAGAAACCACCTCTTGTGGTAGAGAATTCCACAATCTTGTAGCCCTAACAGTAAAGAACCCCCCTCGTTGCCTAAGGTTTACAGGTCTGTGTCCACTCCGCCTATGCAGAGCGGAAAACGGAAACAGCCCGCATTCCTCTATGGGGAGTTGGATGTAAATGGACTGCCTGTCTGTGTACATCTAACTGTCATCCGATCCGCCAGACGTATGGGGAACGGATCCCCCATCTGTCTATTTTTAGAGGATAGGATCGGTTCAGATGTTGGTAGGTGTCAATGGACACATGTCCATTTACATGTGCCACTCCATAGAGGGCAGTGGAGTGTGCGCTTAAAAAACTGACAGGTGGACCCGATCGGCCCACCTGTGTGAAAGGGACCTTACACTGCCAAATTCCTGAATGCTGTAGAAGCCGATATCCATGGATGTCGTACTGTCAGGGGTCACAGGGGCAACCCCGCCCATGCTCCCGTGGTGCCTCCCTGCAACACTTGACAGAAGGGTTGGCATTTGCTAGAACCGATTACCTATATTTTCCTCCTGTAGCATCTGAATGCTGGTTTCTCCACCTCTACCACCGGCATTCAGCTACACTTGGGCCCACTTACTGTCTGACATGGGTGCGCTAGCCCGGGCACCATTCACACCTGCCCTGCATCTCTTCCAGGGCTCAAAATGCCACAATTCCATCTTTCTATGGCAGCCAGCATTACTCTCTCCGCCACCTGCCTGTATAAACACTGACTACAGAGTAGACCGAAGCTGCCTTCTCTTTGGCTCTGACATTTCATTTACACAGGAGAAGGAGCCAGGGAGGTCTGACTGTAAAAGGTACAATGGGGGACTTGGCGACCGGGAAGGTGGGGTAGGGGGGTGCACGGGCAGGTAACACAGTTTAATTCTGTCAGGATTGAATTTAGGAAGGGGGTAAGAGGATATGGAAAATATATGTGGCACTGGCAGTATCTATCTTCTTTAGGAAGTTAATGACTAAATCTTATCTAACTAATTTACCCACAGGAGAATTTAATATATCTATGGACTGAGTACGATATTTGGATAATTAATTTGGATGTCAATAACCTGCACTACATATAGCTTTCTGCAAAGGCTTTTTTCAGACACACATGCACTAAAGTTTGACACTAAGGTTAGACTCCAATGCAGTTCCAGGACAAGGTCATTTAGCGCCCAGGGCAGAGATGCCAAATAGCACCCCCTCCCCAAATTTGCCAATTAAGTTGAAGAAACAGACATGTGATTCAGAAGTTGACAAGCCCTTGTTTAATTCCTTATTTGAGATAAGCATACCAGTTTTTCCAAAAACTGAGCCCAAAAATTAGACCTTTTTTTTCCCCAAAAGATTGTTTCCCTAAACCCAATTGCCATCACCAGGTCAACAGGTGGAAAGCCAAAGAAAACACAGAGAAAAGCCTTCACCATTAAACAGTATTGAGACCTCTTCTGAGGTTAGAATCACAAAAACTTGTACAGATTAATTTTGCATAAGCATTTCAACTATTAGTATGTAATGTGTTACCAACAGATCATCCTCACAGATCTTCTAAAAGAAGAAGTAAGAAAAGTGAAGGGGTACATCAAATGAAAACATGTAAACCGGGTTCACAAAAAAGACTACAGGTTTGTCGAAAAACGATCAGGTTGAAACCAGATCAGCTCAGGAAAAATTATGCCTTCAAAAATGTTCTACTGTTTCTAACTCTGCACAATCTGCAATGTCAAATTTGTCTTCCAACTACTACTACTACTACTACTAGATGACCAAACAGGCATGTGTACAGGAAACTATAGATGGGTCTCCGCTGGCTTGCACTACGCTTTTAGTATAGTGCCAGTCTTACGGGGCGAATTGGGCCCAGAGGGAATGGTCCAGGAGGCAAATCAGTCTGGCAGCCCCATAAAGCGGTCACACTGCTACCTGCTGGTATGATAATACCGGCCGGTGAGGACATTCAGACAGACCGCAGGCTGCCAACCACACTTAATACAACTGGCCCAACGGCCTCCAATGCTAATAAGTGTGGAACTGCAATGTTTCGCCTACCCTCCTCCTCCCCCAGGTATGGCAGGCATCATGTCAATAATATAATTTAATTTCTTTAAACATCCTTGTCCTTGAGTGAGCATATTGAATTGCTACATATACAATTAGGACTTTTAATTGTATACAGTGCCTTGCGAAAGTATTCAGCCCCCTTTAACTTTGTGACCTTTTGCCACATTTCAGGCTTCAAACATAAAGACATAAAACTGTAATTTTTTGTGAAGAATCAACAACAAGTGGAACACAATCATGAAGTGGAACGAAATTTATAGGATATTTCAAACTTTGTTAACAAATAAAAAACTGAAAAATTGGGCGTGCAAAATTATTCAGCCCCTTTACTTTCAGTGCAGCAAACTCTCTCCAGAAGTTCAGTGAGGATCCTTGAATGATCCAATGTTGACCTAAATGACTAATGATAATAAATAAAATCGGAAAGATAGAAACAATCAGAGCAGGATTTCGAAAAATGGTGAACCAAAAAGACTCGGATAAATAGATGGAAGTTCTGACTGATGAATAAATAAATCACAATAAATATCAATAAATAATCTTCTAATACACAGATAAATACAATAAAGGATATGTACAGCAAAGTGCAGACGTGATCAATGAAGTGCTTAAGTGCTGGAAAGATGATTACAAAAATGATAATCACAATATGAAATAAAAGTGAAGTGATCGCTGGGGTGAAGGGATTCCTAAGTGAAAAAATGTTGAAATGCAGCTATTAAATAGCTGATAAAGTGACAAAGTGAAGAACAGCAACTCCAGGTTTTCCACTTTGTCACTTTATCAGCTATTTAATAGCTGCATTTCAACATTTTTTCACTTAGGAATCCCTTCACCCCAGTGATCACTTCACTTTTATTTCATATTGTGATTAATCATTTTTGTAATCATCTTTCCAGCACTTAAGTACTTTATACATCATGTCTGAACTTTACATATCATTTATTGTATTTATCAGTGTATTAGAAGATTATTTATTAATATTTATTGTGATTTATTTATTCATCAGTCAGAACTTCCATCTATTTATCTGAGTCTTTTTGGTTCACCAATTTTAGAAATCCTGTGCTGATTCTTTCTATCTTTCCAATTTTCCATAGTATGTGGTGACACTACTGAATTGGCTGCAGATTTCTGGTGCTCCATTTTCCTCACCATTTCCTTTCTCCTTTCTTTCATTCATTTACCTATTGGTAGCGCATAGGTTCTTTTTTACATTTAATAAATAAAATCCACCTGTGTGTAATCAAGTCTGCGTATAAATGCACCTGCACTGTGATAGTCTCAGAGGTCCGTTTAAAGCGCAGAGAGCATCATGAAGAACAAGGAACACACCAGGCAGGTCCAAGATACTGTTGTGGAGAAGTTTAACCTCCCTGGCGGTGATCCCGAGCGTGACTCGGGGTTGATTTTTTCTATCAGGAGCGGTAACCCTGAGTCACGCTCGGGGTGAATGTGCAGAGAGCGCAGCGGTGTCTCTTACCTTCTCCTGGCGATCCAGCGATGATCTCTCATTGCTTTGATCGCCAGCCGAGAGTCCCGCCGCTCCTCCGTCCTCCGTCGGTGTGATGACTTCCTAGTTCCGTTCCCTGC
>NC_138769.1:291720188-291775188 GCF_965119305.1 Pelophylax lessonae
CAGAGACTGCAGACATGATACAGGAGATAGTCAGAGACTGCAGACATGATACAAGAGATGGTCAGAGACTGCAGACATGATACAGTAGATGGTCAGAGACTGCAAACGTGATACAGGAGATGGTCAGAGACTGCAGACATGATACAGTAGATGGTCAGAGACTGCAGACATGATACAGGAGATGGTCAGAGACTGAGGATATGATACAAGAGATGGTCAGAGACTGCAGACATAATACAGTAGATGATCAGAGACTGAGGACGTGATACAGGAGATGGTCAGAGACTGCAGACATGATACAGGAGATGGTCAGAGACTGCAGACATGATACAGGAGATGGTCAGAGACTGAGGACATGATAGAAGATAGAAGAGCACTAGGGGGGCCGGAGAGCACAGGGGAAGCAGAGAGCACTGGAGGAGGTGAAGGGCACGGTGGGGGGGGGGACAGGAGAGAATTAAGAGGGGGTTTGGAAAGCATTGTAGGGGGGTTGGAAGCCGCAGGGGGTGGAGAGGACTGGGGGGGGGCAAGCAGGGAAAACCAGCCACTGTATGATGGCAATAATATTTTGGACCTGCTCACCTCATATGTGCTATCGCAATATGTCACTGGGGTTAGTGAGATTACTCCTTTCTTATAAGATATTAGGACTTGTGTTTGCTGCCGCTGATTATTACATTTATTTGTATAATGACTATGGACTTCCTAGTCATTATACAAATAAGTGAAATAATCCTATGATTACAATCAGTGGCAGCAAACACAAGTCCAAATATCCTAAAAGCAAAGAGTAATCTTACTAATCCAGTGAAATAAGGCTGTACTAATGGGCATTGATATGCTGCACTGATGAGGTGGCACTGATATGCTGCACTGATGGCCACTGATGATGCGGCAATGGTGGGTACTAATAAACTGCACTGATGGGCACTGATAAGATAGCACTGATATGCTTCACTGATAGGGCTGCACTGATACGCTGCACTGATGGGCACTAATAGTCTGCACTGATGGCCACTGATGAGGCGGCACTAATAGACTGCACTAATGGACACTGTTAGGCTTCACTGATGGCCACTGATGGGGCTGTACTGGTGGCAACTGATGAGGCCACACTGATGGGCAGTAATGAGGTTGCACTGATAAGGCTGCACTGATGGGCACTGATGAAGCTGAACTTATGGGAACTGATGAGGCTGCACTGATGGTCACTGATAAACTGTGGTTGTGGTCAGTGGTTTACAGATGATAGAGCGGGTCATAAACAGGAAAGAGTGTGGCTTTTACAGGAAGAGGTGGGTCATATTTAAATTAGGGGGTGCCCAAGTTTAGTCATGCCTGGGGCAGCACAAAACCTAAATACACCACTGGATGGTGACATAGGGAAACATGAGAGTGTGACTGATTATGAATGTAATAGCCCTTTACCTCATGTTCAGATATGCCTCTAAAAACTTTAAAAACTGTTATCCCATGTGAAATCATGCTTCTGGAAACTTGTAATGCCCTGTTCTGCTATGCCTTCTACAACTGCAGAATCTGTGTTTTTCATATATGCAGAATCTGTAATTTCTTAGTCATATATGCCAATGCTTATTGTAAGTTCAGAATGTGCTGCTGCACTTTCAGATATGATTTTTTCATCTGCAGAATCATTTTCAACATCCTCTGATTTGCTTCTCAAATCTAAGTTTAAAGCTGGGCCAGTTCAGCAGAGTCAACCAGACTCCAGCTGAATTTCGATCCATGTATTTTTTTTTTTTTTCTCTTTTTATTTTTTTATTTATTTATTTATTTTTTTTCGATCCATGTATGGTATGAATAGCCTGGTTGTACAGAAGTTGATCTTTCGATCAACTTCTGTACAACAAGGCTGTTGGATTTTCCACGATCAGTCATTACTGCCAGCTAGGGCTGGCAGCATTGACCAGTGTATTCTCACGGTGGGAAAGTCTCCCCATTGTCAGAATACAATACATCAGAGGGGAGGATTCCCCTATCCACACAATCAATGTGGAATGGGGAATCAAGTCATTTTTAATTTTTTTTTGTTCAACCTGCAGGTTGAAAAAAGAAAAAGACTCCTTTATAGCCACCAGTATCCATTTGTGGCATTAAATCTTTTGTTCAGTACAGCTACTAAATTATACTTTATGAAATCACACCCTATCCAGCCATCATCAGACTCTGCTAATGTGTGACCTTTTCAAGAACATAAAGTCTACTTTCACCCTTTACCTGGTACTTGTGTAGTTTAAAGAAAATAGCTTTATTTTTCTGTAGAAACACAAAACAAGTTTTGGTAAATGTGTATAACTTTCAGTACAGTCAGTCTATTGCAAGTTGTAAGGTTGAATAGATATTTGTATATATATATGTGTAAGGATGTGAACAACATCATGCCGTGGCAAATGCATATCTGCCCACGGAAAGTAGTGAAGATATTAAAATTCTAATTAATCCCGTGCAGACTGGCCACTGTACATGCAGTATACTTCCAGTCTACCTCCCCTATTGTTCCAGGAGGACATATCAGTATGTCTTCTGGGAATTGCACTCCTGTGATTGCACTGTGATTGGGCATAGCTGATCACGGATTCAATGTGAGTGGCTCTGTACCACATGACCACTGTGACCAATCTCAGTGTGTAAACACAGGCTGTAGTTAGCAGCTGTAGCCCTCTTTTGGAAGGGGGAGGTCATGAAAACTGGCACTACCTAAACAGAATATTGTGCTAAACCTGTATAAGGAACCTTCAATAATTAAAAGAGTGAGTTTAATAACATGTTGGCAGCGCCTCCACCCTGGACAGGGCCCCTGTGAACAGCAGATCCATACACAGCCATGTAACATTTACTGGCCAGTAACACCAGTGCAATACAGTATAAAAGCCCCCCTCCCCTTCTGTCATTCACCCCTTTCCTGTATATGCCAGTCCCATCCTGTCTCTACTCTGACCAGTACATTACCAAGTCCCCTCTTTTATCTGTCAATTTCGTATATTAATCCTTTCATCTCTATTTCCCAATTGCTGTGACCTATATATTACCCCTTACCCACCTGATCCCTCTGTATATGAGCTGTACGTTTAATGTTTTTAGTTCACTATTTAGAATCCCCCCACCCTCCAAACCAGCTTGTTTCTTTATTTCTTAAAAAATTGTTGCACAAATTAGATCACGTCTAATTTCCAATAATAAGGGTTATTTAGGGTGTTTTCAAACTGCCCTGGTGTTTTTATTTGCCATGTTTTAGAACATAAAGTAAGCAAAACTTTTATTTGTCATATTTCTTTTTTTCATAGTAAAAAAAAAAAGCAGGGGTTGTTAAATACCGCTAAACTGAAGTCCTATCTATCCCCAAAAATGATATGAAATTAGTTTTGGTACGGTGTTGCATGACCAATGTCAATCAAATTATCGCAGCACTGAAAACTGAACTATGGCCTGCTAATGAAGGGGTGACATTTGCCACTACTGAGGTGGGTAATGTTAACCTGCAAAACAAACAAATAAATAAAGTGCTTCAAAACCTTGTGCTCATGAAGGGACTAATTGATATAATTCTGTGGATTGCCAAACTAGACTTTTCTTAGAGTGGGAAAGTTGAAGTTGCTTACACTTTATGTAACCCTCAAGGTTCTGTCCTGGGACCAATCCTGTTTAATTTATTCATAAACGACCTAGAGAATGGGATATCTAGCACAATCTTGGTATTTGCGGACGGTACTAAACTAAGCAGGCCAATATCTTCCATGCAGGATGTGGAAACCTTACAAGCGGACCTGAACAAAATAATGGGGTGGGCAACTACATGGCAGATAAGGTTTAATGTAGAAAAATATAAAGTAATGCACTTGGGCGTCAGAAACACGAAAGCAAGCTACTCACTAGGGGGAGGGAACCTCTGGGTGAATCTAAGATGGAAAAGGACCTGGGGGTACTGGTAGACAACAGGCTTGGCAGTGGCATGCAATGCCAAGCCGCTGCAAGTAAAGCCAACAAAATATTGGCATGTATAAAAAAGGGGATTCAATCCAGAAATAAAGAGATTATTCTCCCACTCTACAAGACTCTGGTCCGGCAACATCTGGAGTATTCCGTCCAGTTCTGGGCACCAGTCCTCAGAAAGGATGTGCTGGAACTGGAGAGAGTCCAGAGAAGGGCAACAAAAATAATTAGGGGTATGGAGGATCTCAGCTATGAGGAAAGACTACAAGCATTGAAGTTATTCTCTCTGGAGAAGAGGCACTTGAAGGGGGATATGATATCAATGTACATCTAGCACCCTAGCATAAGGAACAAACTTTTCAGAGAAAGGGAATACAATAAGACACGTGGCCACTCACTAAAACTAGAGGAAAAACGGTTTAACCTTAAATTACGTAAGGGGTTCTTTACTGTCAGAGCAGTAAGGATGTGGAATTCTCTTCCACAAGCAGTGGTATCAGCAGGGAGCAACGATAATAGTCAAAAAACTATTAGACAGTCACCTTAAAGACCACAACATACAGGGGTATACAATGTACGGTTAACAGCAAACACACACACACATCATAGGTTGAACTGGATGGACTGATGTCTTTTTTCAGCCTCACAAACTATGTAACTATGTAACCCTGATCAAATAATTTTAATTTTTTTGAGTTTGTTTTGATGCCCAGTGAGTACATGGAAGAGATTGGGGCCCTGCTTAGTAAAAACCGCTGCTGGTCTTCATATGTCTAGCGATATGCGGGTTCATTCATTCGTCTGAGGAAGGAGCTTTATACGCATGCTGCAAAACATGTTACATCATAACCTGGAAGGCTTGCGGTTAACCACTGCCTCTGCTTGATCCGGCTCCCTCATTGGCCTTTCCTGGTATTGTCATCTCCCTGCTGCTGGTCGGCCTGAGGACGGAAGTACTGTGCGCAGGAAGGGATCCAAGAGCTACGGAACAAAGCATCCATCCCCATGTGAGTCTATATTTTATGTCATGCCAATACATTTTTATGCTGCACTCAGCGATGCCTGTTTTGTCTTTCTGTTCACCAGCAGGATTCTCGCTTCTGCCTGCCAGAGCTGCCCTGCGTGTTAGCACAGTACCATCACACGCTTCAGAAGTCCCGACCATCCCAGCAGACTGTTGTTTTCCATCATATTGGGGACCTTTACATTGGCACAAGTGCCCAACATATTTTTTTGTCTAGTAAAAAAAAAAAAAGACACTTCACCTCAAGAGTAAAGGAAGAGGGGGTCTGTTAACATTGTCCAAAATCTTCAGTCAATCACGTGATCACCAGCATGGAAAACGGAAGCTGTTAAATTCATTGTAGATATGGGCACTACGCATGATGCTGTAGTGAAAGAACATTGCAGCATAAATCTGAGATACGTCTAAGAGAGACCTATGCAGCAGAAATTTTGCTCTTTAATTATTGCTAATAGAAAAAAATTGAGAAATTCTGTTTGGTGTGCTGAAAGGTTCTCTTTGGGCATTGTCAACTGTCAAGCTTACTCCTAATGCAGGTGGTCAGACACTATAGCTGTGTTCTTCACCGATAGCAGCCCACATTCCCTATAAGGCAAGAAGGTCTACCAGTATTGGGTTGCCCCTCAAACTTATACACAATGCTATAGTGCCTGGCCACAAGCCAGGGCATGCACGACCTGAGCAAAGCAAAAAGGTACTTGTGGTTGGCATGAAGACAGAGTGGTTCAATGACAGTCTGGGTACAAGGCAGGCAGAGTTCAGAGAATAGTCGATATCCAATCTGAGGTCTTCAACAAGGGAATCCAAACAGCAGACCAAGACAAACAGGCAGCCTGAATACATGTAACAAACGCAATATCACAAGCATGAGACTGCAGGCTTGGCTCCCTTAAATCAGATATGGTCTCCACCCAGAGACTGGCTCCATTAAACACCTTGTAGGTGGACAGACAGATAAAGAGAAAACCAAAGCATGTCATGTTATTCTTTATACATGTGGGCTACGCTCACACTCTTATTTTGATCATTACTGATGTCCCATAGTGTGCTTAGCATACTCTTTGGTCATTGCTAAATCCCCTAGATTTGACAGTGAAGTGTCAGACCAAAACTTTGCTTCATACTTGGACATGATATAAAACTTTGCTTATTAAATATATGTTTATGTAGATTTTTGATATTGCTAGTCCATCTGCATACATGTAGATCGATTCTATATTTTACAGGGATGATGAATGGTGTAAATTGCCAAAAAAGCTAATTGTGACCCTCGTGGATTCATTTTCAAACTGGACTCTAATGGCGGAACCATTTACCTAAAGATAAGAGGCACCATTTCTAAGCATTCTGTAAATGCTGCAGTTGAAAATCATTTACATAAGAAAAGGCTCACAAGGTAATCCCCTTCCCGCCACTGGCTTCTGGTCCTTTAAGTGGAACAAAATTGTGGGAGGCAGAGGTGGGCATTCTGAGCATGTGACCGCTGTGATTGGCTGTCTTCTGTTTTGAAAAAAAAAAAGCTCCATAACAAAAACCCAGACAATCACCCCAATCTGACAGCACCCTCCTTTCAGAGTCATAGGATTAGTGTTGTAGGAGAGCGACATATTGTAAATCAAAGGTAACAAAGCCAATAATACATTTTTAAGATATTACAAAGGAGTTAAAGATTCAGATTTTGTCTGAAAAGATTGTGGGTACAGTTAAAGAGCACAACAACTTTCTAATTATTTTAAATTCTAAATAACCAATACCAACATATTGAGGACTGGGTAATGCAATAATTTCAGTTCCTCATCCTCGTGATATTTAGTGACATTTGTCTGATGACATCCTTGATAAATGTGCTCATTCTGCTTCACTCTTACTACAGAGACATTGCTATAATCAACAGACCTTATCTCAAGATCTTGAGGACTGGGTAATACAACAATTTCAGCTCTGTACTATTGCCCATCATCCTCATCATACTTATTGACACTTGCTTAGCCAATTACAGTGTAACAATAAGCACAATAATTTACAATGAAGGAATTCGACCGATAATTTGTCTGAATATATTTTCATGATTGTGTCACAAATACAGTTCAAAGTATAATTCTTTTTCATGAACTTGTAGCAACTGAAATTGAAACATTGTTATTGGAAAAAGTTTATTGTTGTATTATGTTGACAAATTTGACCAATTGGCGAAGTCTGCCCCCAAACCTAACTCTCTCTGACTGCACCACAAATTCCCGGTTCGCCGCTGCTAACATGTCCCCTCCTCAACCACACCCTGTGACTGGGCAGTGAGAGAGAAGGAGAAGCAGCACACTAATGAGCTCATCTCTCTGTTGCTCTGCATCAGTATGCTTATTGCACTACAGCGCACCTGATTGGTTCCTTTTGCTGTTTACCCTTCCTCCCTCTGAGCTCCACTGTACAGGCTGTGCAGTAGAATGCGAAAGGCTAATACTAAGTCAAATTCAGGTACTAACACTGGTTTAATTAAAGAAAGATAAATGTGTTTATATATACTAATGACTATAGAGCTACCCAATGTGTACCATCTATATATATGCCTGGAATTCAGCTTTAAATACCCACTCAGAGATAGGGTATGTAAATAAAAATATATATTTAGCTTGACTCTGATTGTGTAATTTCAATAAATAAAGCCAATTACTTTGTGTGTGATTCAGATCATTGAGGAGTTGCCACGTTTCACATTAATTGTGTGAATATTCACTTTCAATTATTTAATTGTGTGAAAATAAATTCCTGTTTACGTATTTTATGTGCACATGATTGAAAAACTGTGATATAACATGAAAATCATTGTGTGAAGCAATTGAGGTACTTATGAACAGAAGATGTCGCCAGTACCTAGGCAAGGGTGCTGAAAGCCAGTATGTTAGGTAAATAACTCTCTTCTTTTTCCTATTTTATTTTTAAAAAAAGGATAATTTTTATATTATTTATTATACAAAGAATATGGGAAAATAGAGGGGTCACTGTTATAGACAATTAACATAAAAGTCCATCACACAGTTAAACCAATATAACACAAATGCCAAAGAGAAAAGCGATAGAAGGTGGGGGGGGGGGGGGGGGGATAGGATAGGTTCCTCCATGGTAAGAATGGGTAAAGGGGTAGGGATCCCAGGCTGGGTATGGTTATCGATATCTGATAAGCAAGCACAGTGAAAGAAAATTTTTACTCTACAAGGTAGACAATTTGCTTTTAAGTACAGTCATTATATGGGTGACTACGTGCTCATAATGATGTAAAAGTGCAGAAACAATCAGAGTCACTATGAGCCTGCCAACAGGTCCATAAAGTATGGGTCTTTTTAGGATAATTGCTATCTGCAGCTATCAGGGTCTCAATTGTCATGATCTGTTTCAGTATCTGGTCCCACTCTAAGATATGTGTCAGTATTGTTGATTTCCAATGCCAGGAGACATGTGGCCATAAGGCAGTTGCTCAAATTGCTCTTTTTAATCCTAGAACTGGGCCCAGAGATCATCAAAAGAAAAACTACTCCTGGAGAAATTGCAACATTGGCAATAGACATTTTGTATTACATAGTGAATACCTTCTGTCAAAAAAAAAAAAGAAACTACACTGCTCCAAAAAATTAAAGGAACACTTTTTTAATCAGTGTAAAGCATCAAGTAAATTTAACTCCTGGGATATTGATTTGGTCAGTTAAGTAGCAGAGGGGGTTGTTAATCAGTTTCAGCTGCTTTGGTGTTAGTGAAATTAACATCAGGTGCACTTGATGGGCAACAATGAGACGACCTCCAAAACAGGAATGGTTTTAGAGGTGGAGGCCACTGGCATTTTTTCCCCTACTCATCTTTTCTGACTCTTTTCCACTAGTTTCGCATTTAATTAGGGTCAATGTCACTACTGGTAGTATGAGGAGATACCTGGACCTTATAGAGGTTGCAGAGGCAGTCCAACTTCTCCAGGATGGCACATCAATACGTGCCATTGCCAGAAGGTTTGCTGTGTCTCCCAGCACAGTCTCAAAAGCACGGAGGAGATTCCAGGAGACAGACAGTTACTCTAGGAGAGCTGGACAGGGCCATAGAAGGTCCTTAACCCATCAGCAGGACCAGTATCTGCTCCTTTGTGCAAGGAGGAACAGGATGAGCACTGCCAGAGCCCTACAAAATGACCTCCAGAAGGCCACTGGTGTAAATGTCTCTAAACAAACAGACACAGACTTCATGAGGGTGGCCTTAGGGCCAGACATCCTTTAGTAGGCCCTGTGCTCACTGCCCTGCACCATGGAACTCTATTGCCATTTGCCATTAAACACCAGAATTGGCAGGTCAGGCACTGGCGCCCTGTGCTTTTCACAAAAAAGAACAGGTTCACCCTGAGCACATGTGACAGATGTGAAAGGGTCTGAGGAAACCATAGAGAATGTTATGCTGCCTGTAACATTGTTCAGCCTGACTGGTTTGGTGTTGGGTCAGTGATGGCCTGGGGAGGCATCTCCATGGAGGGACGAACAGACCTCTTCAGGCTAGACAAGGCACTCTGCCTGCCAATAGGTATTAGGATAAAATCCTTGGACCCACTGTCAGACCCTACGCTGTAGCAGTGGGTCCTGGGTTGTTCCTGGTGCATGACAGTGTCCAGCCTCATGTGGCAAGAGTATGCAGTCAGATCCTGGAGAATGAAGGAATTGATACCATTGAATGCCCCTCACACTCGCCTGACCTAAATCCTATAGAACACCTCTGGGACATTATGTTTTGGTTCATCCAAAACCACCAGGTTTCACCTCAGTCTGTTCAGGAACTCAGTGATGCCCTGGTCCATATTTGGAATGAAATACCCCAGGACACCATCCATCGTTTCATTAGGAGCATGCCCCGACTTTGTCAGGCATGCATACAAGCATGTGGGGGCCATACAAACTACTGAGTACCATTTTGAGTTGCTGCAATGAAATTTCAGAAAAATGGACTAGCCTGCTGCATCATTCTCCCCGTACTGCTGTCACACGGGGGGTCGGTGTGGGTCAGCGGGCGGCAGCACTGGGAACATGTTACATGTTCCACCCTAAAATCAGGTGGAGCATGTAACATGTTCCGAAAGGTAAACTTATTCTTTTAACCAACTTCAGTACTAGCCTTTAATGGTCCTTCTTTACCAGGCCATTTTCCCATTTTTATTGCTGTGATAGCTTGACACAATTCCTCAGCCACACAATTCTGCTCCAATGCATTGTATATATTTTTTTTAGTTTTCTTTTTGTGTCATGTAAAAACCACTGGGGTTTTTATTTTTACTAAATAAAGAGAAAAGATTTAAATAGTATTGTTTCTCTTACTTTCTGTTATAAAACATATCAAATAAAATCCCAGAACTGTAGAAAAACAAACAAAATAAACACATTTTAGACAGCAGACATCACGAGGTGATCAAATTTTTTGCCACAAATTTTTGGAAATGAAGACGCATGCTGGTAATGAAAGGGTAAACCATGTATCTTGTTAATGGTGCACTAGATGCATTAAATGTACAGGTCACAGTACAGTGTTCTGTGTAAACTGCAAAAATAAGCACCCAGCACTTCAGTGTTCCTAAACATATAGCAATAAGTAAAGTGATTAAAGAAGTTGTAAAGTCAGAAGGTTTTTTTTTTTTATCTCAATGCATTCCATGCATTAAAATAAAAAAACCTTCTGGGTGTATCAGCCTCCCCAGCACCCCCTAATGCTTACCTAAGCCTTATCTCTGTCCAGTGATGTCCACGAGTCCCTTGGCCATAGGGAACTCTCCCTCCTGATTTGCTGAGACACAGCCCCAGCACCATTGGCTCTCACAGCTGTTAATCAAAGTCAGTTAGCCAATCAGGAGAGAGAGAGGGGGCGGGCCGAAGGGCAACTCCGTATCTGAATGGATAAACTGAGTTTCAGCTTGGCTGCTTGCTGTGGGGACACTCGACGGGAAGGAGGAGCTAGGAGCTGCACCGAGGGACCCGAGAAGAGGAGGATCAAGGGCTGCCCTGTGCAAAACCAACTGCACAGAGGAGGTAAGTATGGTATGTTTGTTTTTTTTTTTTTTTTAACCGCTTGCCGACCGCCCACAGTATATTTACTGCGGCAGTCAGCCCCTCCTGGGCAAAGCGACGTAGTACTGCCCCCACTCGTTCACGGGCATCCACTGCACTAGATGTCCGCCGGCCACTCGCGATCTCCCGCTGGAGAGGGAGAAAGGCAGGCGGCTGATGTAAACAAAGCCGCCTGTCATTCTCCCTGGTGTAACTGCAGAGATCATACGATCCTGCTATGTAGGATCTTATGTCTCTGTGGTTACATCACAAGCCACGCCCCTTTACAGTTTGAATCACGCCCCTAGGGACACACTTAACCCCTTGATCACTAATAAAGTTAACCCCTTCTCTGCCAGTGTCATTTTTACAGTAACAGTGCAAATGTATAGCACTGATTACTGTAGTAATGTCACTGGTACCCCCAAAAGTGTCAAAAATGTTAGTCAGGGGTCCGATCTGTCCGCCGCAATGTCCCGCAAAAAAAAAACGCAGATGGCCGCCATTACTAGTTAAAAAAAAAACAATAAAATGGCATAAATCTTTCCCATAGTTAGTAAACGCAATAACTTTTGCGCAAACCAATAAAAATACGCTTATTGCATTTTTTCTTACCAAAAATATGTAGCAGAAAACAAATTGGCCTAAAATGTTAACAAAAATTTAGATTTTACATTTTTTTTGGGGAATTTCATATAAAAAAAATGTGAAAATATTGTTATTTTTTCAAAATTGACGCTCTTTTTCTGTTTATAGCGCAAAAAATAAAAATCACACAGGTGATCAAATACCACCAAAAGAAAGCTCTGTTTGTGGGGAAAAACAGGACGTCAATTTCATTTGGGTACAGCATTGCACGTCCGCGCAATTGTCCGTTAAAGTCACGCAGTGCCGAATCGCAAAATAGGCCCTGGTCTTTGAGCAGGAAAATCCTCCGGGGCTTAAGTGGTTACACAAGATTTTACAATCACTTTAATGTGGTTTTGGTGATATTCTTTTGGTTTTGGTGATATTTAAAGGTACAGTGGGCTTGAAATGGCTCATGAGGGTTATGGAAGTTATACTGGATCTGTTCTTCTGTCAAAATACAGCCTTATTATTCTTTACAGAAAGAGGCAGACAGTACAAAATGACAGTACTCAAATACAGACAAAAAAAAGGGAAGAAACACTAAATAAAATTTATAATAAGAAAGGTTGATTTTTTATAATAAGAAAGGTTGATTTTTTATAGCAAATTTTCCCTAAGCAGTTCAAAGAGTGAAACTAAGAGTTTCTGCTGTAGAGCAATTTAGCTGAGGGTGAAATATGTAATTTTGCAGCAAAAATCAGTTTCACCAAAATAATTCCTCTCATCTCTATTAGGGAGCTCTGACACTGAAGTCTTATCAGTGCCTGCTCTATATTCTAGTTCAGTTGAATATATAATTATCATAATGGATCCATAAACATGCATGCATGCATGTTATATTTGATTTGGGGCATAATTGTTAGCTTAGGAAACAGAATAGAGCAATTACAATCCTTCAATCCAACATGTCAGTGATACCATCACAATGCTAACACAGACTACAGATTGCAAAACGAATCTGTTAGAGTGCCCACTGCCCTTCTTTTACTCATTTTTGTCCTTACTATTTATTGGGGTTTATTTAATAAAAAAAAGTTTGTTTTTTCACTCTAGCCCAGTGAATATTTGAGTTGCTACAATCAAACAATGAGGTGATGGGGAAACTAATAAATAGGTAATTTTATTATTATAGATATTAACACTTTTTTTTAAAGCTGAATTAAAAATAACTAATTTATCCAACCAACAGCACCCTTGATTTTATCTACTGCATTTTTGAAAAACATACTTTTTTTTTTTAGTATATATATATATATATATATATATATATATATATATATATATATACACACACACAGTACACTCCTTACATTTTTGTAAATAAACCTTTTTAATATATCTTTTCATGTGACAACACTGAAGATATTACACTTTGCTACAATGTAAAGTAGTGAGTGTACAGCTTGTATAACAGTTTAATTTGTTGTCCCCTCAAAATAACTCAACACACAACCATTAATGTCTAAATTTCTGGCAACAAAAGTGAGTACTCCCCTAAGTGGAAATGTCCGTATTGGGCCGAAAGTGTCAATATTTTGTGTGGCCACCATTATTTTCCAGCACTGCCTTAAACCTCTTGGGCATGGAGTTCACCAGATCTTCACAGGTTGCCACTGGAGTCCTCTTCCACTCCTCCATGACAACATTACGAAGCTGGTGGAGATTAGAGACCTTGCACTCCTCCACCTTCCATTTGAGGATGCCCCACAGATGCTCAATAGGGTTTAGGTCTGGAGAAATGCTTGGCTGATCCATCACCTTTACCAGAAATTTCTTTAGCAAGGCAGTGGTCGTCTTGGAGGTGTTTTTGGGGATGTTATCATGTTTGAATACTGCCCTGCGGCTCAGTTTTCAAAGAGAAGGGATCATGCTCTGCTTCAATATGTTACAGTACATGTTGCCATTCCTTGTTCCCTCAATGAACTGTAGCTCCCCAGTGACGGCAGCACTCATGCAGCCCAAGACCATGACACTTCCACCACCATGCTTGACTGTAGGCACCTGGTTGCCGCCACACACGCTTGACACCATCAGAACCGAATAAGTTTATCTTGGTCTCATCAGACCACAGGACATGGTTCCAGTAATCCATGTCCTTAGTCTGCTTGTCTTCTGCAATCTGTTTGCGGGCTTTTAATGTGCATCGCCTTTAGAAGGGGATGACAGCCATGCAGACCAATTTGATGTAGTGTACGGCGTATGGTCTGAGCACTGACAGGCTGACCCCCCACCCCTTAAACTTCTGCAGCAATGCTGGCAGCACTCATACGTCTATTTCCCAAACACAACCTCTAGATATGACACTGAGCATGTGCACTCGACTTCTTTGGTTGACCATGGCAAGGCCTGTTCTGAGTGGAACCTGTCCTGTTAAAGCACTGTATGGTCTTGGCCACCATGCTGCAGCTCAGTTTCAGGGTCTTGGCAATCCTCTTATAGCTAATTTTGTCAGTGTTGTCACATGAAAAGATATAATATAATATTTACAAAATGTGAGGGGTGTACTCACTTTTGTGAGATACTGTATCGCATGTGTCGGGAAAACTTGTCAGAAGAGACTCATTCTGATAACAGAGGAACAAATCACCAGAGAGAAACGACACTTAGAGCTTTGAAGAGACACAAGTAAATACTACAGATATATGTGCTTTGTCCAAATTTCATGACTGGGGTTTACAACCACTTTAACTAGAAGAGGTATATTATTACTTCAGATAAATGCTGATAAAGTACAGCCGTATAAAAAACAAAGTTAAACTGAACTCCAGGCAGATTTAAAGATAGAAATGAATTCAGCCCAGTATTCATTAAATGCAGTCTTTTAAATACAAGCACGTAAGTACCTGAACCAGACTTTGTGTCAGCATCTTGCCTCTCCTGCAAGGATCCAGTCAAGTGTGCTGCAGTGCAAGGAGCCATGCCAAGAGGAGGATAGAGCACAGTGATACTAGATAAGCTAATCATTGTGTTCCTTCTCCTTTCATTGTCCAATCAGCCTCTTGCAATCTACTGTACAGCTGTATGATTAAGCACTTTGTGTGAAATGCGTCTGCTGAACTGTGTGCTCCTGTGCTATGTCGATTTTTGGACCTGTGTTTTTCAATAAAATATTTTTTCTTTTATTGCTGGAGGTGCCGCTTTTTTTTTTGCTTTGACCTATGGACTTCATGGGCTACGGACCCTAGCGAGCACCCAGCTGGGAAGAATACTGCAGTCCTTCATTGGAATTATCCACTACAGGAAGCCTCTGAGCAGTGTACACCCCCTTCTCCTTCTAGCAGGAGAGGAAGAACCCAACCAGGAGTGCTGTAGTACAGTGAGCATGTTGATAGGAGGAAAGAGCAGAGTGAAGGATGGTGAGCTTATCAGTGTGCTACTTCTCCTTTCACTGTCCAGTCACAGTGTAGTGGTAGGGAAGGTACCTGTAAATTAAAGAAGGCTAGTCACAACTGTGTTGATAGGAGGAAAGAGCAGAGTGAAGGATGATGAGCTTATCAGTGTGCTACTTCTCCTTTCACTGTCCAGTCACAATGTAGTGGTAGGAAAGGTACCTGTAAATTAAAGTAGGCTAGTCACGACTGTGTTGATAGGAGGAAAGAGCAGAGTGAAGGATGATGAGCTTATCAGTGTGCTACTTCTCCTTTCACTGTCCAGTCACAATGTAGTGGTAGGAAAGGTACCTGTAAATTAAAGTAGGCTAGTCACGACTGTGTTGATAGGAGGAAAGAGCAGAGTGAAGGATGATGAGCTTATCAGTGTGCTACTTCCCCTTTCACTGTCCAGTCACAGTGTAGTGGTAGGGAAGGTACCTGTAAATTAAAGTAGGCTAGCCATGACTGTGTTGATAGAAGGAAAGAGCAGAGTGGAGGATGATGAGCTTATCAGTGTGCTAATTCTCCTTTCACTGTCCAGTCACAGTTTAGTGGTAGGAAAGGTACCTGTAAATGAAAGTAGGCTAGGCACGACTGTGTTGTGGAGCCGAGCTCTGTTCATTTTATGTCTGGATAGATATGAATACAAAGCCTTTGGCAGGTGAAGCAACTCTCATGTATTTATGTAATCTGTGTATTTTCCTGGAGTTCAGAATTAGGATGCCTATAAACTAAATACATGCAGAGGGTAGTTGGATAAATAAGCATAATCTGCCCATGCTGCTCAGATATAGCACTCCATAGGCATATAGGCACTGTTTGGCAGAATGTACACATTTTTGTCACTAGGAGTGGCAGAGAAAGGAAGAAGGAAGCAAAAGAAGATATGGTTGGGCCTACATTTCCTGCAGGGGAATGTTAGAGTTAAAATTATGCTTTCAAGCCTCCTGTTATATTCTGTATTTTAGGCATAAAATGGCTGGCTGATCCAACCAAAAACAGCTGGATTGGGGGCCACAAATGTTTTGCCTATAGTCACATTTACTGATGCAGTCAGGCTGCTGCAATGACATTTGTAAGTTTCCTCTGAACACAGTTTTCCTGTGTAGGTTAGTGTTTTCCATTTTATGCTTGTCTAGATGTGTATTTTCTCTAGATCTGATTTATATCTGAAAGCGGGATTACATCAAACTAAGCTAGTCGTTTTGGTAAGCCAGCGTGTGTGGATGCAGCTTGTCTCAGTAGACGATTTTGACTTCCCTGGTTAAACATGTGGCTCAGTAGCTTTTTAAGATGGATAGTATGTGGACCGTCAAACCCTTCAGTTTCTCGCTGTGAGCCTGTGTGTGGGCAGAAGTAAACAAACACAAATCCAGTCTTCTTTTTCTTACACATATTTTCTGCATTACTTCCACAACGTGGCCTCCTCTCCATCTCTAGCTCAATGTTGTCTTTTTGTCTCTTTCTCCCCTTTTGCCTTAATTAATTGCAGCTGTAAAAACCTCTTCACCATACCCTCTATCAAGCGGGTAGATAGGTGAGTGGCAGGAAGAGAATCCCTCTTAAGCCACTGTGGATAATAAATACCATATGTGTGAACTGGCTGTGCTCCCACTGACCGCAAGTTGTGATTAATATACGTTTGTTCAGAAAAAAAGTAAGGAATTATACAAGTAACACATTTTTACCTGTTATATGGATATTTCAGTCATAGCCTCCTTCCCTGACTTGCCTGTATAAGGATATAGCCTAGTAATAGGTAGGGTTATTGCATTGAGCTGCCTTTAAAAATGCCAGACAACAATGAAATGATACTCAAGCTGGGTGTCCCTTTTAACTTCCTGTAAAATTCTCTCCTATTTTGTCAAGGTAGTCAGCAGTGCCACAGGAACAATACGTTTTCATTTGTCACCTGAGAAAGCCTTTACATTTGGCTGTGATTATATTTAGGTTTGTCCATGTGTTTTTCGCTCGCCATTGAGTAGTACAGGACCCGTTCTAATAGGAGCGACACAAGTCACTCCGACTTAGAAAAAGGGTCCTGTACTACTTTGGGGCGACCTAGGAGCGACTTGCATAGACTTCCAGACTTTGCACCACGACTTCACAGGTCGCCCCTCGAAGTCGGATCGCCTCAGTGTGAACCGGCTCTTAGCTGCTCTTTATGTTTTTTGCACAAAGCTGTCCCAAACTTTCTCTTCTGGGGTCCCTCGCTGTCGCTTTCGGCTACTCCTTCCTGCTGAGTGACCCTATAGCAAACCGCTTGTTATGGGGGCACTCTCACAGGCTTGGTCCTGGGCCAAGCTGTGTGCGTCTATTGACACTAGAGATGGGCTCAAGTGTGTTCCAGTTCCAACTCCGCTAACCACAGGCACTGAGACATTTCCTGATCTCTGCAGTGTCAGCTTCTTGGCGGGATCGGGCACGTGGGCCCATCTCTAATTGACACACACAGCATGTCTTTGCCCTGCCACCAGGCCCCTCCTGATTGACAGCAGCAGGTATCAATGGTGGCTCCCACAGCTCCCAGTCAAGCTTGTGAGACCATGGAGTGGAGGGAGAAGAACTGAAGCCAGGCACAGCACTGGATTGATACAGGGCTCAGGTAAATTTTAGGGAGAGGGACTGCAGAGAATGCATTAGGGTAAAAAATAAAAACCCTTTGCCTTTGCAAACACTGTGATAGGTCGAGGCTCTATCACAGTGAAAATGGGCATTTAAAGCAGTGGTCCTCAACCCTGGTCCTCAGGGCCCACTAACAGGCCAGGTTTGCAAGATAACTGAAATACATCCCAGGTGATATAATTTGCTGCTCAGTGATTGCAGTACTCTAGTCTGCATCTCCCCAAGGTAATACTTAAAATATGGTCTGTTAGTGGGCCCTGAGGACCGGAGTTGAGGACCACTGATTTAAAGGACACAGAGTGTACATATTGGCTCCGTGCAGAACTGCAGAGCGTAGATGTGCAGTGGAAAAAATTGGTTTTGCAGCTTTCTCCAGGTTTTTCTATACATGGATGGGGCTCTGTAGTTTGGAGATTCCATAGTGTCTTGGGTGGGATGGAATCTCCAACCCTGTGTCCATGCTTTGTGAATGACCAGCAGGGTGTGTGCTCAGGTGCACACAGCCCTTATAACGGAGATGAAGGAATACCTCAGAGCTCCCAGTTGAAGGCAGCTCTACCCAAGAGAGACAGGAGGTCTCTAGGAGTCAGAGGCTGCAGTTGGCAGCCAGAACACGTGTGTGTCTGCAAGAGACAGGTGATGGTCTGAGGCCTAAGGCCAGAGTGAAGCTGTCAGCTTCGGGGAATTCATGGTCTGGAGACCAGCATAAAGAGCAGAGGTACTGCAACTGAAAAGCTGAGTGAGAGCTTAAGAGCCAGGTGGGCTAGCATTTTCTGTTCATCCTATATTAACTGGAGAAGAACCCCTGTGTGGGAAACTCTATGTTATGGACTTTCTTTATGCCTTTTAATAAAAATGGCTGCCATGCCCTAAAATCAAAGTGCGGACTGACGCGAATGCCTTGAAAAACGCATCTACCACTAAAGATAACGGCCCCTGTGTTACACCACTTTAAAGTGCTTGTAGCCATATAAGTGTGTTTACAACAATGCAGTTGAGTACTCTTTGTGATACTTTTTTTATTTGCAATAACAGTTACATTTTAAGGACAAGCTTCCAGGGTGTACCCCCTTCCTCTAAGATCCAAGCAGTACCTTGCTGGTACATCTGCAAAGTCCTTCTGCTTAAAGTGAATAAAGTGCACTTGTACAAAGATTTTTTTCACCCAGAGTCCATGTGGTATGTTCTTCTTCTTCTTGCATGTTAACAGATAAAAAAGTCACTGCTGATCTGTTTTTTCTTTGTGATCAGGCTGGTTAACTGCTTCTTACCGGCTCTATGCGACTTTCATCATACTTAAAGTGATTGTAAGGTCTCGTTTTTTTTTTTTGTTAAAAATAACAAGCATGTTATACTTACCTGCTCTGCGCAGTTAGTTTTGCATAGAGCAGCTTGGATCCTCCACTTCTCAGGTCCTTCTACAAAGCGTCATGACCCCCTCCCTCCTGTTGAATGCCCCCACAGCAAGCAGCTTGCTAGGGGGGGACCTGAACCGAGTCACAGCTCCCTGTGTCCATTCATACACAGAGCTGCGACCCAGCCCGGCCCCATCTCTCGTCTCATCGGCTCACTCATGAAGCCAATGGCGCCATGCTGCTGTCTCATCCAATGAGGAGGGAGACTCTCTGGTAGCTAAGACACTCATGCAACATTACTGGATAGAGATGGGCTCTGATAATCTATATAGTATTAAGGGGGCTGAGGGGGGCTGCTGCACAAAGAAGGCTCTAAGGCTTTTTTATCTGAATCCATTCAGATAAAAAAAAAACCTTCTGACTTTACAACTACTTTAAGATGATTGTAGCTATCCTAATGCACTTGCAACACAGTTGAATACTGTCAGATATATATATATATATATATATATATATATATATATATATATATATACACTTTTTTTTTGTTTACAATTCGCTTTTTAGAACAAGCTTTCAGGGTATACCCTTCCTGATAGAGATTACATAATGCAATAGATGGTGTGATTTCCCTTCCTGCAACCGGGGGTCAGTGTCGATGGGGGAATGCCTCCCGTGGAGCTAGTATGTTCTCCTGGTGGGGGAGGGGGTAGCGAGGGAAGTCGCCCCTAGGGGGTAGCGGGGGAAGCCACCCCTGCCGGGAGAACAAACAATGAGCTGCTAGTTGTGAGCTAGACAGTGTAGATGTGGTGTACATGGATTTTGCTAAGGCGTTTGATACAGTTCCCCACAAAAGCTTGATTTGTAAATTAAGGGCGACAGGCATCAACCACAAGGTTTGCTCTTGGATGCGGAACTGGTTAAAGGGGCGTGCCTAAAGAGTGGTAATAAACAATGCATACTCGGACTGGTCTGGGGTGGTAAGTGGGGTCCCCCAAGGCTCAGTTCTGGGACCAATTTTGTTCAATTTATTCATAAATAGCATTGAGAACGAGGTCAGTAGCTTGATCTCAGCTTTTGCAGATGACACAAAATTGAGCAGGGCAATAACTTCACATCATGAGGCAGAAATCTTACAGAATGACCTGAACAAAATAACAGAGTGGGCAACTACATGGCAAATGAGCTTTAATGTGGATAAGTGCAAGGTATTGCATTTAGGGACCAATAACATAAAAGCAATATACACGCTAGGGGGAGAACCTCTGGGGGTATCAAAAATGGAGAAAAATCTAGGGGTCTTAGTGGAAGATAGACTTGGCAATAGCGTACAATGTCAAGCTGCAACTGCCAAAGCCAGCAGAATATTGGCATGCATAAGGAAGGGGTGTATTCCAGAGATAAAACTATAATCCTACCACTTTATAAGACTCTGGTCCAACCACATCTGAAGTATTCTGACCAGTTCTGGTTGCCAGTCCTCAGATGGGACGTGTTGGAGCTTGAGATAGTACAGAGAAGGGCAACAAAACTTATTAGGAGATTAGAGGACCTTAATTATGAAGAGCGTTTAGAAGCGCTTGATTTATTCTCCCTGGTGAAGAGACGCCTGAGAGGGGACATGATAGCGATTTACAAATACCTCAACGGTGATCTGAGCATAGAAAAAAAACTATTCAGTCGCAAGGAATGCATGAGGAAACTAGGTCATACAATGCATTTAGAGGAGAAGAGATTTAACCTCAGGCTACGCAGGGGGTTCTTTACTGTAAGGGCTACAAGACTGTGGAATTCCCTGGCACAAATGGTAGTAACTGCGGGGAGTATGGCTACTTTTAACCGGTTGCCAACCGCCGCAAGTACATATACTGCAGCGGTCAGCCCCGGCCAGGCAAAGTGACGTACCGGTACGTCACTAGCCTGGGAGCCAATAGCGGGCGAGCGCGCGCTGCTGGAGGCGCGCTCCCGCCTCGGCTCGTTCACGGACACCTCGCGATCTTCCGCTGTGAAGGGAGAAAGGCAGGCGGCTAATGTAAACAAAGCCGTCTGTCATTCTTCCCTGTGTAAAAGCACTGATCTAACGGTCCTGCTATGTAGGACCGTTGATCTGTGCTGTTACACACACAGCCACATCCCTGCACAGTTAGAAGCACTCCCCTAGGGACACATTTAACCCCTCCCTCTCCAATAAAGTTAACCCCTTCCCTGCCAGTGTCATTTTTACAGTAACAGTGCATATGTATAGCACTGATTACTGTAGAAATGTCACTGGTACCCCCAAAAGTGTCAAAAATGTCAGTCAAGGGTCCGATCTGTCCGCCGCAATGTCGCAGTCCCGCAAAAAAAAAACACAGATCGCCGACATTACTCGTTAAAAAAAAAAATGACAAAAATCTTTCCCGTAGTTAGGAAACGCAATAACTTTTGCGCAAAACAATCAAAATACGCTTATTGTGATTTTTTTACCAAACATAGGTAGCAGAAAACAAATTGGCCAAAAATTTTAAAAAACTTTGATTTTTACTTTTTTTTGGGGGGGGGATTTCATATAAAAAAATGTGAAAAATATTGTTTTTTTTCGCAAAATTGTCGCTCTTTTTTTGATTATAACGCATGATCAAAAACTCGCATAGGTGATCAAATACTACCAAAAGAAAGCTCTGTTTGTGGGAAAAAAAGGACGTCAAATTCGTTTAGGAACAGCGTTGCACGACCGCGCAATTGTCCGTTAAAGTCACGTAGTGCCGAATCGCAAAATACCCCCTGGTCAGGAAGTAGGTAAAATCTTCCGGGGCTTAAGTGGTTAAAAGACTCTTGGACGTACATCTCAAGGATTGAAACATTCAGGGGTATGAGAAATGAATACGTCCACACACACCTACACAGGTTGAACTGGATGGACTATTGTCTTTATTCAACTTCACCTACTATGTAACGGCAATGACGGGGCAGCAGAACCTGATGAGGTCACCCCCCTTTTCTTCTCCTCCTGTACACATGTAAACCTCCTGTACGCATGACAACAGTCAGGCTGGGTTCACATATATGCAAATTTGATGCATTGTACAATTCGTGTAACGTGAGTGTGACCAGCTTTCGAAGGAGCTGGTTCACACGTCGGGGGCGGTTGCGGTGCAAATTTGAAAAGGGTCCTGTGCGCTTTTGGGTCTGATTCAAGTGCCAATTCAGGGCAAAGTCTGCACCGACCTGAACTGATTAACACAAACGTCCAGGACACCGGACTGTGAACCTAGCCTCAGGACTGTGCAATGTTCTATCGCTCTGATAGCTGAGCCTCCCTCTCCCAAGTGGTAGGTAATTACACCAATAAAAGCACAATTCTTCTTTTTTTAACTTTTTTTTTTTATTATACCTGATATTTTGCTTTAACTATTTAAAAGATGAGTGCAACCTTGCACTAAAAATAAAATAAACAAAGGATTCTCATATCCCCACCTATATTGCAGGAAATGAGCTAATAAAAGCATGTACCATTGTTGTGATATATGAACTCTTTACACCACCCAGCCTGCATTGGGTCAGCATAGTGTGTATTGTGCCAAACATTTGCCTGTTCGGCCAATCACCAAAACCCAAATTTTGCAGGATTTTCGCCCCGACGAACACCCTACAATGCACTCAGTGCAAAGCTTTGCCCAATCAGGGTTAAGTGTAAGCTGGTTGTTAAGGAGCAGGGTCAGGAAGTCAGCCACAGCATTCCTAACAACCAATGAGCCATCAGCTGTCAATGGTTTCCCCGCTTACCACTAAATAAAAAAAAAGGGGTCAGTAGAAAAATATAAAGAAAAAAACAGCATAGGGTCCCCCCCAGTCCATACCTGGCCCTTTGGGTCTGGTATGGATTTTAAGGGGAACCCCATGTCAAAATGTAAAAAAAAAAAATAACGTGGGGTCCCCCCTGAACCGTACCAGGCCAACATGTTGCCGGGGATAACCCTGGCAACCCTGGGCTGTGGTTGTTGTGGTTTGTGGGCAGGGGGCTTTTCAGAATTGCCTTATGTGAATGGGTATTGGGTACATTGTACCCCTACCCTTTAACCAAAAAAGTGTAAAAAAAGTAATAACCACAAGAAACTGTTTTTTATTTATTAAAAAATAATAGATAAAAAAATAGGCACCGCCCTTTCTGACATCATGTGATGCCCCTTGCCTAATTAAAATCCCTGCTCCTGAAAAAACAATTGTTTGATTTTTTTATTTTTTTTTTATTGATACATATCTCCAAGGCAGTACCCAGACCCCATGCCCCTTTTTTGGCCAATTACTTGCATATAAGCCTTCAAAATGGGCACTTTTGATTTATTCCTGTTCAGCTCCTGTAGACTTTAATGGGGTTCGCCTTTCGGGTTATAACATTTTCCCTGTTCGGGAGTTCGCAGCAGAACTCCCGAACAGGGGGGTGTTCGGCCCATCCCTACTGTACACATGTTAGCGCATATTGCATTTAGGCATCCCACTCAATATATATATGAATGGGCTGCCAATACACCACAACAAATGAAAACATTTTCATAAGCATTAAAAAAAAAAAATACAGCAGAATGCACAGTATCTGTGTTGTGATGCGTTTTGGTGTGCGTTGGGTTCTACTGTACATTGCATTTGGGAGCCATTCACAATAGATAGCAGCGCACATAGAATAGGCACATTGCCATGCATTTTAGCACATGCTGCCACATTATAAATCTATTAACAGGCCTTTAATATTTATTATTCCATTGATATTTGTGTGTATGAACATTTCTGGATTATCAAATACCCTCAGATTTGGGAAGGCAGTAATTATTTAACTTTGTTTACTCTGTTTCTTTGTAAAAACAATTAAACACACCACAAATGTAATCTCGCTGCCGTAACAACATATTTTAAATTAGATTTATAATTAATGTCAACATTGTCATTAATTCCGACTTTACTGTTTAAAATGCCCCCTCCCATGTATAAGCTGTAGGACCTTTTTATGTATAGCTACGCAACACTGTTCTTGTTCATTTTTGTATTTTTCATTGCCTAGTACCATGCTGATCTCTTCTATGAATATTTATAGGTTTCAGCTCATATCTAAATCAACATCGAGCTTCAGAATTGTGTGTAATCTTCTACGTTCAAGGAAAATCTCATTCAGAGATGGATTCTGTCAGTAAGGGGTTAATACTTGACAGATTGGACAAATTTAATAAATTCCTCCTCTGCTCAAACTTTCTCCTTTCGCCCTATTGGAGCTTTTGCTTATGCAAATATAGAAGTAATACATAGATCAAAGCAGTTTCTGAAACCATAAATTACCTGACTCTCACTTTCCTCTGTCTCTCATCTGTGTGTCTCCTAAGTCTGGATTTTGGTAGTGATAATATGCCAAATTCACAGCTGCACTTATCATTCATGCTGGTATTAAACAGTTCACTTCTACTGTATGTGGCAATTTAGCTAATTTTCTCAGTAACAAACTTGTTGTACAAAGCCCACAACTTCCATCAGTTGAGGGTTGAAACTACCTGCACAAATAAGTTAAGGTAGTTTTATTGTATAGTCCTTTTTTTAACATGACTTTTGTTATTTAAAAACATGTAAAATCTGATCACTAGCATAGTTCTTTTGAATGATTTAATCTGTATGATATTTCCACTGGGTTAACTGGGAAACTTTGCTATGCTCACAAATTGCCAATGAAAGAGTAAATGGGGCTGTATTTTTCATAATGGTGAAGGCCAATACCTTGGATTTTAAGGGGAACCCCATGCCACAATGTAAAAAAAAAATAGCTTGGGGTCTCCCCCCCTCTTGAACCATACCAGGCCAAAATGTTGCTGGGGATAAGGGCCTCTTCCCGACAACCCTGAGCTGTTGTTGTTGTGGTCTGCGGGCAGGGAGCCTTTCAGAATTGCCTTATGTGAATAGGTATTGGGTACATTGTACCCCTACCCTTTAACCAAAAAAATGTCAAAAAGTAATATCCACAAGAAACATATCCCCCAACATCAAATGTTTAGAAAGAGTGATAGCCTGGAAAGGAGAAAACATGCAAAGCATGAAGTATACCTTGTTGAAAAGTGGGTGTGGCTAAATTGCACTTCATATTGGGCATGGCCTTAAGAACCATATTTAAATATAACTAGGAAATGAACTACCCAACAAGTGCCCTCATCCAGGTAATAAATCGAAAAAAAAAGAGGAATGCTTGGTTGGAAAACCCAACCAGTCATGCCACAGAAAAAATGGACTTTCAGAGGCACATAGCGAGATGAATCAACGTGACTCAAAAGTTATATGAAAATATTAAATTTTATTACATAGAACATTTTAAAATAGTGAGAGGTAAAACAACCCTCACTTGACAAATCATACAACAAAAAGAAAAAATGAACTAAAAACAATGTCAAGAGCAGTATTTAAATCCTATTATGTTCAGTAGAACGAATGATTCTATATATTCAATCAATGCTTGACTTTTATAGAAGTTTGCTTGATTAACAGGTCTACGCGTTTCGCGGTGTGCTTCCTCAGGACCAGTTTAAATCAAAACAATTCTTAGGACAGAGAAAAACATGAATTAGTAACCAATGTAATATTTATAGAACGTGACATATAGGTCTAACCCATAAATGTACACACACATCGAAATGGAGGACCGACCTGCTCTGGTAAGTGCTGCAAAAGAGTCTCTCGGGTGGGCATAGAGGACAGACAAGAAGGCTTAAACCTGAGGCCTGTATGGAAAATTAATGAGATATCGTCTATATGCGAATTTGTTATTGATAATATATTCAAATAAGGTTTTGAATATTTACCTATCTTGGTTTGGGAGCTTGAAGATGAAAAAAAAAAAAAAAAATATATATATATATATATATATATATATATATATATATATATATATATAAAAAGTGGCGATAGTTAGAAAGTTAATGGTCATCCCAAAAGGAGTGGTTTATTCCTACAGCAACATATGTAGCAGTCTATAATAAAGAGGAGGTACAGAATAAAGGAGAAGTCTAAATAATAAAAGAAAACAATAAATGTGTATTAGTACTTAAAAAGGTTACCTAAATAACAAAAACAAAACCAAAAGGGCTCAGAAATATAGATGGTAACCAGCTGGCTGGTAGGATGGTCAGTAGCCAGATATATCAGGCCTCAAAATCCCTATGAGACCAAGAATGTCCTATATGGATATAAAATAGAAAGAGGTCTAATGGTTGAAATTAAGGTGACAAGGTAGAGTATATGTTGTGGGAAAAGAGAAACCAGAGTGTAATTACCTTATTTATAGATTTGTATATTTTAATCCTGTCCAGGTAAGTATTTATCGGCATCCTGTAAGACCCTGAGTAAGTCTGTGAATATATAATATATACAATCATTCTGGTATATTAATCAGAATAAAAGTAAATAAAAAGTAAACTGAAAGATCCCTGGATAGTTACCTTATCATAGATTTAGTATACTATCCTGGTAGATGGTGGTGGTTAGAAAAGTACCCCCCTCTCTCTCTCTCTCTCTCACTGGGTTCCTCACCTCTTTCCTATGGGGTTCAAAAAGGATTAAAATCAAAGGCTGGGGATAAAGATGTACTGATGGAAGACCGCAATAGTAGAGATGCATGATATTTATATATTTTTTGCATCTTCAACCTACCAAACGAAGATAGGTAAATATTCAAAACCTTATTTGAATATATTATCAATAACAAATTCGCATATATACGATGTCTCATTAATTTTTCATACAGGCCTCAGGTTTAAGCCTTCATTTATGAAGGTTTACACCCACTTGGGACAGCCTCTCTCTTGTCTGTCCTCTATGCCGCCCGGGAGACTCTTTTGCCGCACTTACCAGAGCAGGTCGGTCCTCCATTTCGATCTGTGTGTACATTTATGGGTTAGACCTATATGTCATGTTCTATAAATATTACATTGGTTACTACTAATTCATGTTTTTCTCTGTCCTAAGAATTGTTTTGATTTAAACTGGTCCTGAAGAAGCACATTGCGAAACGCGTAGACCTGTTAATCAAGCAAACTTCTATAATAGCCAAGTATTGATCGAATATATAGAATCATTCATTCTAACGAACATAATATGATTTAAATACTGCTCTTGACATTGTTTTTAGTTCATTTTTTCTTTTGGTTGTATGATTTGTCAAGTGAGGGTTGTTTTACCTCTTACTATTTTAAAACTTTCTATGTAATAAAATTTAACATTTTCATATAACTTTTGAGTCGCATTGATTCATCTCGCTATGTGCCTTTGAAAGTCCATTTTTTCTGTGGCATGACTGGTTGGTTGGGTTTTCCAACCATGCATTCCTCTTTTTTTCTTCCATGCTTAAATATAATCTAAGTCGCAACCCTTTTATCCACAAAATGCTACTTAACCACTGTACCACAAGCGATTGATTGCTCCCCCCCACTGGAACAATTTTCCAGAAGAAGTAGTGTAGGAGAATCAATCACTAGGTTATAAATATTTATCTGACATCAGCAAATTAATTGGAAATTGACAATATCCACATTGTGAGTAGGACCTTTTGCCTAGAACTCCAGGTGTACCTGCACTTTTAAGAATTAGATGCCAGAGCTTGCTACACAAGGACCTGCTCTTACAGAGTCTCGGACTAGCTGGCTGTCCCCACTTCCTCCAGCAATTCTTAAGGCTGAAATTAAAGGACTTTTCTTGAGAATCTGTCTTCTAATGCCTGCATGTATTTTGAAACATCCTGCACCCTCAACCCTCTACCTGCCTGTGTTCAAGTACTGCAATATATCTTCAAAAAGACACCTCTAGACTGAGCCTGAATCAGCCTCTGAATAGGTAAGGCAGAACTTTTTTCCAGCAGCCCCTCCAGGGGTTAGCACTACAGTAACGTACTGTGGTAAGCATTATGTTATGTACAACAAAATGCATAGAGTGCAGTACTCAGCAGTATGTGTGCCCCTTTAAATTGCTGGTTAGCAGGAGGAAAAGATGGTCAGGGTCTGTGGTCAACCGGAAACAAAATGGCCCATTATTATTGGCCAGAGAGGAGTCTGGTGTTCGTGGTCAAGAGGAGGAAAAAATGTCCACTGCTGGTGGTTGGGAGGGGGGGGGTATACCAGTATCAGTGGTCAGCAGGAGGAAAAAAAATGGGCAGCGTCAGTGGGAAGAAAAAAATGTCTGGCTTTGGTGGTTAATGGAAGCAAAAAATGCAGAGAGCTGGTTGCCAGTGGGAGGAAGTAGTAAACAGGAGAAAAAATGTTCCAGTGGGGGGAAAGACAGGGCACTGGTGCTCAGTAAGAGAGGGGGTGTGGTGGAAGAGGAGGGCCATTAGTTTTCTGTTGGAGAAGAGGGGGTGCTGATGCTCTGTGACAAGAGATGAGAACAATAATACTTTGCAGACGGAGAGGGTCAACTTGTTTTTTGGTGCCAGTGGGGGACATTAGTGTCAGTGAGGATCTTTGGTGTTCAGTTGATTACTTAATTTTCTGTGCTATGCATCCCATGCCCCTGCCAGAACCATAGTGTTCATGTCCGGCAGAAGGTCATACCCCCAGACAGCAGAAAAGTAGATGAAGCTGGGTGGGAATGAGCACTCCAGCATCAGGCTGGCAGTTGGACACAGCCTGAATCTGTGGGACAACGGGATTTTATTTATATATCCTGGGGCAGTCCTGTGGAAGTGTTGGGAGGTATTAGTACTGCTCAGAACCCCAGAAGCATATGCAGCAGCATAGTGTCCAGCAGGGCCGGGACAAGGGGTGGGCAGGAGGGGCGGCTGCCCTGGGCACTGTGTTATTATTTGAGGTTGGGGGGCACCGCAAGGAGGCTGGGGGGGGGGAACTTGTGTTGGAAAGGGGCAATTTTGGGGAGCAGAAGAGGAGAAGAATGGTTCTAGGAAGGGAAATTTGGGAATGTGTGCTGGGAGTTGTGATTTAAGGGTATTTGTTTTGGGAGGCGGGATAGGGAAGAAGATCTGTGCTAGGAGGGAAAATTATGGAGGGGGGGGGGGTTGTGCTGCAAAAGGGAAAAAGCTAGCGGGGATGATTGGTGTATGTGTGCTAGGAAGGGAAACCTGGGCCGTATTTGGGCTAGGATGGTTGATTGGGGAGAATTTGTGGTCAGAGGGGAAAGAGGGGTACATGATTTGTACTAGGAAAGGGGAATTGTTTTGGGGGGGGGGGGGTTGGTTTGTGCCAAGGGCACAGGAAATTAGTGGTTTTGAACTGGGGGAGGTTGGGGGGGGGCAAGGATTCATGCTGGGAAGGAGATTTCAGCAGGGGGGCAGATTTGTATTGGGAGAAGGGAAATTCATGCTTAGGCGGTAAGCATGCAGATTAGTGCTTGTTTCTATTTTTTTATTTGGGGGGGGGGTTGTCACATAATGCTCATACATCTTGGGGTGTTGGGGTGGGAGGCGCAATTTGGCATGTTCGCCCTGGGCTTTAGATGACCTTGTCCCAGCACTGGTGTCCAGAGTTCAGAGCCCAGACAGTAGTGCCTGGCATTGAGAATAATAAGCCATGCAGACAGGCTGTGAAAAGGAAGCAATGAAGTCTAGCTGATATTGTACTCTGAGTTGTATGACTTGTGCTGGTTCTGTTGAACTTTAGTTTGTGAATAGAGAGGGTAATGAGCTGGGTGAGTGTGCCTCTCTGTTCCATGCCCCTTACCAACCTGTGAACAGAGAGGTAGACAGGGCTGGGGGCTCCTGTTGATCTGACTAATTGGAGGATTTACTTTTTATTGTATAAACAAGCAAAAAATTGGGGGAGCAAACCCTGAACATGTATATCTAAAGCCGGTGCAGCTATGGACCAAGCAACATGTATATTAAAAAAGAATAGCGCACACATGCAAAAGAAATGACTATCAAATATGGAGACAATCCATAAATAAAAATGGGGATTTAGTCCAACCATATGGCCATATCGTGCTCAAGCCCACCGCTGCGTCAAAGTACCCCATTATCAGTGGGTCCTACACTGTCCATAAAAAAGGGGTGAATCCAGCCTCTCTAACCCTTGGAGACAACACTCCTTGCTGGGATAGATGTGCTAATGCACTACAAAGGACTCCTCCTATATCTACTTGATAGTGGACTCTGATAGAGTACAGGTGTGTGTGGGGGGTGGGATGCTCAACCTCAGAAGTCTGGTCAGACCGAATACATAATAAACAAGCAAAAAATTGGGAGAGCAAACCCTGAACATGTATATCTAAAGCCGGTGCAGCTATGGACCAAGCAACATGTATATTAAAAAAGAATAGCGCACACATGCAAAAGAAATGACTATCAAATATGGAGACAATCCATAAATAAAAATGGGGATTTAGTCCCAAAATATGGCCATATCGTGCTCAAGCCCACCACTGCGTCAAAGTACCCCATTATCAGTGGGTCCTACACTATCCATAAAAAAGGGGTGAATCCAGCCTCTCTAACCCTTGGAGACAACACTCCTTGCTGGGATAGATGTGCTAATGCACTACAAAGGACTCCTCCTATATCTACTTGATAGTGGACTCTGATAGAGTACAGGTGTGTGTGGGGGGTGGGATGCTCAACCCCAGATGTCTGGTCAGACCGAATACATAATAAACAAGCAAAAAATTGGGGGAGCAAACCCTGAACATGTATATCTAAAGCCGGTGCAGCTATGGACCAAGCAACATGTATATTAAAAAAGAATAGCGCACACATGCAAAAGAAATGACTATCAAATATGGAGACAATCCATAAATAAAAATGGGGATTTAGTCCCACCATATGGCCATATCGTGCTCAAGCCCACCACTGCGTCAAAGTACCCCATTATCAGTGGGTCCTACACTATCCATAGAAAAGGGGTGAATCCAGCCTCTCTAACCCTTGGAGACAACACTCCTTGCTGGGATAGATGTGCTAATGCACTACAAAGGACTCCTCCTATATCTACTTGATAGTGGACACTGATAGAGTACAGGTGTGTGTGGGGGGTGGGATGCTCAACTCCAGAAGTCTGGTCAGACCAAATACATAATAAACAAGCAAAAAATTGGGGGAGCAAACCCTGAACATGTATATCTAAAGCCGGTGCAGCTATGGACCAAGCAACATGTATATTAAAAAAGAATAGCGCACACATGCAAAAGAAATGACTATCAAATATGGAGACAATCCATAAATAAAAATGGGGATTTAGTCCCACCATATGGCCATATCGTGCTCAAGCCCACCACTGCGTCAAAGTACCCCATTATCAGTGGGTCCTACACTATCCATAAAAAAGGGGTGAATCCAGCCTCTCTAACCCTTGGAGACAACACTCCTTGCTGGGATAGATGTGCTTATGCACTACAAAGGACTCCTCCTATATCTACTTGATAGTGGACTCTGATAGAGTACAGGTGTGTGTGGGGGGTGGGATGCTCAACCTCAGAAGTCTGGTCAGACCGAATACATAATAAACAAGCAAAAAATTGGGGGAGCAAACCCTGAACATGTATATCTAAAGCCGGTGCAGCTATGGACCAAGCAACATGTATATTAAAAAAGAATAGCGCACACATGCAAAAGAAATGACTATCAAATATGGAGACCATCCATAAATAAAAATGGGGATTTAGTCCCACCATACTGTATGGCCATATCGTGCTCAAGCCCACCACTGCGTCAAAGTACCCCATTATCAGTGGGTCCTACACTATCCATAAAAAAGGGGTGAATCCAGCCTCTCTAACCCTTGGAGACAACACTCCTTGCTGGGAGAGATGTGCTAATGCACTACAAAGGACTCCTCCTTTGTAGTGCAAAGGAGGAGTCCTTTGCAAAGGAGGAGTCCCTGCTTGTTTATTATGTATTCGGTCTGACTAGACTTCTGAGGTTGAGCATCCCACCCCCCACACACACCTGTACTCTATCAGAGTCCACTATCAAGTAGATATAGGAGGAGTCCTTTGTAGTGCATTAGCACATCTATCCCAGCAAGGAGTGTTGTCTCCAAGGGTTAGAGAGGCTGGATTCACCCCTTTTTTATGGATAGTGTAGGACCCACTGAGAATGGGGTACTTTGACGCAGTGGTGGGCTTGAGCACGATATGGCCATATGGTGGGACTAAATCCCCATTTTTATTCATGGATTGTCTCCATATTTGATAGTCATTTCTTTTGCATGTGTGCGCTATTCTTTTTTAATATACTTTTTATTGTATGCCAGAGAGGGGAAGGACAGGTTTGGAGCTCTATGCAGAATATTGTTCATATGCTGGTCAGTATCAGGGGGAAGGAAAACATTTAGAGCCAGTAGTAGGGATAAAGCAGTTATCTTCCTCTGTAGTGAATGTTCTGTGCCATTGCTCTCACTCCACTTCCTCCTGCTGCTGACTTCTGTCGGGCAGAAGACCAATTCCAATGTTTGTCCAAGGAGTTGGAGTTGAGTCCTGTAATTCACTGTATACTGTACATGGATAACTGATACTGTATGAGCTAGAAAGGCTTAAAACTCAAAAACATTTCTATATTCCCATTTTCACTTACCTTAAAGTGGTTGTAAATGATCACCTTGTAAAACAACCCATTCAGTTTAAAATGGAAATTAAAGGCAAACATTTGTGTATAGATATAATAAAAAAAAAACATTATAAACCCCCCCCCCCTTTTTATATTCCCTCTGTTCTCAGCTGCATAAGAGCTAGGGGTAGACAAACCACAGCACACTGATCTTCCTAGTGAATGGCTGGGGGGGGTGGGGGGGGGGAGGGGCGTGTCAGGACAAGTCTGATCATTGGAGGAGAGCAGCCTGGGTTCACAGCACAGCTAGGGAACTGACCACGATGAGCTCTCCGGCTTTGTGTGGTCAGTTTTTAACAGGAAAGCACAGGGACTGGCAGAAACAGAAGAGATTTCACATAAAAGAAGCAAAACAAAGAGAACAGGATACTTTTTCATACAAGTACAGCAGGCACATATCAGGAATTTGAAATGCTGGGGTAACAAACACTTTGGATCAAGCTCACATGATCAGCCAATATAAGGGTTCTGTCACGATTCCAAAGATTATTGACGTCAGACCTAAAGAAATGGGACTGACCAAAGGGAGTTACTATACGACGCTGTACAGTCCCCACACGTGCAAAAAAACATACGGGAGGGATCTAGATGGTGGGCTCAGGAGCGTATGACTGATTGCACCAGATAGAAAACAACACTGGGCAGAGTGGGTTTTAGGGGAGTGGGCAAGAAGGATGGGAAAAGATTAAGGGGGAGATTTACTAAAACTCGTGCGCACAGAATCTGGTGCAGCTGAGCACAGTAACCAATCTGCTTCTAACTTCAGCTTGTTCAATTAAGCTTTGACAATAAAACTAGAAGCTGATTGATTATTATGCACAGCTGTACCAGATTCCGTGTGCACAAGTTTTAGAAAATCTCACCTCAAAGACAGTGGCGGCTGGTGCTCAAAATTTTTGGGGGGGGGGGCGCAAAAAGAAAAATGTAATAGGTATTGCTTCGCGTCAAAAAACGCAGTAAAAAATTGCGTGACTTTGAAGTCATGGTACAGGCATGGCACAGGTGATGGTATAGGCATGGCATAGGTGATGGTACAGGCATGGCACAGGTGATGGTACAGGCATGGCATAGGTGATGGTACAGGCATGGCACAGGTGATGGTATAGGCATGGCACAGATATAGTATAGGCATGTCACAGGTCATGGTACAGGAGATGGTATATGCCCCCTTTCAATGCAGTGACCAGCGTACATGCCCCCTTTCAATGCAGAGACCAGTGTACATGCCCCCTTCAATGCAGAGTTCAGCGTGCGTGCCCCCTTCAATGCAATGAACATTGTGCTGTGCCCCCTTCAATGCAATGAACACTGTGCTATGCCCCCTTCAATGCAATAAACACTGTGCTGTACCCCCACAATGCAGAGTTCAGCGTGCATGCCCCCTTCAATGCAACTGTGCTGTGCCCCCTTCAATGCAATGAACAATGTGCTGTGCCCCCTTCAATGCAATAAACACTGTGCTGTGCCCCCTTCAATGCAATAAACACTGTTCTGTGCCCCCTTCAATGCAATGAACACTGTGCTATGCCCCCTTCAATGCAATGAACACTGTGCTGTGCCCCCTTCAATGCAATAAACACTGTGCTGTGCCCCCTTCAATGCAATAAACACTGTTCTGTGCCCCCTTCAATGCAATGAACACTGTGCTATGCCCCCTTCAATGCAATGAACACTGTGCTGTGCCCCAACAATGCAGAGTTCAGCGTGCATGCCCCCTTCAATGCAATAAACACTGTGCTGTGCCCCCTTCAATGCAATAAACACTGTGCTGTGCCCCCTTCAATGCAATAAACACTGTTCTGTGCCCCCTTCAATGCAATGAACACTGTGCTATGCCCCCTTCAATGCAATGAACACTGTGCTGTGCCCCAACAATGCAGAGTTCAGCGTGCATGCCCCCTTCAGTGCAATAAACACTGTGCTGTGCCCCCTTCAATGCAATAAACACTGTGCTGTGCCCCCTTCAATGCAATAAACACTGTGATGTGCCCCCTTCAATGCAATGAACACTGTGCTGTGCCCCCTTCAATGCAATAAACACTGTTCTGTGCCCCCTTCAATGCAATAAACACTGTGCTGTGCCCCCTTCAATGCAATAAACACTGTGCTGTGCCCCCTTCAATGCATGCAATGAACACTGTGCTGTGCCCCCTTCAATGCAATGAACACTGTGCTATGCCCCCTTCAATGCAATAAACACTGTGCTGTGCCCCCTTCAATGCAATAAACACTGTGCTGTGCCCCCTTCAATGCAATGAACACTGTGCTATGCCCCCTTCAATGCAATAAACACTGTGCTGTGCCCCCTTCAATGCAATAAACACTGTGCTGTGCCCCCTTCAATGCAATGAACACTGTGCTGTGCCCCCACAATGCAATGAACACTGTGCTGTGCCCCCTTCAATGCAATAAACACTGTGCTGTGCCCCCTTCAATGCAATAAACACTGTGCTGTGCCCCCTTCAATGCAATAAACACTGTGCCCCCTTCAATGCAATGAACTCTGTGCTGTGCCCCAACGATGCAGAGTTCAGCGTGCATGCCCCCTTCAATGCAACTGTGCTGTGCCCCCTTCAATGCAATGAACACTGTGCTGTGCCCCCACAATGCAGATTTCAGCGTGCATGCCCCCTTTAATGCAACTGTGCTGTACCCCCTTAAATGCAATAAACACTGTGCAGAGTTCAGCCTGCGTGCCCCCTTCAATGCAACTGTTCCGTGCCCCCATCAATGCAGAGTTCAGCGTGCGAGCCCCTTTCAATGCAGAGTGCCACAGCATTGTCCCCAATCACTGCAGAGCACCACAGCATTGTCCCCAATCACTGCAGAGCGCCACAGCATTGTCCCCAATGATTGCAGAGTGCCACAGCATTGTACCCCAATGATTGCAGAGTGCCACAGCATTGTACCCCAATGATTGCAGAGCGCCACAGCATTGTCCCCCAATGATTGCAGAGCGCCACAGCATTGTCCCCCAATGATTGCAGAGCGCCACAGCATTGTCCCCCAATAATTGCAGAGCGCCACAGCATTGTCCCCCAATGATTGCAGAGCGCCACAGCATTGTCCCCCAATGATTGCAGAGCGCCACAGCATTGTCCCCCAATGATTGCAGAGGGCCCACAGCATTGTACCACAATGGTTGCAGAGCACCACAGCATTGTCCCCCAATGATTGCAGAGCGCCACAGCATTGTCCCCCAATGATTGCAGAGCGCCACAGCATTGTCCCCCAATGATTGCAGAGTGCCCACAGCATTGTACCCCAATGATTGCAGAGTGCCACAGTATTGTACCCCAATGATTGCAGAGTGCCCACAACATTGTACCCCAATGATTGCAGAGTGGCCACAGCATTGTCCCCCAATGATTGCAGAGCGCCACAGCTTTGTCCCCCAATTATTGCAGAGTGCCAGCATTGTCCCCCAATGATTGCAGAGCGCCACAGCTTTGTCCCCCAATTATTGCAGAGTGCCAGCATTGTCCCCCAATAATTGCAGAGTGCCAGCATTGTCCCCCAATGATTGCAGAGTGCCAGCATTGTACCCCAATTATTGCAGAGTGCCCACAGCATTGTACCCCAATCGATGCAGAGACCTGCGTGCGTGCTCCCTTCAAACTTACCTGGCGGCGGGGCGGCTCAGCTTCTTCCTCTTCTGCGGAGGGTCCATCTCCCTCGTCTCGGCGGCGGGAACCGGCGGGCAGCCTGCTCCCTTCAAACTTACCTGGCGGCGGCGCGGCTCAGCTTCTTCCTCCTCTTCTGCGGCGGGTCCTTCTCCCTCGTCTCGGCGGCGGGAACCGGCGGGCGGCCTCTCCTTTTCTCTGAGCGGCGGTGACAGTGAGTGACTGACGCACGCACTGGCACCGCCCCCATTGCGACGTCAGCGATATCCTGGATGATGATTGGTCCAGGCTGTAGACTGGACCAATCACAGCCAGGATATCAGAAAGTGGGGGTGTCCAATCGCAAAGACTTGCGCCCAGGTTACCCCCCTACCCCCCAGAAGGCAGCCAATCGGCGCCTCTTCTGGGACGTAACCCCCCCCCCCCCCCCCTAGCCACCAGTTCCTTCAGGCGAGGCCGGCGAACCCAATTTTTTTTTTTTTGTACAACTTTATTTGTTCGTTTTTTTTTTTTTTTTTTTTCTTTTTTTTAGGGGTAGGGGAGCGGCGCCCTGGCGCCCCCTATGCACGGGCCGCCATTGCTCAAAGAGGTTGTAAGATCCCGAGTACTGTTTGTACCTATAGATAAGCCTATAACAAGGCTTACCTATAGGTACTGTAAATATCTCCTAAACCTGCACCATTTAGGAGATATTTACATTGCATGCAGCGGATGACATCATTGGCGCATGTGCTCTGAAGAAATAGCCGCCCAGAGCCCTGTGCCATGACCGCCTGCTCCCGCGCGCATGCACGGGGGTGACGTCACGAGGCTCCGGCCAGTAGCACAGCCAGAGTCTGCAGACCCAGAAGGAAGATGGGTGAAGATGAATGCGGCCTCCAGCACGGACGACGCGGGCTTCATTTGCAGGTAAGTGTCACATAATGTGCTAGTATGCATTGCATACTAGCACATTATGCATTTACTTTGCAGGTAACTAAAAATATTTTTTTTTCCCAGGCTTTACTTCCTCTTTTCCTCTTTTTAGTCCCGCTTCGGGGGCGATTTGACAGACATCTGTGGGAGTTTCTGCACAGAAGTCTATTAAAAGTCTATTAAAATCGCCCCCCGAAGTCGGCAAAAGTAGTGCAGAAACGAATGGAATTGATGATAATAGGCTCCGAATTGACATGCCGAATCGCATGTCAAATCGACCCAATGTGAACATGGGCTTAATCTTATTCAGATTGGTGGGCTTTAAAAGAACAGTAGAAGTTTTAAGCATATAGGTGAATGACTTTCTTCTGCTAGTATTCTCCAAATCCTGCTTATTAGAGCCATTCTTTGCAAACCTAATACTTTATATCCAAAATGAACTGTGTAGAACCCTCCTTGGTAGGTGCTAGTGAGAAAGTATCGTTTGGAGCCCTGTCTGCTTACCAGAAGAGCTGCAGGTAAATCTATATTGTTCTCTGCCTACCAGAGAGCAGGATCTGTTAGTAAGGTCTGCTCATTGTGCTCAGAGTGCAACTCCTTCTGTCTAGAGAGTGTTTGGGAGGCATGTTGAACAGTACGAGGAAACTTGACAAATGGGTGCATGGGCTTTTGATACAGTCCTGACAATTGGCAGAAGGAAAGTTGCCTCGGTGCATGTTTGGAATACTGTATAAAAGCCAGGAGCACATGTGCTCCAGGTCTTTCATTGGGCAATGAAGTCCGGGAGGGAGGGGGTGGCTGCCTCCTCCTCTTTAGAGGTGCCATGCGGCCTCAGGAGGTCGTCCTGAGGGCCAGAAGAGTAGCAGTGAGGAACTGAACCCGGAGGTCCAGGGAAGCTGACTGAGAGGGGAGACACTGGAGGATCTGTCTCTGTAGTTCAGTGAGTACAGAAACTCGTGTCAAGGGGCCTGACCTGAGGGGGGCCACCCCTGCTCCTAGGATAGTCAGTGGATGGGTGTCAATGGGAAGAAGATGCTAGTGAGAGTGTCCTGAATATAGGTTATCGTCCATCAAGTCATCTTGTTAAGAGAGAAAAGAGAACAAGTGACCTAACCCCATCCACCCTAGTGTCAGTGTGGATTAACAGCCTGGCTGTTCCATATTCCCAAGCAGAACTCTAAAGATAGTCTTAAAACAATGTGAATAGTTAAATTGGAGTATTCCCTCAATAAACAACAAAACAAATAACACCCCTAGACTGTTCATTGATGTGAAGAGCCATTGGAAACAAGGAAGGATTCAGAGACTTCTTCAAGTAAATATGTGCGGGTAACCAGGGGAGCCAAGACAATATCCAGCAATTCCTGCGGGGGCAGTGCTAGACCTGAGAAAATCTATGCTAGAGTAAATGTATTTAAGTTATAAACCTTTGGTTATAGATGCACAGTTAATCACAGGGGCAAGAAAGTTTTCACTTGATTCACTTTCTATCCTAGGATAAACAATATTTGTCTTATTTTTGGATTTGTGATTCAAGAAATTACATCCCCACTCTTTTTAGAAGGCTATACTGTCCTTCTTTGCTCTGTAGTTGTAATGTGGCCTTAACAAAATCCAAGTAAAGATTTCTTTCTTTCTCAACCTGTATGGTTTTAAGTATTAAATATCTAACCAGGTACTGAAAGCCTAAAGGAGATTTCCTTTTTGATGGAAATATTTTATCTGATTGGTATCCCTTTACCCAGAGGACATCGCCACTACAGGTGGAGAACTCCTATCCTATGGTTTCTTACAGTGCTTGGTAGACTAATGTCAGAATATTCTTATACAGGAAACTGTAATATCGAATCTGTACAGTAATGCTTTACCATCCTATGCCACTGCAGGGGATATCTGTAAGGTCCAGTGAACACAAACAAGTAGAGGATTTCTATTTTACCAGGAAATAGTCTAGTATAGTTATATTGAGCATTTGATAGCCCTTTTATTTTGTGGGTTTTGGCTGAAGAAGAGTTTAAAACCCTCCTATTGTTGAAAGCCATTTTTCTTCCAAAAACATTTTGTTAATGTGCACTTACAACTAGTTGTGACTCTTCTTAGAAGGTGGTCAAGGTGGGTTAAAACCTATCTTGTTGGTCCTGCTGAAAAGTGGTATGTATGGGCTAGGAGATGAGAGTGATTAGATAATGGCTCATCCCAGTGTCTAATTGGTACAACTTGCGTTTGCTGGTTCACACACTCACTGGAAGGTTGTGGTTGACCTGGGGCAATTGGTCCCTTTGTCTGAAGGAGACAGCACACTAAGGCTGGCCATACACTATACAATTTTCTTGTTCAACTTTCCTTTAGATTTACCAAAACCATGTAATATAGGGTCAAACCTAAATACTTTCAATTTGTATGCAGTCAGGCAGGCCCTTGCACTACATAGTTTAAGGTAAATCTAAAGGAAATTGAATAAGAAAATTGTATAGTGTATGGCCAGCCTAAGTCTCTTTTAAGAGCGGAAGTTTGGCAAAAAGAAGGAAATACTTAAGCCAGCACAAAGTGGACAACTAGGTTTACCTGGGAAGACACAGGATCCCAATGTCTAAAGGAAGCTTCTGTGCCTTATGTACCCTGGTAGGTTTCTGATTCCATGGCTCCTCCTATTAGTTTTTTTTTTTTTTTAGCACCAACAGTTTGTTCAGCACTTTACACTAGAGATTACAATCTAAAGAAGGAGGTTCAAGTGTTACAAACGTATTAACTGTGAGGGATGAGCTGATGAAGGAAGTAAAAGAACATTTTATTAGTTAGACGCAGAATAGGCTTCTCTAAAGGGATGGGTTTTCAGGGATCACCTAAAGGTGGATATAGTAGGGGATAGTCACATAGATTAAGGTAAGGAGTTCCATAGGATGAGAGATGCTCTGGGAAACTCCTGGGGATCAGCATGGAAGTAGGTGACAGAGAGCAGGAGGTCTTGTGAGGCCCAAGGAGAATGGTTTTGTTGGTATTTACAACCTCCTTCCCTCCCAGAATTGTATTGCTATTTTTAGGTAAGACTGCTTTTTACAATTTGTTTGACCTGTCACTAATGTTTCTGCTTGTGATTTCTCCTTACCACCAAAATCAGTGTGCATCAATTATTTTAATCAAATGATCTTTTCGTATTGATCACAGATAATGACTGACTTTTTTCACACCGTGTCAAATGTCGTGGCTATGAATTTGTAGGGATTCTTGTGCCCCTGTGCCTATCCATTATAATGGGCTCCTTCCAGGCTCACCTGCCCTCTGCTTACCCATTATAATGTATGTGCCTCTACTATGGAGGCTCTCAAAAATGTATAAAGTTAGGACTGCAGATAATAATGGGGTGCCTTGTCGTGGCCTCCGCAGCTTACGCATGTTTTTGCAAATGTGAGCAAACAAAACCCCTGTTTTTAATGCAAACTGTTAGACAGGTTAATTCGGTTGGTTGCAGGCTGACTGATAAGTTGAGCTGGGAATTTTCTTTGGTTTTGTTTTAAGAATTTGTATTACCTGACATACAAATATATGCCCATACAGGTTAACCGTGAGCTATATGCTTAAAAAGATAATTTGACCTAGATGTATTAAACCACATAGGAGATGACCACTTTTAGCCATACAGTTTCATGTGCAATTTATATATTCGTATCCTTTTTTAACTTAATAGAGTATATACAGTATGTATATACAGTAGTGCATCCCAATATATTCTGCCAGTCATGTACACACACATATATTCACAACTTATAACTATTTTACAGATTGCACATGTAGTGCTACCCCTGGAAGAGCTGCTGTATTGTTAGGGTCCTCGTCCCCTGCACCCCTAATTACCTGCCCTGTACCTGGACCCGAGTAAAACAGACACCTGGAAGCAGTTTAATTGGGCTTTATTAAATGTAAATGCCGTGTAAAGGAAGGGTGGGTTAAACATGACAAAGAAAAATACAATTTTAACATGTGAAACCAATTTCCAATGTAACCCTGTTTGTTCCCCACAGCTGTCTGTGAAACTGCCTGACCAGAAACACACAATAATATATACTGTACTTTCCAGCATGGTAACATAGTACAACTTGTAAGTAACAAAATTACCTGTGCTAGGTTAATAAATATTCAGACCGTAACAATAAAAATTAGCTGCCAGCACATACATGCAGGAATGGCATGAAAAACAATAGTGACACAAAAAGTGCAGTGCTAATAAATGTCAGTCCATATGATATCAATCTTCAGAACTGTTGTTGTTAACTGTAGTATAGGGGGGAAAAAAAAGAGGTGTCCAGAAGGAGCGTCACCAGCACCCATTCACACTGCCTCTTACCCCTTAATATGGACCCCCAAAAAAGGTCAATCGAGCACTGTCAAAATATTCCTGGAGTAATAGCGCTGGATCATATAATGAGGGAGGGGGGAGTGAATGGCGAGCTGCGGGTCACAGCCTTGGCCTGCACATCTTAATGCATCAATAAAGGTACAGCCTACCTACAGTAAGCCTGTAAGGTCTTACCTAGATACTAATGTAAACAAAATGTGCAGCGCTAAAACATGACTGACATATACAATCAATAATAAACCTAATAAAGGTCACATGATGAAAAAAACAATGCATGTACAATGTATAAAGGATGTGCTCCAAACTGTGAATATGGACAGAATTGTTGTGACACACTCCAAAACCAATCATATAAGGAGGCTTACTGGAAGGAGTGGACCCAGTTTAACATACGCCTAGCGGGTCAACTCATGCGTTGGTATATGCACATACACACAGTATACCAAGGGGGGTATTGGATGACCTCTCACATCAGTCTCCTTCTCACTCTCATGTGGCAATCAAGCTATATATAATAGATGAATACTCTCCAAAGATGGATCGAACGTTTAAGGAAAGGAAACAAAAATGCTCCCCATAGTGTAAAACTATAAAGGGAAGATTTTTATTAAAAGTTCAGAACGCTTACAGTTAAGTAGGATACAAACTGCTTTCAAAATAGGTCTGTATACAGAATCAATATGCAGTAGCCTGGACAGGACTCAAACCAACACATTCGTCTGCTAAGGCATCATCTGGGATATGCTACTGTCCATCCCACTGCGACTTAAATAGATACATATATAGATATAATGACCCCAATCAAGATGAACAACCTGTGACTCTGTTTTGTCTTTGGAAGGAAGTTGACTCCCTGAATCATTCCAAAAATGGAGCCCATGCGTGCATTCCAGGCCTCCTTGTCAATCTGGCGTTGGTATATGTGAGAAATGAAAGCCTTCTGTATGTCTAACCACATGCCAAGAAATCACCCAGATTGTAAATAATACGAGCCTCGCTATCAATGCGAGACTTGTATGTGACAGTCAGAACCTTCCTGTGGATACTGGATGGCGCAATTACGCATGCTCCAAGCCTTGTTTCAAGCTGCAAGTGGGCAAAGACTTTCTGTAGGAAGGAGGACATATGGTCTCACGTGTACCAGGCCTCATTTTGAACACCACATCAAGCCTCATTTTGAACGCTGCCTCCTTGCTACTGAATAACGTAATAATATCGGTACCTCTGGTGGACAGATGGTAGAACTACAAATCTCCGTCTGTATCGCCCTGGATGTGTACTGATAATAAAAAAAATCTCTTAAACCAAACCACAAGAAGTCCGGGAGGAGCCAAGAGTAAAACATTACCCAAGCGACTCACCTGTAGTATATGGGTGCAATTACACATTATACCACAAAGGGCAAATGTATATAGGTTTTGAAGTAAGTTTTTAATTTCTAATTGTCGCTGGTGCATTTCAATCTCCAGGTCAAGAAAATAAACCTTATCTCGACTAAATTCATACGTTAGGGAGATACCCCTATCATTCATATTAAAAAAAAAACTCTTCTAATGAGTCACTACTGCCATTCCATAGGAGGAGGATGTCGTCTATATACCTAGCCCACATAAAAAGGTTGGAATTGTGGGAATCAATGTCATCCTCCCCCCTAGCTACTGCCCAGTGAACATGAACTTAGTCCTGCTGGTGTTGGTGCCCTTAGTCTCTGGTGGATCACTCACCTTTATCTTTCCTTTCTAAGGGTATCTGTAATCCCCAAAGGCCAGGTAAAGCAATCAGACAATTAATGCCCAAGGAACTTTTTGCTTAGAAACTCTAAAACAATCAATCATAAAAATCACATTGTTTATTACAAAACTGATTTAGACAGTTGAGTTAAAAACAAAGAAAAAACAGCAAAGCGCCTCTAAGTGTATCATTCAACAAAACATAGGATCACACAGACAAGGGGTCACTCAAATAGGGAGTAGATAAAACTGGCTCATCTGATTAAGGTGGTACATCCCGGCGGATCAATGACAGGCGCCCAGGGTCCGCATGCAGGAAGCTGTGGTGTGACAGGGAGAGCTGTTTCAATATCATTGCATGCAAGGCATTGGATGGAGCGCAGCATGAACCGCATCACCGACGTAGGTGTGTGACATCACCAGGGATGGGACGAAAAACAGCCTGTTTTGCATGCAAGAAGTCTGTATTGAGCATGCATGCTCCTTTCTCAAGTTATCTTAATAAGGAGCATACATGCTCACTACAGACTTTGTGCTTGCTCTGAAACTCATTGTTGTTTTTCCTCCCATCCCTGGTGACGTCAAACGCCTATGTTGGCACTGTGGTCCCCTAATGTTTTCACTTCCCTATTGACTATCCGCCATCTTGCTAGAACACAGGTTTTTATGCATCAGCATTATTATGAACTTATACATTATGGACTCTTATACATCATTAGATTTTTAATTCCAAGCACTTGCATTTTTTTCCTTTTGCATTGGGTTAAAAACTAACATGTGAATTCACAGGTATCCATAGGAGAATATTCACAATAAGTTATAGGCTATAAATTGACTGGGCTATATCAATAATGTGTTCAAAGCAGACTTTCTCAATGCATTTTGTGAAACTCGGTTTACTTTTTCAGGACAGATAATGTAAATATTCTATCTGGCAATGTACCTGTGCTATGTTCTATTATGGCACAGGTACATTGGTGACATATTCATCTTCTGTGACTGTGAGAAAATGCTACTGGATGAGTTTATTGCTCATTTAAACTAAAATGAGTGGAACCTTCAATTTACGATGGTATGCCATCAGGAGAAGGTGTCATTTTTGGACGTCTCGATTTCTAAGAACAACTTAGGAGAGGTAATGAGCTTGTTATATAGTAAACCGACTGCAGGGAATACTATTCTCCATGAAACGAGTGCACATCCAGCACTATTAATACAATCAATACCGTATAGCAAGTTTTTGTGTATAAAAAGAAACTGTACATATGAATCTACCTTTTAAATATCAGGCTAACATATTGCGAGAGAGACTTTTGAAGAGGGGATGTAGTAAGGCATGCTTGAGAAAAGCATATGTCAGACAAGCAAATCTTTGTTGTTTACTAAAAAAGACACCTAAATCCAGCAGAAATGTAAGATTTATCACTAGATACAATAACCAACATCGGTAGATAAGATTAACACTTCCGAAGTTTTGGTATTCGTTAACTAGCAATCCTTTTATTTCTCAATTTGTACAACCCTAACCCAGTGTTATGTTTCTTCGCACCCACTCTTTAAGGGACAGATTGGTCAATCGTTTTTTTTTTTTTGTTGCTGGACCAGTGGACCAGTGAAGGAAAGGAACAATCCGTTAAAAGGTACATACAAGTGCGGCAATTGCTGCCAATACATTAATAAAGACGATATCATTCTACCTAATAAAAGAATGTTCTCTCCTAGGCAGTTTAACTGCAACTCACAGGGTATAGTCTATCTTCTCATCTGTGAGTGTGGCAAAGGAAAAACCACACAGGAATTTTGGCGTCATGTCTATTCAGATTGGGGATCTTTATTCCCCGATTGGTAGACATGTTGCCTTTGACCACAAATATCACCCCTGTTTGGTAAAATTTCTTGCTTTAGTAAAAATTCCAAGAGATCCTAAAGGTGGAGACTGGGACAGAAAATTTCTGCAAAGGGAGATGAGATGGATTCATTACCTGAGGGCTACCAGGCTGCCTGGATTGAATAAATCCACCTCATTTACACCTTTTCTACATGCTTGATTACTTTTAGTATATATGTATTTTTGTATTTATTGTAATAGTTGGGCTATTATCATTGTGTTTTGTTTGTTTTTTGTTTCTCTTTAATTTTTGTAAAGTATTAGGCCCCTTTCACACAGGCGGACCATTCAGATCTGCCTGTCTGTTTTTCAGGTGCATCTGAACAGATGCCCCATGCATCTCTATGGGGCATCGGATGTCAGCGGAGACATGTCCGCTGACATCCGATCCGATCCAATCAGATCTGTTAAATTCGGACGGATGGAAACCCTATTTTCCATCCGTCTGGCGGATCAGATGAGAATGGACAGATGGTCTGTTCTCATCCTAATCCCCCATAGAGAATAAAGGGGACCTGACAGCTGTCAGTGCGGAGACAGAACTGCCATCCCCCTGCTCAGTGGGGGATAGACGGATCGATCCCCTGCTGAGAAAAACGGAGTCCGCCTGACGGACTCCCTGTGTGAAAGGGTCCTTAATTTTACTTTTTTTCTCTCCTGGCTCTTCTAGGTCTTTTATTTATTTAGAAGTAGTGATGGACGAACATCGGCCGGGGCGGTTCGCAAACGTCAGCCACTAATTTTCTCAAAAGTCAGCGAACCGCAAGTTCAAGACGGGCCCCATTGACTTTAATGGGAGGCGAACTTTAAAAACCTTTAGGTCATATTTGCAGCCACAAAAGACGTACTAGCTGTGCACAAATAGTCCCAGCACATGGACAATGTCATAATAGAAGTATTGCAATTGAAAAAGTTGCCCTACATTTTTTTTTTTACATAAATCAGCCAGAACTGACAGAAGCCAGTAAATACATGTCTAATACATATAGGTTCCATTCACACATCTGTAAAATGGGTCCGCATCCATTCCACAATTTGGCGGAACCTTTACAGACCCATTGTTTTTCATTTCCAGTCTGAAAAATTTGGCATTCACAGGATAAAGAAGTAAGTGTCGGCCATTCCAGGCCCCAAAAATTAGCCCACATGCGTTTACCTGACAGCTAAGAACGTAGTATTCTGTGGCTGAAGGTACATTAGGCATTCACATGATACAGAAGTAAGTGTCAGCCATAAAAGGCCCCAAAAATTAGCTCACATGTGTTTACCTGACAGCTAAGAACGTAGTATTCTGTGGCTGAAGGTACATTAGGCATTCACATGATACAGAAGTAAGTGTCGACCAGTATAGGCCCCAAAAATTAGCCCACATGGGTTTACCTGACAGCTAAGAACGTAGTATTTGATGGCTAGAGGTACATTAGGCATTCACAGTATACAGAAGTAAGTGTCGGCCTGTATAGGCCCCATAAATTAGCCCACATGGGTTTAAATGACAGCTAAAAACGTAGTATTTGGTGGCTGGAGGTACATTAGGCATTCACACAGGATACAGAAGTAAGTGTCGGCCTGTATAGCCCCCAAAAATTAGCCATTCAATGGACATCAAATGCCTTTTATGCCGCTGTATGTAGCAAAGCCAAGGACCAGGAATTGCTGTGGGTGGATGGCGGTCTGGCAGGTATTTGTGGCCTGGCATGAGGAATTTCAATGAAACATGGTCTACTGGTCACATGTGTTGAATTCCTCAGAGATCCATGCCTCATTCATTTTTATAAATGTGAGGTAGTCTACTCTGTCATGAGCTAGGCGAGTGTGCTTATCGGTCACGATCCCCCCTGCTGCGCTGAACGTCTTTTCGGACAGGACACTGGACGGAGGGCAAGCCAAGAGTTCCATTGCAAATTGTGAAAGCTCTGGCCAGAGGTCAAGCCTGCCCACCCAGTAGTCCAGGGGTTCATCACTCCTCAGAGCAAACACACATCGGCCGTTACCCCGATGTAGTCGGACACCTGTCGGACACCTTTTTTTACGCTCCAACATTTGGGCCACAGAAGCCTGCCTTTTTCCAGAACAACGTGACGACGGCATCATGGAAGGTGGAGTGGAGGACAAATGTGAGGAGAGAGGAGAAGGAGAAGAGGCTGGATGGTGAGAGCCAAATTTTTGCAGGACTAAAATACAATCTTAGAAAAGTATACTGTTAAATAACACCTCACTTCAATATGTGGTATTGGGGGGGGGGGGGGGGGGCACTGATCTATCACACCAGTTGTTCAAAAAATTGGCCAGTGAGTTTGGCACTGTGTCTACCAGACTTAACTCAGAAAAAGAGGCAATATTGTTGCAGGACACAAATACACTTGTAAAAGTATACTCAGATAACACCCCACTTCAATATGTGGTATTGGGGGGGGGGGCATTGGTCTATCACACCAGTTATAATACATTATAAGTGCTTTTGTCACTGTTTGTAGTATTGCTGCAGCAACGCTCAGTCACCACACCTGTCACAATGCTGCACAGTGCACAATAATACTACTAATCCATTATAATGCTTTCTACAAAGTATATTATACTGTGAATTACCCCCCCCCCCCCTATATAGTGCACTGCACAGCAATACCAAAAAAATTGCAGCCCTTTAAATGACTTTTGTGGACATTAACAGAGCGATTTGTGTGACTGCTGCCGATCTCTAACTGCCCCTAAAGCACAGACTGGCTACCTATCCCTAACCTGAAAAGAGACTGGACCTATACCAAAAATTGCAGCCCTTTAAATTACTTTTGTGGACATTAACAGAGCGATTTGTGTGACTGCTGCCGATCTCTAACTGCCCCTAAAGCACCGACTGGATACCTGCCCCTAACCTGAAAAGATACTATTAGACCTATACTGAAATACCAGCCCTGAAAAGGACTTTTGTGGATCTTAACAGAGCTATTTGTTTCTGGCAATCTCTCCCTGATGCATACAGTAGACCTTTCCCTACGCTGGCAAAAAGCAGAATGTGAAATGGCTGACAGCTCAGGTCTATTTATAGGGTAGGGGGCATGTCCATGTGCTCAAATCTTTTAATTGGCTGTCCCGTTCCACCTGACGGCTGTGTCATGGGTCAAATTTCCCCCCAATGTAAACTAATATGGCCGCCGCGAACAATGCCATGTGTTCGCAAATTTGGCGTGTAGCGAACAAGTAAAATTTGCCGCGAACCGACCGATGGGCGAACCGCAAGGCCATCTCTATTTAGAAGTTGGTCACACACACTTGTGTGCAATGGGCTGATGTGCCTTGTAATTGTTTCTATTTTCGGGAACTGCAATGCCACTTTGGGCCCCTCCCCTTGGCCCCATGTGACCATTTATGTGGTTTGGGTTGTTTCTGTTTTGTTTGTTTGTTTTTTTGTTGTCTTGTTTGTTGTTTATATTATATATATTTTTCTTTTTTTTCTCTTATTATTATTATTATTATTATAATATTTTATTTTTTGTCTTTGTTTTTTGTTTTCATTGATTTGTTTGGTTCTCTATTGTTATGACCACGGTTCTAGGTTGGGGTGGAGGGCATTTGCTCACTTCAAGGTCATGATAGTCTTTGGCCTTCCAGGCACCAGTTTGTGTGCTGGCCGCTGTGGTACTGAGCGCAACATCTTCACACACGTGCGTGCATGTGACATCATCACATTGGTTCATCGTTAGCCATGATGGAGGTGGATTTAATCCACCTCATGGTTAATGAATGTTTGGGTTTGCCATATTTGGCACCCATTAACATGACATTGAGGGGCAGTATTTTGGCCCCACCTGGGACTAATTAGGGTGGCTGATTGGTTGGTTCTCTTTCCCCCTTAATAAGGGAGCAGGCAACATCACATCTTCCTCTTAGATGTGGGATCCCTAGTGTGCTTTTTTAGTAAGGGTTTTTTTTTTTTTTTGTGTATTTTGCCTAAATTATGGGGGTACTATTAGAATTGTTCGACTTCATCCCCTTTTACTTTTTCACTTCATGTTATATGGAGTCTTTTTTGGTTTCCTTTTTATTTGTCACTTTAAGCACATTTTTTTCCTTCCGTTTTGGTAAATATAACATAGAATGTCCAATCTGTTTTTTTTTTTTTAGCATTGGGTCAACTTTATGGAGATTGGAGAGAGGGATTAATGGATGGAAGTAGGGGTGAATGAATGTAAGGATGGACAGATTTGTGGATGAAGGAATGAATGGAAGGACGGATGTATGAATGGAAGGAGGGAAGGGTGGATGTATGGAGGGATGTATGGAGTGTAAGTAGCTGTCATGCATTGACCTGGTTTTCTCTGGACCAACTTCTCCCCCCGCCCCCTACTGCAGAAGTTTACTTTAGTGAACACCCCCGGACATGTCTCTCGCACAGGGTCATCCTTGCTGGGGGCTGCTGCGTCTCTTGAAGGTACACACCCGATCACTGTTGGTGTGGGGCCATATTCGCCGTAGCCATAGGTGAAGGCTGCAGGTGTTCTGAGTCCTCCTTATACTCTTCTCCAGGATGATGGAGGGGATAGGGATCAGGACTTTCCCATCACTCTCAGTCCTGGAAGATCCCATACAGGTCACCACAGGCTTGAAGAAATACTGTAAGATCCAGGAAAGAGGGGTCGGTCACAGGATATTATTCCTGGTAGGCTTCGGAGAGCCCATGTAATATGGCAGAACATCCCTGAGCCAGGCATCCTACATTCTTCCCCTATTGGGGGACACTTTCTTGGTCACCCAGATAGGAATCCCCTGAGATCCATGTCAGCGGTGTCAATGTCAGATGAGGAGGACTGATGGAGTGGATCCCAGGTAGGAAGCAGTGAGGATTGTCCACAGTGTACACAGCACAGCCCTCCCCTCCTCTGCCATCCTTGGATCACAGCATGACTTTAAAGCGTATGTTCACTGGACAGCCCCCCAAATCCCCCTGTTCCAATTTCCTGTGATCCTCCGCTTTCAGGATGCCGCTTTAAAAGTCCAAGAATTTGAAGCCCCCATGACATCACCTACATTTGTAACTTTCAGCAGAAAAACCATCTATCAGCCACATACAGAAAAATGAGGGATAATATAAATGAAACAGGGGGTGTTTATGATCACTTTAAAGCCAGAAATGGTGGTGAGATCCACCTTTAACTTTTTAGTTTAAAAAAAAAAAAAAATATATATATATATATATATATATATATATATACTGTGTGTATATATATATATATATATATATATATATATATATATATATATATATATATATATATATATAAAATGTAATGTGTATATATATATATTTTCTTTTTTTTGCTTGAATTTGACAGACTTGTGCCATTTTTAAACCTAACTAATTATATTACTATGTAATTTAATGTCTCCTCATAGTTGCCATGTTCAGTCTTTACATGTTTACTTATTTAGCATAACTTCATTGGTAATCTTGTATATTAGTTTAAGAGTTTTTAAAGGATGTCTAAACTCAACAAACGTTTAACGTATTGCAGCTTACCAGACCTTAGGCTACACAAGTTTTTATTTTTCATGCCAAGAACATTTTCAAAAAGTACACCAAGTACCTGCAAATTCTGCTAGAAAGGCAGTGTCCTTGTCATTTTCTGTGAGCTGAACTAAAAACAAACATAAACAAGGTTGTCTTCCTTCTGTAATACCAGGTGAAAATGATGGACTAAAAAAAACTGAAAAAAGAAAAGAAATGCAGGTTACATTATTGTTTTTTTTTTTTTGTTTTTTTTTGCTTTTGAGTGCTCTAGAGCAGGATTTGTCAACTGAGTTTTATTAAAGGTTCCCAGGGGTTCTGCCACCTCCTCCGTTACACTGGATTCCTATCCCCTCAAATATATTTAATATCCTGCAGTGTGCCAGCGAGAGCAGGCATTAGGAGCGGAGTTAAGAGAGGGGGTCTGTCCAGAAATTTCTGTATTTGGAACTCAAGCCTAGTACACACAATCAGAAAATCTGATAAAATATACCACTTTCGCAGTGATCGTTTGATAATCTGATCATTAGTGCTTTTGAGACAATCATGAGAATTCATATAAAACTATCTGGAAGGACAGACCCAAAAATTATTCTCGTGCTTTCGCTTAATCAGTACAATATTCATACAAAAAAAATTGGAAAAGCAGGACCACGCATGCTCAGAAATTAACCACTTAAGCCCCGTGGATTTGGCTGCTCAAAGACCAGGCCCTATTTTGCGATTCGGCACTGCGTGATTTTAACGGACAATTGCGCGGTCGTGCAACGCTGTACCCAAATGAAATTGACGTCCTTTTTTTCCCACAAACAGAGCTCTCTTTTGGTGGTATTTGATCACCTGTGCGATTTTTACTTTTTGCGCTATAAACAAAAAAAGAGCGACAATTTTGAAAAAATAACAATATTGTTCACATTTTTTAATATGAAATTCCCCAAAAAAAAAGTAAAAATCTAAATTTTTTTAACATTTTAGGCCAATTTGTTTTCTGCTACATATGTTTAGTAAAAAAAAATCGCAATAAGCGTATTTTGATTGGTTTGCGCAAAAGTTATTGCGTTTACTAACTAAGGGAAAGATTTTCGTCATTTTTACTGTTTTTTTTTTTTTAACGAGTAATGGCCGCGATCTGCGATTTTTTTTTTTTTGTGGGACTGCGACATTGCGGCAGACAGATCGGACCCTTGACTGACATTTTTGACACTTTTGGGGGTACCAGTGACATTACTACAGTAATCAGTGCTATACATGTGCACTGTTACTGTAAAAATTACACTGGCAGGGAAGGGGTTAACTTTATTAGTGATCAAGGGGTTAAGTGTGTCCCTAGGGGCAGGCTTCTACCTGTAAAGGGGCGTGGCTTGTGATGTAACCACAGAGACATACGATCCTACATAGAAGGATCGTATGATCTCTGCAGTTAGATCAGGGAGAATGACAGGCGGCTTTGTTTACACCAGCCGCCTGCCTTTCTCCCTCTGCAACGGGAGATCGCAGGTTATCGGCGGACATCGGAACCGCCGGTCACTCGCGCGGACATGTCAGGGAACGAGCGGGGGCGGGAGCGCGCCTCCGGCGGCGCACGCTCGCTCGCCCCCTAGAGGCTCGTAGGTGAGCGACGTAGTGTACTACGTCACTTTGCCTGTACGGGGCTGACTGCCGCAGTAAATAGTCGTGCGGCGGTCGGCAAGTGGTTAAAGAATAAAATACAACACATTACATCACTTCCGAAGTTGTATTCTGTCATACAGCAATTTTCGTAATGTTAGCAACTTCTTCATTGTTAATATGAGACTAGCATGCAAAAAAAAAAAAAACGGATGATCATTCTTCATTCGTCCAATATTCACATCGTCTGTACGAGTCTGTACACTACAATCAATCCCTCTGCCACTCTAATAGGCTCTCTGCAGACCAGACTCTACCCCAACCTGGACATTTGCCACTGCAGGTCATAATCCACCCGAGGAGACACAAATTTGTGGAATAGTTAATAAACCATGAATTGAAGGAAAACTCCAGTCAAAAATAAAATGTTCCTATTAATAGTATGTTAGATATCTTTATCTTTGATATTATTCATTTTCTGGCTAGCTGCTTGTGTAGCTTAGAAAGTCTTATCTAAACTAGACAAACCGCTTCTTCCTGTTCTTCACCGACAACGCTATCTCCCTTTATCTGAATTTGCTAAGCCAACTTTGGTTTCCTAAAAAGGTTGTCAGTCTTTCTGACAGGCATGCCTAGACCTGCCCAGCCCCGCCCCCATCCCTCCTATCCTTCACCATTATCTCCTGTCTTCATTTCCTTGTTTAGGCTTGCAGCTTTTCCAGAGAGAGAGAGAGAGGGGGGGGGGGGTCACATGACCGGTGCAATATATGAAAGAAATAAGGTACAAACGAACATTTGTGAAAGTTTAGAAGGATACAGATCCATTTACAGATCGATGCAGACGCTCATTACATGTGAGTAAAATTTGAGTTTTAGGCTTTGTTTCCACTAGGGCTACTTGTCATGCGACTTTGGACACACAGTCACATGACAAATCACAGCCCATTGATTTCAATGGCACCTGTTCCCGTCTTTGCCACTTTGACAATCAGCAACTTTGAAATGGTACCTGCACTACTTTGATGCAACTTTTATTGTGACTTTGCTCCAGAGAGTGTAAAGTTGGATCAAAGCTGCAATCAAAGTCACACTCTAAATCGCACAACTTAAGAGTCGCACTAGTGGAAACGTAGCCACTAGGCCAGAGTGTGACTTTGAAATGTGACTTTCAGTGCAGCTTTGATCCAACTTTACACTCTCTGGATCAAAGTCGCATCAAAAAGTGCATCAAAGTAGTGAAGGTATCTTTACAAGGTCGCTGATTTTAAAAGTCGCATCGATGGGAATAGTGCCCTTGAAATCAATAGGTTGTGACATACAGTCACTAGTGGAAACAGAGCTTTAGTCTACATTTCCAATATTGCAATTTTAGAGAGCGACTTTGATGCAACTCCAACTTTACACTCTCTGGATCAAAGTCGCTTTAAAAGTGGCATCAAAGTAGTGCAGGTACCTTTTCAAAATTGCATAGATGGGAACGGGTGCCATTGAAATCAATGGGCTTTGACTTGTCATGCGACTTTGTGTGTCCAAAGTCACATGACAAGTCGCACTAGTGGAAACGTAGACTTCGTGTACTGTGTTAATGGCTCTTTCTTTATTTCTTCATTTTCTCATGAATTAGGATGTACAATGCATCCTTACCGATGAGTGAACAATGGGCAGGAACCCATGGTCCCATTCTGTATACGCCCACTGGCTACACAGGAAAAGTGCATCTCCTTGGAAGTGATGTCATTAGCTTTCAGTAACCATACCCACTTGCTGCTCTTGGACTCCGGAAAAGGGATTGAAGTCATGTGACAGCACTGAAAACTACAAAAAAAGGTAGGAAAACTGGGATTTTTTTCATTTTGACACATAAGACAGAACTCCGCTTACATTAATGATTGCAGGGGGAATATTAAGGTATTAGGCTGTACTTCCACTTTAAAAGTTCTGCTTGTGGTAATCATGAGGAAGTGCTCCTCCCTGAAGTGGTGAATACATTTTATCCCAGTTTTGAGCTTTAAAGCCATGCCAAAATTAAAAGGCAAAGTTTATCAACTTGGGTTAAGCGCCAATGCTGTATAAAGAAAAAAAAAAAGATTTCTGCTGAGTACCAATGCACTTATTTAACCACCTGCCGACCAGCCGCCGTTGATATATGGCAGCAGGTACGGCGATATGCGTTAGCGATCCTGGGAATCCTTCTGCGCCCGCCTCCATTCACAAACAGGGAAGCTGATTCACTGGGCCGGTGGCCACGATTGCTGCCGGACACCCGCGATCACTCTCCTGGGAGAGAGAACGGCGGTCTGCTGTTGTAAACACAGCAGACCGTTGTCCTCTCAGAAATCAATACATAGCTCCTGTGTTCCTCCTACTAAGGAACACGGGTATCTGTGTTGATTTCATAAACCCATCCCCCTCACAGTTAGAAAAAACCCCCTAGGCTCACATTTAACCCTTTGATCGCCCCTGGGTTAAACCCTTCCCTGCCAGTGTCATTTTTACAGTAACTGCATATTTTTAGCACTTGATACTTTAGTAATGTCACTGGTCCCCCCAAAAGTGTCAAAAATGTCAGTTAGGGGTCCGATCTGTCTGGGCCGCAATGTCTTAGTCCCGCTCAAAATCACTCATCGCCACCATCACTAGTAGAAAAAAGGAAATAAATAAAAATGACATCAATCTTTACTCTAGTTTGTAGACGCGATATCTTTTGCGCAAACCAATCAAAATAGACTTATTGGGATTTCTTTTACCAAAAATATGTAGCAGAAAACTAATTGGCCTAAAATGATGAAAAAAATATATTTTTTCATTTTCTTTT
>NC_138769.1:292405188-292635188 GCF_965119305.1 Pelophylax lessonae
ACCCCCCTGCGAGCGTCACGTCGCAGGAGACGGAAGCCGGGGCTCTACAGCATCGGGCGGAAGATCCGGCCGCGGTATGCCGAAGGGACACATCGCTGGATCCCGGTGACAAGGTAAGTAACCTCTACAAGGATCCAGCGATGCTCCCTGGCGGTACTGGCGGTACCCCGAGTGTGACTCGGGGTTACCGCTTATGGCAGTGAAATCCCACCCCGAGCCACACTCGGGAATACCGCCAGGGAGGTTAAGGTCTGCTTGTAAATTGGAAACATCCTATAAAGATGTTATTCAACTACATAATAGCTTGGTGTCATCTGTAAACACTGAAATTAAACTTTTAATCCCAAACTCTATATTATTTATAAATAGGTTAAAAAGCAAGGGTTCCAACAATGAACTTTGGGGTACACCAATCATAACCTTAGAACAGTCACAAACACAATGTCTCCTGCGCTCGGGAAAATGGCCCCTCCAGATAGGTATGTTTAGATCTCCATTACACTTGGAAGTGGATAACCACGATCTTGCTGCCCTCACAGACTTGGGGAAGTCTAAACCACTGCAACCATATAAAATAACACAGAGGGCACACCGACCTAGTGCATTATCCTGAGACAAATAATTTATTGTATAAAAACATGGTAAGTTGCAATTGTTAAAAGCGCATCACAGATCTCAGCATGTTCCATCTAATTGTATCATCATATACAACATAAACTGAGCACCAACCAGGTGTCTCTGAAGAAGAGGAAATCCTTGAAACACGTCAGCCCACTGGATCTTCGGTTTCTGTTGTATATGATGATACAATTGGATGGAACATGCTGAGATCTGTGATACCATGTTTTTATACAATAAATTATTTGTCTCGGGATAATGCACTAGGTCGTGCACCCTCTGTGTTTTTTATATGCTTGCAATCATAACCTTAGACCAGGGGTAGGGAACCTTAAAGAGGTGGAGATCTACCTGAACAACATGGGAGAAGTCAAAGATCACCGTGTTGCCTCCTCACACCTAATTTAAACCTTTAATTGCTATATTACCGTGTCGCAATCATGTGCATTGCACGGCAATCATGGATTACAATCAGGTGGTGAGGAGACAAACACACTCGGATCGATTTTCAGAAGAGCAGAAGTGCCTGCTGCACCTGTGAATGAGCCCTTAGTTGCATTCAGCAGTGGGACCCTTAGAATTTGTTCACACGTTAAGTTGGGGGTGGTAAAACCCAGCGGTTGAGTTTACCGCCCTCAATATCTATCCCCTTTAGCTGCTGAGTCAGCAACCAAAGGTGTATACATGCTGAAGCAGGTATGAAACTCCCTGTCACTTTTGGTGGGTGTTACCATCTGCCAATCGCGACCCATTCAAGTAAATGGGGTCCAAGGGGTTAAATCAGGTGGTGAGAAAGCAGCACAACACTGCCTGCTTTAACCCATTGTTTGTTGTACTGTACAAGATTGCAGGGCACTTGCAGAGTGGTCTCATTCCCCTAAATGGGTCATGCTTGGCATGTGCTACACCCACCAACCATGACAGGGCGTATAACTCCTGCTGCAGCTGTGACATGTGTACACCCCTGTCCACTGCAGCTAAAAAGGTGCAATTGGAGCAGGGGTGGTGATAAAACATCTTAACTATGGAGTTTTACCACCCCCCAAAAATGCAAATCTAAATAGACCCTTACTGTTCTGAGCCCCCTATAAGCTTTCACACTGATGTGCTGTAATTTACCTGTACCACTTGAACAGTGCAGTGCATTTGTGACTTTCCTTGTTAGCTGAGCTTTGTCACAGACTTCTATTATATCCTGCAGGTGTGGTGCACTTTCTGAAAGCGCACCAAAACTCCTGCATTCAGAAAGTGCACCAAACTCACAGGATATAGTAGAAGTCTAGGGCTAAGTGCAGCAAACCCACAGGAAAGCTGCCGATGTGGGTAAACTGTAGCACATCAGTGTGAAAGCAGCGCTATACTATTATGCCCAGTGTATTGCTTCACACTGACCTGAAGACCTCTACTTTCCTGCTGCTGGCGCCACTCTGTAGACCGCTAGCCAGGATAAGAGTTGGAGTGCAGTTGGTATCTCTCTGCATGGGACAGGAGCCAGCACTACAGAGGAGGCATCGGCTCTTGCTCCCTACTACAGCTCCAACTTTACAAGTAGTCCCTCTGCATTGCACTCTCTTTGATGCTCTGGGATGGTGGGTCAGCAAGCCCACACTGCAATCTACTTGTCACCTGGCCATGATCTACTGGTAGATCACAGTCAAAAGGTTGCTGACCCCTGCCTTAGACCATTCGGAGCATGAATCATCTCTACTCTCTGACTATGGTCGTAGCCAGTTTACTTTCCATTTACACAGGTTTTTTTAAGCCTGTAGATTTTAACTTACATATTAGCTAAGTGTGGGGAACAGTATCAAATTCTTTTGCATACTAGGGGGAGTACAACTGGGGTAATCAATGATGAAGAAGGATCTAGCTGTTCTGGCACCTAATAATAATAAAAATAATGCCAAGCAGCTGTTTCCAAAGCGAGCAAAATATGTTTTTGTTTTAGGAGAGGTATAGACTCTAGAGAGAGAGATATATTAGTAAGACCTCATCTGGAACTGCAGTTCAGTTTTGGACGCCAGTTCACAAAAAGGATATTGGGGAACTGGAGAAAATGCAGAGAAGGGCAACCAAACTGATAAGAGGCATGGAGAAGCACAGCTATGAGGAAAGATTAGAGGAACAGGATTTATTATCTCTTAAGAAGAGGAGATTAGGGGGGGATAAGATCATCATGTATAAATGCATCAATGGTCCATATAGTGAACTTGGTGTTAAATCAAACCACTTGGTGTTGAGCCTGCTGAACCAGACGGAATTCAAACCATCTAAGGCCGTCTTAACCGGTCTGTAGTTACTTGCTAAAGACTTGAAACTCTTTTAAATATAGGCAATGCATTGGCTTTGACTAATCCAGTGGTACCATGCCAGTCAAAAATAAAAATTAGAACCTCTAAAAATTAGAAACAATGACTTTCAGATAGCAGAGCTCAACTCGTTGAGTACACAAGGGTGTAAGTAAGTCCTGGTACTTTATTTACCCTTATTTTGTCTAAATGTTTCGTGGACCGTATAAATGTTTAGCCATTGTGGACCTTTTGAGGCTGTCAATACTATCCCCATTATAAACCCCCCCAATTTTCTTTGTATACATAGAGCTGAAGAAGGCATTTAATACATTTCTCTTCTCTTTGACTCCAGCCACCAATTCTAAATTATCTTGTAAAGGGATTACATGCTCAGACCTGACATTTTTACAATTAATTATATTTGAAAATATTCGGAGGGGGGGGGGGTTGTACTACTCTGTTTTTGCAAACTGTCGCTCGTTTTGAAATTTTGCAGCCTTGATTTTCTTTTAACGTATTCAGTTAGGCTCTTTTTTAACTTTTAAATGATGACTGTTGCTTCATTTTTATATTTTTAATTGCTCTTTTTTATTATTTAGACTAATTAAACTTTGGACGTTAGGCTTTTGAATGTATTACCTATGGAAATATATTTTGTAGTGTGTTTGCATACAATTTTTTTTTTTTTTACCTTAATGCATCCTATGCTTTAAGGTAAAAAAAACCTTCTGTGCTGTATGATTCCTCCACTCCTTATAATTACCTGAGCCCAATCACAATCCAGCACTGTGCATGGGAACAGTGGCTCTCTCGGCCTTCTCTTTCCTCACTGGGCAGATCAATAGCGACATAATGAGGCAGGGTTGGGAGGGTGGAGATGTGCCACAAAAGGCAGCGTGTGGGAGCAAGCCTACACAAGTGTCCCCATAGAAAGCCGCTTTCTATGGGGGCAATCGCCAAAGAGAAGGAGCCAGGAGCGCCAGTGGGGGACCCCAGAAGAAGAGGATTGGGGATGCTCTGTGTAAAACCATAGCACAGAGCAGGTAAATACAACATATTTATTATTTTAATACAAACCCCCCCAAAGCTTTAATATCACTATATTTGGGTACACACACCCAATGTAGCTTCACCCAGAAGGCTTCAGCACTATCACACTCCACTGCAACAAGGTCCTCTTTCACACTAGCTTTGAGATCATTTCTTATATCAAGACAGACACCACCACTTTCTGTATTACCATGTCTAATTGTGTGAAGAATGAAACCATGATTCAGCAATACAAATTAAATCATAATTCTCTTCATGTAACAGCGTTTTCAACTCTCCTATTTTGTTTGGCGGACTGCTGGCATCTGACACATAAGTCCTTTTGATTAAAGAATCCCTAATTACCACCTAATTTCCCCTTTTACCCCCCTACTAAATGGGCTGCTCTCCCAGCTGTTAGGGGTAGCAGTAACATCTAGGGCTGCCACCTCTGAGTTTGCCACAACCACATCTTCACCCAACTTAGCAAATTTGTTTGAGTGCTCAAACACAGGACTGGTCTTTTCTGTGAGCCCTTATCACTCACTGTGACTAGAGTAAATTATGTTCCTACCTGGGGGGCGTGTCCAAGATGGCCACCGGAGCGGACGCTAAGTAGGAGAGCTCCGTGTGGATCGCCGCTGCTTGCCTGGTCCCTGCACTCACCGACCTTCCTAAGCTGATCTCCCGACCCGTGCTGTGGCGGTGGATGTGATGCGCCGCAGCTCCCGCTCCTCTCACCACCCGAAGTCCGGTAAATCCTCCGCTGCTGCTGTCCCGAGGGCCCTTCCCGCCAGACAATCCAACATGGCGTCCCAGACGGATGATGCGGACCCGACCCGGCGCGACTCGGAGCAGTTCACGGCCCTGATGCTGGCTATAACTACTTGCCAAGCCACCCTAACGGGTAAGATAGACTCGATCCAGTCCGACATCGGTCTCCTGCGGAGGGACATGGACAAGTTCCGCACCCGCGTGTCGGAGGTTGAGCGCCGGGTGGGGGAGGCGGAGGACATTCTCCATGACCACACAGGTGTTCTCCACACTCTGAAAGTCAAGGTGAAATCTTTAGAATCCAGGGCAGAAGATGCGGAGAATCGGAATAGGAGAAATAATCTCCGGGTGGTCGGCCTGCCTGAGGGGGCTGAGGGTCCCGACCCTGCGTCCTTCACTGAACGCCTGCTACGCTCCCTCCTTCCCCAGGCACAGTTCTCCCCATTTTTTGTGGTGGAGAGGGCGCATAGAATGCCTGCATCCCGGGGGCCCCCGGGGTCCCCGCCACGCACATTTATCTTCCGCCTTCTCAACTTTCGCGACAGGGATCTGGTCCTGCGGGAGGCTCGGAAGTTGGAGTCCCTTCACTTTGAGGCAGCTAAGTTAATGATCTTCCCTGATTACTCTGTGGACACGCAAAGGCTCCGCCGCTCCTTTGACCATGTCAAGCTGGACCTTCGTAACAGGAAGATAAAATACAGTATGCTTTTTCCTGCTCGGCTGCGGGTGCAGGATGGGGAATCGGTCCGGTTCTTTACTTCGCCAGATGAGGCCTCACGCTGGATTGAAACCCTCCCGCGGACCTGAGCCGTCTGTCCTGGCCCACCTGCCTTCTACCTCTTTGGATGACCTACGATAGTCTGGTTGAGCCCTGGAGCTTAATTTTTCTCCACCCCTTTATCTTTTCTCCCGGACTATGACTACCTGCCCTGTTGGCCCACTTGCTGATGCCTTCCACGCCTGTCTTTTGATATACTGCTATGGGGCCTTGGAACTTGTGTTACTGGATTTACTTTTCATGGTTGTTACTCCCTCTGACGTTGTCTGCAATCAAGCTTTGTGCCCCCGGACTCTTCCGGGAGATTCGCTATCTTGCAGGGACCGTGAGCCCGTGATTTTTCCATTCTTCAAAGGCGATCCACGTTGGGGCCTGGACTCTGGAACTTGGCCTTACATCACCCTTCGGGGTGCCACTGTTCACTCCCCTGTATGGCAGTTGCCATCCTGGTTTGGGGCTTTAAAACGCACCCATGTTCGGGGGGTTGCGTGGGGTGGGGGGTGGGGGGGGGTTTGTTTTGCCTGTATTTTCTGTTGGGGTTTACTGTTTCGTCCCCCTTTTTTTTGTGGGTTCCTTTTATGCAACGATGGTCTTCCGGGCTGCTCCTCCTGTTTTGGGGTTGCCCTATACTAATGCTTTTGTCCTATGGTGCTGTGTCCCTTCCCCTTTCCTCCTTCCTGACTGATCCTGGGGTATGGGTGGAGATCCAGACCCCCTTGTGCTGTCCTTCCCTGTTGCTATGGCCCCCCTAGTCATAGTGTCCTGGAATGTCCGGGGCCTTAACTCTAAATTTAAACGTTCACTGATGTTTGATTACCTAAAGAAATACCGTCCGCATATCTGTATCCTCCAGGAAACCCACCTGGTGGGCAGCAGACTCCTTGCGCTTAAGAAACCATGGGTGGGCTCCCATTACCACTCTACGTACTCCGCTTACTCGAGAGGTGTGAGTATTCTTATCCACAAGTCCCTTCATTTTGTATTACTGGATCTCCACCTTGACCCAGGGGGTAGATATGTTGTACTGCATGCTATGTGTGATAGACTTGAAATGGTTATTGCGGGGATCTACAATCCCCCCCCGGCAGCTATGTCTCTCCTCCACACGCTGACCCCGATCCTGGCTCAATACCCTTCTGCCCTGGTTCTGTTGGCCGGTGACTTTAATATGCCCCCGATCCCCTCGGTGGACAGGATGAGAGGCGACCCAGCCGAGGACTCCCCGCTCTCCCGGTGGGCGGAGGTTTTTGGCCTCTGGGACGTCTGGCGGTGGAAGCACCCCCATGAGCGGCAGTTTACCTGCCACTCTGCCACTTATGCTACACTCTCCCGTATTGATCTCATGCTGGCCAGTAATCCCCTCCTAGCACTCACCCTTGAGGCCTCCATCCTCCCTAGGGGCATTTCGGACCATGCTCCTGTGCTCCTGAGGCTCGGCACGGACACGTCTCCTGGGCTTTGCCTTTGGCGGTTGTCTCGGTTTTGGGTCACGGATGAGAGGGTGGCTCCAAGGGTGACGTCTGCACTCCTGGATTTCTGGGTTCACAACAAGGGCACCGCAGACTCGGCCACGACCTGGGATGCATTTAAGGCCTATGCTAGGGGCCAGTACCAACTGCTTATAGGGACGGCCCGTAAAGAATCCTCTCTGGAGCTGGAGGACCTGGAGTCCAGGGCCAAGAGGCAGGAAGCGGAGTATGTGGCCACCGGTGATAAAGAGGTTTATGGTGCACTGACGATGACCTATAGGGAAATAACCCTCCTCCGGACTATTTCCTGCAAAAAATTGGTGCTCTCCCAGACGCAGCGTATTTTTGAACAAGGGGAACGAACGGGCAGGTTGCTGGCGTGGCTCTCCAGGGAGCGTTCGACCACTGCCCATATAGCTCGTATTAGAGGAAATGACGGCTCTGTCTGCTCAGACCCTGCTAGAATCAACGACCACTTTGCTAGTTTTTATGCCCGACTTTACGCCTCCAGAGTGGACTATACTGATGCTGATTTAGACTCCTTTCTTTCCCTAGTTGACTTCCCTGAGTTGTCTACAGAGGCGGCAAGACGCTTGGAGGTCCCCTTTACTTTGAAAGAGGTCAAGACTGTGATAGGCTCCCTGCAGACGTGTAAGACTCCCGGCCCCGACGGGCTCCCATCTGAGTTCTTTAAGGCTAATGAAGATGTCCTCCTAACCCACTTCCATGACCTGGTGAATGAGGTGGCTAAATTGGGCGCCCTCCCTCAGTCCATGGCCCAGGCGGTGATTGTGGTGGTGCCCAAGCCCGGCAAAGATCCTGAATTGTGTGGGTCTTATAGACCAATCTCTTTGCTTAACGTTGATGCCAAGATCTTTGCTAAACTCCTTGCTAATCGCCTGAACTCTGTGATTTTGTCCCTGGTCCACGGCGATCAAACGGGCTTCATGCCGGGTAAGGGCACTGACATCAATCTCCGCCGACTCTTCACCAACTTGGCATATATAGGCGACTCTGAGTCCCCGGGTCTTGTGGCTTCCTTGGATGCGGAGAAGGCCTTTGATTCCGTGGAATGGGGCTTTCTCTGGCAGGTGCTCCGGCGTTTCAGGGTGGGTACCAGGTTTATTTCTTGGATTCAGCTCTTATACAACAAACCTATGGCCCAAGTGCGGACGATTGGTATTCTTTCGCCCCCCTTTGAGTTGAGTAGGGGAACCCGACAAGGGTGCCCACTCTCCCCCTCCCTGTTTGCTTTGGCGTTGGAGCCCCTGGCTGTTCTGATAAGGTCCCTCCCCGCCGTCGCGGGGATCCCGGTGGGCCCCTTGGTGGAAAAGATCTCCCTCTACGCGGACGACACTTTGCTCTACCTCCCTGATGCGGGGGACTCTCTTGCTGCGGCCCTTGAGATTATAGATAGGTTTGGTAGATTCTCGGGAGTCCGGGTTAATTGGAACAAATCCCTGCTTTTCTCGCTGTCGCCAACGCCGCCGCCCTCTCCGCCCTCCCTGCCGCTGTCCTGGGTCCCGGGGTTTCGTTACCTGGGGATTGAGGTGCAGAGAGACCTCTCCTCTTTCTTGTCGGACAACTTATACCCTGTGCTCCAACAACTTGTACTTCGGTGTCAGGCCTGGAAGACGCTCCCGCTCTCCCCTGTGGGTAGAATTAACCTTATTAAGATGACCTTTCTCCCTAAATTTCTGTATATTTTCCGGAATACCCCGGTCCCCATTCCCCTGTCTTTCTTTCGTAGATTGGATACGGTCCTCTCAGCCTTTATTTGGTCCGGTTCTGTCCCCCGGATAGCGAGAAGTACGCTACAACTCCCGCTTTCACAGGGGGGGCTGGCGTTGCCCTCGTTTTGGCAGTACTATTGGGCGGCGGTCTTGGTGACGGTGCGATGGTGGTTTGCTCAATCTCGTTCCAATCCGTCGGTTAACCTCGAGGCGGCCATCCTGGGATCGTACGCGGCGCTCAGTAACCTGGTCTACAGAGGCCCTAAGGCACACCCCAACGTGACTGTCCCAATGCGTACCACGGTTCTGGTCTGGAAGCAGGTCTCAGAGGCGGTGTCGGCTGCTGGGGATGTTTCCCCCCATACCCCTCTCTGGGGGAACCCTCGTCTTTCTCATTTCTACTCGATTCCTGATCCGGCTCTTTGGGCCGGTTACGGAATCAAGAAACTGGAACATATTATGCCAGGGGGTGACCTGCGTTCCTTTGATGAGCTCAGGTCTGCCTTTGCGCTCCCCTCATCTATGTTTTTCCGTTATCTTCAACTTAGGCACGCGTACTCTAGCCAATTTCCCACTCCGCCCCAGGTGGCTCCACACACAGTTGAACGGTTCCTCATTACCAAAAATGCAGATAGACTGCTTTCCTCCATCTACCTTAGGATCTCGACTCATGACCCTGTGGCCCTGACCAGACTATTTGACGCCTGGCGGGGAGACATCCCTTCCTTGACGGAGGATGAATGGGAGGAAGGCCTGGGGAACTATATTCCGCTGGTCATCTCCGCAAGAGACCGCTACACACAACTCCGCTTCCTTCATAGAGTTTACTATACCCCGCAAAGGTTGGCCCGGATTTACCCCGATAGGTCTGACCGTTGCCCCAAATGTCAGAACGCTCTGGGCTCCTTTATACATGTGGTTTGGTCTTGCCCGTTGATCCAGGACTTCTGGAGGGTGGTTGCGAGGGAGTTGTCTGCAATAACGACCCTAGATGTCCCACTAGACCCCAAGCTTTTCCTCTTGGGCGTGGCTGATGGCCTCCCTGCGGGGAAAAACGCTAAACTTCTGATTTTTTACGCCTCCTTTTACGCCAGGAAGACTTTGCTTGCCAACTGGAGGAAGTCTGATCCTCCTACCGTGTCCCAATGGCGGAAGGTGGTGGATGCGGTTCTTCCCCTCTATAGACTAACCTATATGTCCAGGAAGTGCCCCGCTAAGTTTGATAAAATATGGGGACCATGGCTGGGTCGCTAGCCCTCTCCCACACTGTTTGCCGGTGGCGAGGCTACGGCCTCCGCACCTTAACCCCACTCTTTCTCTGGCCCCCCCCTCTTCCCCTCCCCCCCCCTCCCTTCTCCCCCCCCCTCCCTTCCCTCTCCCCCCCCCCTTCCCTCTCCCCCCCCCCTTGCTTTCTAACAGCTACCTCAATCTCAGCACTGTGACATGTGTACTATGCACTATTGTTGTTTGTATTATCTGCTATGATTCAATCGATTGCTTAAGTATCTCGCTTCTAATTCTTTTTGATACTGTAATCCCCTGGTTTGTGTTCTGTTAATGTTTGGATGTACCTTGTTATGTATGTCCTTTGTTTTTGCACATAAATAAAAACTTTTCTGTTAAAAAAAAAATTATGTTCCTACCTGATCCCCCTGGCTTACCCCTCAATCCTCCACATCAACTCCATTAAGCACCTGCTTAGTGAGCAGAAGGCTTTTTTCAAAGTTGTCAGATCTTTCAGTGTTGCCATTTGAACCTCCAAATCTCTAAGGTGAGCTTCCTAAAAGGCAACCTGAAGGAAAGTTAAAATGCTGTAAAAAGTGACATAAATGATGTATTGCTGAGAACTTTCAGCATATTCATATGTTCAATGATATAACTGTCCATGGGCTAAGGTTGAGCAGACTATTTTCTTTGTATTTTTTCTATTTGATTGTATAATGAAATGATACCAGTATACCAAAAGTTGCTACATTGTATTATTTTTTGAAAGTTCAATGTTGATGTTTCTCTAGCCCTTAATGAAAATTATGGTTATCATTTGATGAAGACAGAAACAGTTGTGTTGGTAGTAAAATATTTCTGGGGACCCAATAAAATATTCATATTGCTAATACCATGACTGTTTATATGGACTTTATTTAAGGTTAAACAGTCTATTTTGTTAATTCCTTTAGCTTCTATAGGGAGATTAAACCAATTTGCACAAGTGACTATTTGTATCTGAATGCCAAAACAGTCTCTATGGGTAGCCATAAGAGAATGATTTAGAAAAATCTGATTGGGCATATATACCCTCAACTTGGCACAATTTGAATGGGGACAATATTTTCAATGTTTTTTAATTATCAGTTACACCCAATGATGTGTAATCCAGGGCGTTTGTCTGTGGTTACACCAACTGGTTACTACTTTGAGAAATCATCATAATGCTGCAGTCTTTGATCTGAGAGGACTCCACCAATTGACAGCCGAAGGAAAATGACCACCTCACCCAGGCAGTGGTGTGGATACACAAAGAAGGACCCTCATCTTCTATAGAGAAGAAGGTAGAAGTCTAAGGGCATCATGTTACCATTAAAACTAACATAGCAATTACTTGGAGGAACAAGAAAGGTGAGGAGAAGTTTATACCAATAATTCAGCCTTAAAAATAACAAAACTTGTATTCTGAAATAGCAGAGTACAGAACTCAGCTCAACTGAGATACCATGGAATGGTCTGAGAACTGTTAATGCTAGGAATCCTGGAATTATCAATAAACCGAAACAACTTTGTAAGAAAGGAAGAACATTCTAAAATTCTTTCTAAACCTTGGGCAACTTTGAACAGCTACTACAGGAAATGTTTGGTGGAAGTTATTTTTAATTTTTCACCTTGGACTGTGGGTCTTTTAGATAAATTACTAAATATTAGATAAATTACTAAATATCGTATGCAAACAGTTGGAGTCATTACCATTAGCTACCAAAAAGATTTAACATTTCATTTTGTTGAAAATTCACCAAGAATTCTGGTTGATTACAACAGGCAACAACTACACCAATTTTGAGCTCTTTTCCCTAAATTTAGTAAGGCAACTTCAATGCTTCTTTTGTATGGGAAATTAGTTTAAGGGCAGTACAAGTTTTGGGAGCCACTCATGCAGAAATCCAACCTAAACATGTTTCTTAAAGCTCCTCATCACTGGAAGCTATTATGTCATAAAATGATAAAATTATATCTGTTTTCTTTTAACCATGCTACCTCCAGAAAGACAGCATTGTAGGATACTTTGGTGCAAGCTCATTCATTGTATTATTCTTCTGTCCGGCGAATGAAAAATAACAGAAAACGTACTATCAAATACTTACCGTAATTTTCCTTTCTTGATAGACTCCATGGCAAAAATTTGTTTTGGTAGCCTGAGCTCCTACCACATTGGTCCCCGTGAGGCCACGTTCCATAACTAGCCTACTCATGACTCTGGAACGGAACTCCTGTTGCCATGGAGTGCATCAGGAAAGAAAAATCATGGTAATATTTGATAGTAAATTTACCGTTTTCCTGAAAGACTTCCATGGCAGCATACGTTTGGGAACTAACTAGCCCAAAAAACAAGGGTGGGATGTCAGAAAAATACTGTTTCAATCATAGCCAACAAACCCTATGGATAGATATTGACAGCATAAGGAAGTTACACCCCACAAAGCGCCAGAATAAATTTAATAGAAGATATGTCATCCTCCAACTATTCCTGGTGCCTTTTCACAGGGAGCCAACGAAGCCTACACATTCCTGGATGAGTGTGTGGGGACTGCTTCTAGGAACCAAGCCCTAAGCTTTATAACCTAATAGTCTAGCTGGAATGACCCATCCAGCAAAAATTCTGGATGACATCTCCGTCCCGCTGATTCTGCTAGAGATAGTGAGAAATATGTCCTAAAACTCTGAGGAAAACAGTAGCTTGAGAGCATGCTTGAAAAATCCCAGTATCCATGGCATGGACCAGTTACCAGTTATTCTTGGTGGTCCTGCATATGTGCGGAACAAATCCTTTGTTCTCATAGAATGCCAAAGCCACCTCAGATTGTCGCCCAGTATGGATATAAACACTACCTATACTGGGCAGAAAGCCAAAAGGATCCTTCTCAACACAAGGCCCAGATCCCTGCAAATCTCCTCACTGAGGAAAAGAACCCATAGAAAAATCCTGCCTTCATGACTAAGACGTTACTCAAAACTAAACTGAAAGAGATTCCATCTGGAGCAGCAAGCTGTCAAGGGGCCTTAAGAGCCCTGATTCTGGCCAAGCTTCCTGCTGAGAATGTAGACCTAGAGAGATTGACATCATGGCTCAATCCCCTCTCCAACTGGACTGGAGGGGACCCCATCTGGAGCTGTAAGTTACCAACGATCCTTCATAGCCTAAAGCTATGATCTTGGCGAATTTCCTGGCTGAAGAGATAGCCCTTAGAGGGCATGTCTTCATAGCTCAGTCTTTACCCAGGCTGGACTGCAAAAAGATCTCATCTGCATCCAGTAAGAAAGTCCAGAGCAAAAAGTAAACCCTGCCTAGAGAGTCTTGGTTCTCCTTCGAGTCTCAGATGCAGCCCCCATCAAAGTATTGGATGAGTAAAGGATAGTCTACCCAGGAGACTATGGATATCACAGGGACTGCAGAGATCTGCCCTCTAAGAGAGCTTTAGAGTTAGTTGAAGTCTGGATTGCACCTGACCAGAGGACTGAAGCAATGAAAACTGGAAAACTGAAAAGCTCTATTCAAAGTCTTTTGTAGGATTTATAGATTTTAGCCTAGATAAACAACAGACAAGCCTGATTAGTCTCTTCCTGCCATGATGATAAAGTGGAAGAGATGAACAAAGGTTGAATATTGCTCTTTATGGCAGAAGATCTCATCCGGGAGACAGGACTTCAATCTGATACCCTGGTATCAAGAGCAGGAACCAAGGCCTGTTTGGCCAATAGGGAATTACTGCAAACATTGCAGGGTCTATGCAACAGACCCTCCAAAAAACTGTACATGGATCGAACTGGAAATCATATGGCTTGTGAAACCTTTGCTGATCTGTCTAGAGATAAAATCCACTTGGAGGGACCTGTATGTAGGAGCCACTTATTGCCCAATTGGGCCACAGAATATGGATTCTTCCCAGAAATTTTATGTAGATTTAAAAGAGATAAGGAAGATTCTACTCCACCCAGATCACAGTCATCTCCACCTCTTCTCAGTGGACTGACCCTGCAGGTTCAGACCTGTCCCCTGATGGAGTCTAAAAAGCCCGCTGTCAGGTGACAAAAGGCGAAGGGAGCATGAAAGAACTGGCCACAAAACCAGAGTGTTCAAACTAACTTCCCAAACAGGGAGTTCTACTGGCAAAACAACTTACTGACAGGAGAGTCCCACTGGCAATAACTCAGCAGCACAGAAGATGTATTACTGTGCCTGCACCCACAGCTTCATCTGCCTGTTTGCAAGACATAAATCACTGAATGCATGATTAACATTGGAGAAAAAAAAACCCTTTCAGGACAGAAGACCTTTTCTATTGACCACATCTCAATATAGGGATGGGAGAGACGATGCTCCTGATCATCAGGTATTGAGACACTGACAGGTGAAGAGAGGAAAGTCAGGAATACCCCAGACCAGAACCGCAGGAGAAACTTTTTTGGCGTTAGAAGCTGACTCTTGAAATTCGGTCCTCTTTCATTCAGCAGACAGGTAAGGAGGCCAGACTAAATACAGCTCTTAGCTGTCAAATGAAGCTAGCCCTCGAAGGAGGCTGTTTAGAATCTCACAATGCAGACAAGATTGACCCACTTGTAGAATTATTCCCAGCTATTTGCTATCAAATGAAGCTAGCCCTTGAAGGGGACCAATAGACTCTCGCAGTGCAGACATGATTGTCCCACTTGTAGAATTATTCCCAGCTTTTTGCTATCAAATGAAGCTAGCCTTTTAAGGAGATTGTTTAGACTCTCGCAATGCAGACAAGAATGTTATACTTGTAGAATCATCTCCAGCTATTTGCCATTAAAGTAAAGCTAGCCCCTGAAGGGGGTAGAATAAACTCTTGCAATGCAGACCAGATTGTCCCACTTGTCAGAATTATTATTTAGGATAGAATATTTTTCATCCCAACTTCCATTGCATTGGAAGAGAGGCAAGGGTTAGGGCAGGCTCCCAGGCTGCAACTGCAGACAGATATACCCCTTAGGGACAAGTCTAACACAAGGCTATCACTAGAAGACACTACACCCCATCCTGATTGAGTATACCACTGAAGGACACAGCATCCTGCAATGACAACTCCATGTATATGGCTAAGCTTTTGAAGGCAACATCAACCAAACAGGTGCAATGCACTCCTTTGGAAGCGCTACAAAACTTGCATTGCAGATACCTCTGCCATTTTAGGCATCCTAGCAGCCTATGAAAGGAGGTACAAAATATCTAGTACAATCTCAGTATTTGCGGATGATACTAAACTAAGCATGCCAATATCTTCTATGCTATCTCCTATGCAGGATATGGAAACCTTACAAGCGGACCTGAACAAAATAATGGGGTGGGCAACTACATGGCAGATGAGGTTTAATGTTGAAAAATGTAAAGTAATGCACTTGGGCGTCAGAAACACGAAAGCAAGCTACTCAATGGGGGGGGGGACCTCTGGGTGAGTCTAGGATGGAAAAGGACCTGGGGGTACTGGTGGACAACAGGATTGGCAGTGGCATGCGATGCCAAGCCGCTGCAAGCAAAGCCAACAGAATACTGGCATGTATAAAAAAGGGAATTCACTCCATAAATAAAGAGATTATTCTCCCACTCTACAAGACTCTGGTCCGGCCACATCTGGAGTATGCTGTCCAGTTCTGGGTACCGGTCCTCAGGAAGGATGTGCTGGAACTGGAGAGAGTCCAGAGAAGGGCAACAAAAATAATTAGGGGAATGGAGGGCATCGGCTATGAGGAAAGACTACAAGCACTGAACTTATTCTCTCTGGAGAAGAGACGATTGAGGGGGATATGATATCAATGTACAAATACTGTACTGGCGACCCTAGCATAAGGAACAAACTTTTTAGAGAAAGGGAATACAATAAGACACGTGGCCACTCACTAAAACTAGAGGAAAAACGGTTTAACCTTAAAATACGTAAGGGGTTCTTCACTGTCAGAGCAGTAAGGATGTGGAATTCTCTTCCACAAGCAGTCGTATCAGCAGGGAGCATCGATAGTTTCAAAAAACTATTAGATGGGCACCTTAAAGACCACAACCAACAGGGGTATTCAATGTACGGTTAACAGCAAACACACACACACATCATAGGTTGAACTGGATTGACTGATGTCTTTTTTCAACCTCACAAACTATGTAACTATGGGCCGGATTTAAAGAAACTGCAGCTTCAAACATCTATGACGTGTTTCAGTTTCGCCGCTTTAAAATTAATTAACTAGCGCTGCGGCGAATTGGCTAGTGGAACAGCAACAATGAATTCCGCCGTCTGCGGTATTCACTTACGATCGCGGCTTCGCAAATTCGCAAATGTATGTATTTGTGCTTACAGCAGTTTCACATAGCGATGTGGTCTAGTGGATTAGTGCACACATCTCGTCTGTAATTCATCTCCCTCTGCTGTAGGTTCGAGGCTTACCATCTCCACCTGACTTTTATTTTTTATTTTGTTGTTAATATTTCAAAAATGTTACGGATTACATCATATATTGGTAAATAATGTTACACCCAGAAGCGCTTGCAAACTTACAACATTTTAAGTGATTTTATGATCTTGTCTGTCGAATCGATCTTATGAGTCTTATGAGTGAAAGTAGCAAAGGCAAGTCACCAAACCCCTACACTACTTCAGGTCAAGATGAAACCTCACTATTTTACCATGGTCTTCTTCCCAGATTACATACCATGTTTAGTACTTTAGCTATATGTGCTTTTTAGCCTTAACACTTTTCGATTTTCTTTTAGACTTTTTTTAAACTATCTCGAATTTTGGGGGGGGGGGGTGTTCAATCCCAAATTTCAAGCACATTAATGGAACCAACACAATTTTGATTTTATGACTGTGGTCCTAGTTTTCTCGAGATGCAATTCTTTACATATTTACCATGGTTCTTACAATTTTTGGACCAATAAACATAGGTGTCTGATATTGGACTCTCTCCATATTTGAACAACACAGACCCTCATAGTTCAACACTACATTTGGCTCACACCTCAACACAACACTGTCTCATCCCTACCCTACATTACAACCCCTCACATCACCAGTACAAGCAGCATGCAAAGTGCAAAGCTCCGGCCTTGGCAGCTTAATGGCCCATACACTAAGAAGTTTTCAACACTTTTTCCTGTAGACTTAACCAAACCATATAATATGAGGTCAAACCTCAACACTTTCAATTTGTATGCAATCAGGCAGGCCCTTGCACTACATAGAAAAGGTCAATCTGAAGGATAAAGTCTTCTCTAAATCTTAGAGTGTGTATGGCCCTTTTGTCTGTAGGCACCCACCCAAAACAATAAACACATGTTCCATTCAAAAGTCTTTATTGATTATAGAATGACAGCATAAGGAGGGATGCAGCAAGCTAATATTGTCAGTCTCCAGTCCGTGTGCCTTTACAGCGCCAGCCCACGATCTTTGCTCCATGGCTACGGGATTCTGATCTCTTCCCCAACTTCATGCAGAGTCCAGAATCCATTCTGCACCTCTACCAGCTCATAGGGGACAGGCATGGCCAGGTTGCTGTTCAGCTTCCAAGCCACTTTGGAAGTTCCAGGGTGTTCATGTTGGTCATCGATGCCAGTTCTGGCCATGTGCCTCACCAAATATCCACTGACCACAAAAGAAGATGAGTGGAGTCCATGAAGGTGGGTTTCTAACAGCTACAACCACAAGCAGTACCATTCCTGGAAAAATAAAACAAAGGATAAGACATTTCATTATGAAAATCACATCTTAATGCCCGTTTCCTTCATTCTGAACTTCATTTAATTTCGACATCACGAGTGAAATAACACATTTTCAGACAACTTACACAATCCAGAAAACATTAATGCAAACATTTGAATACACACCTGTGACGCCAGACAGCCCATCACCACAGGCTTCTCAGGGTACATGCCATGATTCCAAGATGTCCAGGTTCTGAAAAATTAGAACACCATAAGATACCAACCAGCCGTTCATGTTATCAATAACTACACAGGTGGCATAGACACAAATAAACACCTGCCAGCTCTTATCAGCCCTTTCCACTATTCACAATACCAACATGTTTATGGTTAGAGGTGCATGTTCTTGCTCAAGTAACACAATTTTACCAATGTTGACTACACTTTATCTACAATGGCAAGTGTCATTGGCAGATGAGAATTACCCTCTGTCTCCCTGTGAGTGGCACCTCTGCTAACTAGCAAATTAATACACATGCCATATCTCGACCGGTTACAGTACTTACATGTAAAGTGGCTAGCAACCAGGGTATTCCGGGTGGCCATACCTGCAGTGGTGCTCCGCCGCCTGGGGGCCGCCGGCTGACGGACCTCTGGCTCCCTCTCCTCCGTCAGCTCCCAAGATTCATCCCGGGCAACGCACATGTTGTGCAACACGCAGCACACCAGGATGATCTTGGAAGCCTTTGTAGGAGAGTACAGGAGTTCACCCCCAGGCCGGGCCAAGCAGAGAAACCGGGATTTGAGAAGACCTATGGTCAACTCGATGATACTCCGGCTTCTCCGCAAGGCCCTGTTGTAATTCATTTCTGCTCGGCCCTGGGGGTACCTGATTGGAGCCATCAGCCACGTCAGCTGCGGGTAACCAGCATCCCCTGAAAAAAAAGAAAAATATACATTAGATCTTCATATCATGTGACTTTAGATGACTCCTCAAAATGGGAGACAATTAGGCATTTTACTAAACAACCTGCTCGTCTGTGTGCAAAAACTCATATGAAACATCTCAACTCTGTCTAACTGCCTAAATCACTAATACAAATGGGGAAAAGGACACACAAAGTGGTGGGTTTCTCTTGCAAGTTCCAACTTGGCCCCTATTTTGTTCCTATTACATTAGCATAGGCCTTACTTCTGGAATATATCTGCAACTAGAGTGAGGAAACCAATATTGACTCACTTATGCAAAGTACTTTGGGGATATGGCAATACCATTGGAATCATTTGTAGCTTTTGTTTCGGTGGCTAGAGGACACCATTTACACATTGGTTAACCACCTTCATTTGACTCAAAGACAACTTTGGAAATATTTCTGTTGTGAGCTGCTAAGCTGCTGATCTGGTTGTGTGTGAACAGCCTGCCAACTCCTAACACATCCATTTTAGGTAGGCTTCCCTTAAATCAGGGTGTACACCGATGTAGCTTATTCCTATGTCAATGTAATCTTACAGTTTATGTTGTTAAGACAAAATATTTTACCAATAAGCCACCCTTCGGGCATTTGGCCACTTTCAAACACCTGGTACAGAGTACTGGTTCGTAACATACTGGAATCATGGCACGACCCTGGGTGACCAGTGTTGACACTCATTATGCGCTGTTTGGCGTCACAAACCAATTGGACGTTCACGGAGTGGTACTGCTTGCGGTTCCGGTACTCCATTTCATGGCTCCTTGGTGGCCTAATGGCTATTTGGGTGCCATCTATTGCCCCTAGGATTTGTGGCATGTGTGCCCGCAGGTAGAAGCCCAACTTCACTTCATTCCACTCATTTTTATTCTGTGGCCAGTGGATAAAATTGGTCACTAGATCCACTATGGCATTAATGACCAACATGAACACCCTTGAAACTGTGGGCTGGCTAATGCCCATTATACTTCCAGAAGTGGCTTGGAAGCTGCCACGCCCTAAGATGTACAAAGTGGCCAGCAATCTGGCCATGCCGGGCACCGCATGGCCGCGCTGTGTGTCCGGTTCAATTTTGTCTGCTATGAGCTGGTAGAGGTGTAGAATAGTTCCTCGCTCGAGCCGGAACTTCCTCCTGACATCAGAATCCCGCAGCTTGTCCAAATAGATCCTTGGAGCAAAAATGCGTGGCTGGCGAGGTAAGGGCACACGGACTGGAGGTGCTGCTGGAGGTGCTGCTGGAGGTGCTGCTGCAGCTGCTTCCCCACCTTCTGCTGCCTCCTGTGCTCGGACCTCTTCAAACAGGGCACCGATAAATGCCAACATTGCACCATCTAAAGCGTCTGGGATATCGTTCTCCATTTTGAACGTGCAGATATATATAGAAACGCCCGCTAATTATCACACCTGTGAGCCAGCTATAAAAGGAGCACATGGCCAATATGGCTGCTGGATGTTATAGATCAATGTTTCTTATGTACTAGCAAGACCCTGTGACCCACAACCTACATTATCTTGAGGTAAGACAATTGTATCTCTCTCTCCCAAAAAAATCTAACAAATTCTCTCTCTCTCTATATATATATATATATATATATATATATATATATATATATCGAGATATGTCTGTTTGTGTGTTCTTGCTCACCGTTATTGTTTACTGAAGGAGATAATTTGTACTTATCTTGGGTGTGCTTAAGTTGTCTATGGTGAATCCCCTCCAACCCACAATAGCTTGTGAACCCCTCAAGTGTCTTTTAATCATTCGTAGTTGGCCCATGTGCATGTGGTTTTGACATGTGTTTTCTCATGTTTGTTCAAGGTGTGCAGTCTAGATTTGGCATCTAAACCTGCCCCCTTACCTTCCCAGCTTCCAAAGACACCATTTTTGCTTTCCTGATAACTGTAATTTATTATGTGCACGTATGTAGGTCATGCGATTTCTCATGTATGTTTAATGTTTGCAGCCTCCTTTTGCCTAAAAAAAATTACACCACCACCCCCACCAAGTCTGTTTGTGCCATTAGGTAAGTGTTTGGAGGGCCTCGTGTGATGTTTGCCCATATGCGTTTTCTGATGTATTTTTTTTATTTCTTTGCAGTCTCTTCTGCTCTTTCACCACCACCACCACCACCAGCCCCACCACTACTACTGTGTTTGTGCCATTAGGTAAGTGTTTCGAGGGCCTCGTGTGATGTTTGCCCATATGCGTTTTCTGATGTGTTTTTTTTATTTCTTTGCAGTCTCTTCTGCTCTTTCACCACCACCACTACCACCAGCCCCACCACTACTACTGCGTTTGTGCCATTAGGTAAGTGTTTCGAGGGCCTCGTGTGATGTTTGCCCATATGCGTTTTCTGATGTGTTTTTTTTATTTCTTTGCAGTCTCTTCTGCTCTTTCACCACCACCACTACCACCAGCCCCACCACTACTACTGTGTTTGTGCCATTAAGTAAGTGTTTCGAGGGCCTTGTGTGATGTTTGCCCATATGCATTTTCTGATGTGTTTTTTTTTATTTCTTTGCAGTCTCTTCTGCTCTTTCACCACCACCACTACCACCAGCCCCACCACTACTACTGTGTTTGTGCCATTAGGTAAGTGTTTCGAGGGCCTCGTGTGATGTTTGCCCATATGCGTTTTCTGATGTGTTTTTTTTATTTCTTTGCAGTCTCTTCTGCTCTTTCACCACCACCACCAGCCCCACCACTACTACTGTGTTTGTGCCATTAGGTAAGTGTTTCGAGGGCCTCGTGTGATGTTTGCCCATATGCGTTTTCTGATGTGTTTTTTTTATTTCTTTGCAGTCTCTTCTGCTCTTTCACCACCACCACCACCACCAGCCCCACCACTACTACTGTGTTTGTGCCATTAGGTAAGTGTTTCGAGGGCCTCGTGTGATGTTTGCCCATATGCGTTTTCTGATGTGTTTTTTTTATTTCTTTGCAGTCTCTTCTGCTCTTTCACCACTACTACTGTGTTTGTGCCATTAGGTAAGTGTGTTGTGTAACTGTTCACTAATTATACTGTATATGAAGAGCAATCTGCAAATCGTGTTTTTTTATGTTTTCTCTTTTGTCATTTCAGATTTAGGCGTTTGGGGCTATTTGCTGCTGCTGGACAGCCAGATTCTCTGCCCACCTCGTGCTCCCATGGCCCCACCCACTGGAAGGCTGAGGAGAGGGGGCAGGGTGGCCAGGGTGGCTAGGGGGGGCAGGGTGGGCAGATCGTCTGGCTCTGGTGTGAGGGAGGCTCCAGCTGTATCCAGGAGGGAGTCCTCCATCCCCATCCCGGAGGAGGAAGCCGAGGGAGGTGTTAACACACCAAGTGGACAAGCTGGCTCTTCTGACAGTAGTCCTGGAGAGGGTCTGTCCACCAGAGTCAGCTTGTCCACATTATCCCGGCTTCCCCGTTTCACCCACAATCAGTGCTGTGCCCTGGTCCAGGCCTATATGGCCAGATATGAGGCGATACATGGGACCAGGGCCGCGGCTCACTCTGTAACAGAGAAGCGCAGATTGTGGGATGAAATCCAGGATGCTGTAAATGCACTGGGTGAAACACCTCGCCACAGTAACAGCGTGCGGAAGAAGGTCACCGACATCTGTGCGTCCGTTCGGAGGAAGCTAATTGCATGGGCTGCGGAGGGTCTTTATGACCGACAAGGTCGGCTGGATGAACGTGCTCGAAGTTCTCTCTGGCCTTATCAATTACCTTTTTTGCCGATCATCGGGCCCGATACCATCTTTTCCAGAGAGGACTTAGATTCGGATGCTTTGCATCAAGGTAGGATATTATCTTGGATGTCAATTGTGTGTTTTTTAGAAAAGATTAACTACTATCCTATGTGTGACATGAATAGAATTTGATACTTGGCCTTCCAATTGTCCTTTTTTTCTTTTCCCCAACCTGCAATTTGTTCATCTGTAGCATGGATCTCAGCCCCTCCACAGCCCATGCAGCTTGGCGACCCCGACGGACTCACGGGTGTTGACATCAGTGCTGACCCTCCTCCTGGTAAGTCCCATATCGTACTGTGCCAAACAATGTAGATGTATATTTTATTATTTTGAAGATAGCTCATATTGCTATGTCCTCTTTACAGAAGATCCACAGCAGGGAACACACCCAGTGCAGCAAGGCCTGGAGGAAGGTGTTGGTATGTATAGCAATTTTATAATTTTTAACGAATCTTATTAACCCAGTTAACACACATGTATTTCCTTTATAAAGAGTGTTGCCTTTTAGATGTTTACCCTGCAAAACACAGTTGACAGCATTAATGGGTGCCGTCATTAGTATTCAGACCAAGCCTTCTTAACCTTTGGGAGTGTTTAGCAAGTGTCCTATGAGCCCAGGAAAGCAATTTTGAATCTTTGGCCGCAATGCTTAATTCCTGAAGCTAGGAGGGCATCTGGCCATACTCATTACTGCCTAAGGTTATGTACTAAACTTGTTTTTTTTTTTTTCAAAGAACATCAGGCCCCTCTTGACGTAGCAGCTGGAGTTGGATCAGGAGCTGGCGACGATTCTGCATCCAGTGCTGTGGTATGTGATATAAGGGAACAAGGTGCACATGTAACATTTCAATGGTAGTAATGATTTTGGCCAAGATGTGGCTTACATTGTGTGTGTTAAATTAGTGCTATGACATTCTGACGATGCACCAGCACAACAAGAGTTCGATCTTGAACATCAGGGAATTATGTTATAATTTGGGTTGCCACTAATGTTCCAAAAACATCCATGACCTTTAAAGTCCGGCCAGTCTTTGATTTTCCAGGTCCAAATTCATGTGTATCGTTTTGCTGGGTTGTCCTGTAGCCGATTGATGGGGAGATTTTAGACAACATACGTAGATGTCGAAAGTCATTGGTGTAGTAACAGATTTACCAAAAGCAAAAAAAACCTACCACACCAGGGTTAATTGGGAACAGCTTCATGTCTAAACTTTGTTGCCTTTGTCATATTAGTCTTACCAACATAATATGTACCCATTATCAGAAGTGTTGCTAGCTTGGATAATATTACAATGAACAAGTACTTATTAGAAGCACATCAAACTTTTCTACGTTCAGCTTGGGGTGTTAAGTTGTCAAACTAATCCGAACTATTTAGTCATGATGTTTTATAATGATTTGGTCTATTTCTTCTGATTTCAGGCAGCCTTGGATGCAGCGGGATTGTCACCTACCCCACCTCGTCCATCTATGCTGGATGTGGCCGAGAGGCTGCTTAACGAGTTTCAGATCCAAAATGAGTTAAGGAGGTCTACTCAGCAATCTAGTGAGGTAGTACGGCTGCTAGGGCTCATACATGAATCTGTAGCAACGATGGCACGGGTTCAACAGGATATGCGTGAAAGCTTGGTAAGTTTTGCAGACCAGCATCAACGGGATCGGCAAAGTGTTGACACTCAGGTGCTGGCCCCACGCCAATGCCTGTTTGGATCTGAAGATGCCCCATTGGCAGAGCCCTCTCACTCACCTGCCACTGCAGGTTGGGCTAGTGGGAGGGTAATGCCAGTGTTGGCCACTTGGCAAGCAGCTGGGGATGTGACAATTCCTCCTGTAGCCACTCCTAGCACTTCACACTCCGTTCGGCCTCCCACACCCCTCAATGAGCAATCCTCCTGCACAACCTCATTGCGCACTGGTTCCACAATATCCCTTCCATTTGACTACACTCCCTCCACACCTTTAGAACTTCAATCCTACCCAGGCCGTCACCCTTTGTCACCAGCCCCAGACGCCGTTTCCCCCCGCACCATGGACCCCAACAACCAATCAACCACAACTCCCCACACATCTTCACAACCCTTGCACCACCAGCAGCATCAAACAGCCTCGGGGCAGCAGCAGCAGCTACAAAATCTAATGGTAATGGCACACTATCCCCAAATTCTGAGGCTGAGCCCAGAGCAGATTGGACTATTGGCCCAAGATCTTATGTCTGGTACATTTCCAGGGTTCTCCACATTGCATCATCAGCAGCCTCCTGAACAAAATCTGCTAATAATGGCCCACTATACCAAAACTCTAAGGCTGAGCACAGAGCAGATTGGACTATTGGCCGAACATTTGATGTCTGGAACCTTTCCAGTGTTCACCACACTGCATCAGTCACCACCACCAGCACCTTAATTTGATATTTATTTTATTTATTTGTGTTATTTTTGTTAATGATTGATACATTGGCCAATTTGTGGGGCCATTTTTTGGTTCAATTTGAGGGTGGCACATTATGATTTATTATAGTGGTTTTTTTTTTGTGTTAAGCAATAAAAATTTCTGCAAAATGAATAGTTTGTGTTTGATCTTTGGTTTTTTGGGAGTGTTGGTGGCCAAGTAAGGGCCCTGGTTAATGTAGGCATTTCTACACACGTGCTTCTCTATCTCCAAACATATGATTTCATTTAAATTTTGAAAACTCAATGTTCACATAATGACCCAAGAAAAGGTCTCCCTTCAAATGTAGCTTCAAAACAAGTCTCATGGATAACATAAACCAAAGCCAACATGCTAACAATTACAGACCACACCACTCGACTAAACAAATACAACACAAAAGACATTCGATGTGTACACCAAAAAGAAAACTTTGGTAATAAAAGATAAAATCTTTTTAATAATACATGTAGGTGTCTAACAACTGTAGCGTCAAAAAAATATATTATTAAAATATATAATATAATGTAAAAAATTTCAAATGTAACATTTGTGTTGCAACGTGCAACATACCATTTTTTTTTTGTTTCAAATATTTTTTTTTCTTTTTTTTATAAAAAAAATTTTTTTTTTTTTTTTAAATATTTTTTTTTTATTTTTTTTATTTTTTTTGGTAAGAACGATTCAAAGGCGTGACATTACGGACAAATGGCTCCTTAGGGTCCAGATCCACCCCACACAGCTGCTCCAATAACATTATTCGTTCTCCGCACCACTTTAAATACGCCAGCATTACCTCGCTGGTGAGGTGGGTGTGCCCTGGGTAGAAAAAGACATGACAATTATTTTTATGCAAAATGATCCTAACAAGGATTGTAATTAATGTGCCTCAACAAATATGCTTAGGAGTCTATTGGTTGGCTTTTATGAACACTCTGAAGCAAATATGCTAAATTGCTGTTGTAATCCTTGAACTCAAACTTTCACATCAAATTGTTCAAAAGGTTACATAAGATGGCTTGGAATGTTAGTAGCAGTTCCACCAAAGCTAAGTAAAAGGCTTTTCTTCATGTAAACACAAGCAATCATTTTGAAGAATGTAAGGTGTTTTGTGTTCAATTGGTCAACACGATACATGTGTACACATTTATCTCTATCACCATTGGAATCTGTGGAGCGTTCTCTCTCCCTCTTACTGTCTATAGTTTGAACCTGACACATAGTAGAGACTCACCCTTTGGAATTTTGAGGGACAGTTCTGGACGGAGCAGATGTGTCTCCTCCCCTGATGTCCTTTGCTCCATCCCAGCTGTGTTAAGAGAGAAGAAAAAGTTTCTCAACAAATGGACTCACGCTAACTGTAGGTTACCCAGTCATGAAAACGCTCTAACACCCACTCCTTACCCCTCCACACTTCCCTGAAAGTTTTATTTAGACATTGATACGGTGGTGATGCAGATTTGTACAGTGCAAGCGTCATTCTTCTGGGTGAAGCTTGTAGCGTTAAGGATACGTACTCCCTGCTTTTGTGCTGATTGTGTTTCTCTGATGTTTTTTGTGCCTCAGCCCTGCCTGTTCTAAGTGTTGGGAACATATAATTTTTGGAGGGCTGCGGAAAACTAATCAGGTTAGACTTACCCTCTCTAGGTTTTTGGGGATGAGAGAAATCACGATCCTCCTTTTTACATGGCCCCTGTACACACCTCTAGGCACCTCCCTCCTGTTGGTTGACCCCACAGCAGGCAGCTTGCTATGGAGGCACATGAGATGAAGCCAAGCACCCTGTGCCTGTTCAGGCACTAGGCTGTGAGCCAGCCTTGCCCCCCTCCCTTCCGATGGTCTCAATGATTAGGAGTGACAGCATCAGGAGGCAATATTGGCATGCTGTCACCTCAGTTAAGGAGGAGGGGGAGTCTGTTCCAGACAAGTATTTGTGCAAAATTTTAGACAGTAAGAAAATGGTCCCAGTAAGTCTTAGGGGGAATATGCACACCTATCACTTGGAATACTAATGCATAGAATGCATTCACATAAAGAACCTGCTGCCTTTAGAACAACTTGAAGCCTGATCGGGGACATACACAGTTAGCATTTCTCCACTTACTAGGTAGACACATTACTGCAAAAGCACACAACTTACCATCATCACGGTTTTGTTGGCCCCCAGAACATGATGGGCTTGCTGGCTCAGGAGAAACTGCACAAAAAGAACACAAATCGTGAACTGGAATGTGGTACATTACCGAGGAAGAGTATTTATGAAAGATTGATAAACACACATTTTCAGTGTTGACTAAATCAGGACATGAGTAAATTACAATGTCCCCAAAAAATTTACAAGTACAAAGCACACCATTTCCAATGTAGAGAAACTAACACCAATTTAGAATAGGGTGGCTTGAGAAAACTTAAAAATAATAACATGTCCTGTAATACTCCCCAAAACCACCTTTCAAACATGAAGGTTAAGCAAGAGTGTTTCATGACCAACCTTCCTGTCACATATAGCAAAACTACACTTGCTTTGACTCCAACTTAGATTATCCTAGATACACATCATCCTAGCACACACAATACATGTGATAATCTAATTTTAGGTACTTACAGACTAGTTCAGGGGAGCCACTAACATCATCTACCTCCACCCCTGGAGTGGGGGAGGATGGGGGAGACCCTTCATGGGGGGATGGTGTCGTATCTCCTAGAAACACAAAGACACGGATACAATCCTTGAACAAAAGCTATTTGATAAAGGCACACAGAAAGTAGTCGGGAAACATTGAAGGTAGTAGTTACAGTGGACTGGGTAAGCAGCGGCCCCTCTTCCCCAGTCCTCCACAACAAACATCCTCAATGTCAGCTGCTACATAACCCCAATGTCAAAATATATATATTACAGCCCTTATATTTCCCAGGACACATTGAACACACAAACACATGTAGAATACTTACTTCCCATTTGAGGAGAGCCCAGGTCCTCATCACTGCCTGACAAATTGGCCTCTTCTTGGGCAACAATGTCTTCCTGCCCCGGATCCAGGCGACTTGGCCCTGCCTGAGGCTCCTCTCTTGCTGAAGTTACATCAACCACAAAAGAAAACAAAACAAACAATCATTCCTCCAAGTTCGACCTAATACACAACACACCAGCACATCCACATTACTTACAGTGGGCCTGAGAAGGCTGAGGCTCAAGATCCTCATCACTGGTTTCTAAAAAACAAAAAACAAAAAAAAAAAACATCAAAAATAATACATTATATATTATTTATGGACACAAATAGGCAGTAACCTCTCATCATGCTAGCACCATACTCAATGCCCCTACAATTCAGAACATAGAAGTGCACTTACACCAATGAGATGCATTGACCATGTTTTAAAACAGGAGGGCACCATGCAAATTAAGCGGTCGCCTAAGGCCTCGCACCTACAGGGGCCTTGCGGCCAGTGGCGGAGCACCAACATTTCGAAGGGCGCAGTCAGGGAAATCGCCCAAGTAAAAGATTGCTTTCAATCCTCGGATCGAAAATTTGCAGCAGTGTGCTGCAGTCTCTTCACTGCGTCTGCCAGGTGTCTGTTGTCCGCTGACACTTACTCCTCCTTCTCTGACTGGGGATTGACCGTCTGATCATGTTATCCTAAGATGTTGAGGAATCGGTAGGTGTGTACCTGCACCAGTAGGAAGTTACTGCCTGGTCAACTCACTCTGCTATCATCGGTTGTTGCTCTGGGAGGAGAGCTCCGCCCTGGATCCAGAACATACAGGTAACCAGGCCCAGACTTGATATTTTGCAGGCTGCTCATAGATTTGTGGTGTCTACTATGCAAAGAGGTGAGTAGCCCCAGGGAAGTTGGAAGAGTCCGAAAATGGTTGGTGGAGGAGGAGGAGAAGAAGGCCCTGGGTGGCTGGGGGACAAGGAGAGGGCCCCTGGGTGTTTTCTAGAGGAGGAAAGACCCCCAATGACGCCAGAGTCAGTTGCCAGGGAAGAGAGTGGAGCTGAGCAAGTCCTGCATATCTGACATGAAAGCCAAACATGGTGGAGATGGAGCCCTCTGCCCTACACAATGACAGCACCCGAGGTGGAAGGAGAGGGGTAGCGGGTCTTTGACATTATAGAGCATATGGACTCTGTCCATTATTGTTAGTTTGGTTTGGAGTTGTCCTTTAGATGTTTAACTCTGTTGTTTTTGCCCCGAGCTGTGAGGGACTGAGGTATGACAGCCCACTAGGCTGGGACTTATAGTGCCCTAGAATGTGGAGGACTGAGGAATCCTTAGTCCCTAACAGAGGGCACTACAAGTCTTAGCATAGCAGGCAGTAGTTCCTTAGTCCCCTACAGAGAGCAGTACAAGTCCAAGCAGGTAGCCTTCTGCAGTGGGACTTGTTGTGCCCTTGACTGTGGTGGACTGAGGAAGGGAAGTGTAAGGGGGGTCTCTGTAAGCTCAGATGTATGGGGGAGCTTTGGTGACCACAGAGTTCCCTTTTACACCAGAGTCCCCAGCTTTCCCCCTCAAATAATGGTTCCCAGAACTCTCCTTACATCAGAGTCTTCACACTTCCCTCTTACAGTGTAGTAAGTCTGGAGACTCCGATGTAAAGGGGGCTCTGTGAAATGTGATTAGAGATTTGACATTTCTACAATGTACGTTTTTCTACTTACGATCCACAATTTGTAGCAGCTCAAATGGCTCGCTGCCTCTGAAGGCATAGTTCAATGTGGCCGTCCCCCTCCTCCCCTTCTTCACCAAAAGTACAAGAGGGTGTCGCCCGTCCGCTTTTGCTAGAAGCAGAAGAGAAAAAATAAACATAAAAAATACTCATGTACATAGTAGTATTAAAGGTTGTGAAGAGACACTTGATGGAGGTAGGAAAGGTAGGAGCGAGAGGGAGGGGAGGGGGGGGGTTGTTGGTATTTGTGTTGTTGCATACCTAAACACATGTCCACCTACCCACAAAATTGTAACCTATCTGGTCACATGTCATGTATATTTTTACTTACCGGAGATTTGCTCAACAGCCTTTTTCAGGAGCCTGGGTGAGCGCCTTTTGGCATCACTCCAGGCCCGCTGAAGATCCACCACTAGAGGCAGGAAGTTAAATCTCTGCAGCAGCTTCATCCGGAGACGACACATCATCTTGTACTTTTTTTGAAGATGCATATTCACCTTGTCATACCCCCAGAGGAGGAGGAGCTGTGGAAAGAGCAATGTATGATTGAGTCCAAGTATGTCCAAAAATGTACAGTCTTACAAAAACATGCTAGGTCGTCTCTGAGATTTTGTAGAACAAAGAATCCCATTTCTGGTGATACATAGACATTGATGTCCAAATCTACCTCCATGACATAGGTTGCCCCACACTGGTGATTTCCTCTAATGATCTAGACATTTTGACAATTGTCCTTTCATTACACACCCAGGGCCGCCATCAGGGGGGGACAGCCAATACACATGTAGGGGGCCTGAGTGCCTGTAGGGGCCCCGGACCCGCCATCCATGAAGTGTGCAGGAGACAGTAGCCAGTTGACACATAAGGCAGGAGAAGCGCCGAAGGATAAATGCATAGTAAGCACACTAAACTAGCTGGCAGGCCTGGGACTCAGGAGATGTTAGGAGGAAGGGACTTAAGAGCCTTTCAGCTACTCATTGGCTGAGGAGGTAACAGGAGGCAGGCTGATCCACTTCCTGCTGCCTCCTTAGCCAATGGGTACACAGGGTGCACTGTCCATCACTGCACAGCCTTGTGCTTCCTCTGCTGATGGGATAGAATTCCTCTGCCAAAATAACATGCAGCAGAGATGGAGATAAGAGAGATGAAAATTAAATCTTTCCTAATGAAGCTGCTATATTTAGCTAGAATACATGTACAATTCATAGCCCTTGGCATGTTAATTACAGTCACTGTATTTACAACCTTATTGCTGTCCATTTAGCAGGGTGAAAGTAACTTTACACACATGTAGCATAGGTATCAACTTTTGTCACCATGTTAAAAGGACAGCAGTATGGGTAGCATTACAGTGACTGTTATTAGTCCAGGCTCACTAAACTAGCCAATGCTTGGAAAAGCAAGCCATGCAGATTGCTTTTCAGGTCCCTTTTAACATGTGCTGTCTGATTGGGTGTGTCTGTTCATTATGCTGTGCTGAATTACCCTGGATTCGCAATTCCTGCAAGAGGAGCACATGGGATGTGGGAGATGTGAATTTAATGTGTCAGAATTATCCACACAATCACACATAATCCTTTTTAAAGGTCCCCAGCAGAATTTGATGGCATAGTGGTGGACAGCAGTGCCATCAGATTCCAGTTATATCTGTAAATTAACAAAGCAATGGGATCTGGGGGCGTATTTAACTTGCAATGGACACCCCCATTGAAACACATATGGCAGTGTGAGATGCGTGTGTTGGGAATGTGATCCATTAAGACAAATGATTATACACTCATGTGTTTCGTTTAGAGGTGATTTGTCAAATGCAATCCTTTGAAGACATGACCAGTCCATATTTTTGTGAGCACTGATTCCATCTCAGGTGAACAAATTAGCTGCTGTGTGCAGATCCAGCTTATGATGGCGAGTCTCCGACAAGACAAACGTTGCAGAGCTTGCAGTGTGTATGTATGTATTTAAGGCAATAATTTTTGGCATTATGTATTTAGGGAATATAATGTTTCTAATCTTGCATATATGAAAAGGGGCAATAAATTTGTCTTTATCTAGACAGATTCCAAAGCGTCATAGCAATCTGTCACAGATAATTGTGCTTCATTTTGTGTAAAAGTAGAAACTAATCAAATCTATCTATATACAGGCATACCCCACTTTAAGTACACAATGGGACCAGGGCATGTGTGTAAACCGAAAATGTACTTAAAGTGAAGCAATCCCTTTTTTCTTTTCTCAATGCATGAAAATACACCAGCTCCATAGGAAATTTTGGCATGGCCTTGCTTTCCAAACCATGTGGGAGCATGTTAAGGGGATCCAGGACTATGACATGATAGATTACCTAGGCAAGCTGGCCAGCCACAAAATGGATATGGTGTAGTCCTGGGTATCCTCTCGGTGCTCCTTAAGTTTGTTATCCCTGTCACTTATGGTTTGTGAGCAGTGTCATGCCAAGCTGAGCAAGCTGTGTCCTTACTCACGAGTGTATGTAAAGTGAGTGTACTTAAAGCAGGGTATGCCTATCTATATCTATATAGAAAGTTCAGAGATGTGAACCTGTTCCCTATTATATACACTAATATATGGTATATAATATATTCTATATATGTATAAAATATATAGATTTTATATAATGTATTAATGTATACATATTGTATATAATGTATATATATTGTATATAATATATACATAGTATATATATATATATATATTGTCTCTAATATATATATATATATATATATATATAATATATATATTGTCTATAATATATATTTTGTGTGTGTGTGTGTATGTATATATATTCACATATATACACACACACTAAATATATATATATATATATATATATATATATATATATATATATATATATATATATATACACATACACATACACATTATATACAATAATACAATATATATACATTATATACATATATTATATATATATATATATATATATATATATATATATATATATTATATACCAAAAAAAATATATATATATATATATATATATATATATATATATATATATATAGTGTAGGGAACAGGTTCACATCTAGGAAGTTTCTATAACAGGAAGCTTCTAGATCACGTCTAATAGGCAGAAAGTGCATGCGCATATCAGCAGACCAAAAGTTACTTGCACACCCGCTAGATAAGCGACCCACCCAGCCACCATCCCCCATCTCGCACATTCAACCCCCCCCCTCCTTACCTTACACACAAATGCCACAAATGCCACAATTTACACACAATTTACACACAAATGCCACAATTTCGGGAGTAAAGAGTGCAGGAGCCATGATGCACAAACTTGCGGGAGGGCCTGGACAATTTCCTGCATGTGCAGATTGACAGAACAATACACAATTATGTTAACAGCAATAAATACTTACAGAGAGTCAACACACAACACAGCCAAATCCCACCTCCATAAATAACAAAGGCCCCCAAATGTTAACCATAAAGCATGTGACACACAATATATTGGACCTCTTCCTAGGTCAAATCTTTCCTGCTGTCTGAGTGAGCTATATATAATCAAGGCAAACACACACCCAGAATGGTAACTCCCAGGCAAAAATTTAACTGTGTGTTTTGGAGCATGCTCAGTTGCCAAAAAAAGGGAAATAGAAATGAGAAGGAGGAGAGAGACCTAAACAACCCAAATACATGTATGTATGTATGTAGGTGTGTATATATGTGAATTGATAAAATTCTCTCTTCAAGTTTGCTAGTCATTATTTAGAATGTTTAGATACAGGAATACATACATATATATACAATTACATGAGAGAGCGAGAGAGAGAGAAATATATATTTAGGGAAACAATTGAAACACACCTTTTGGGATTTGGGAGTTGAGATTGTGAAGATTGAACAGATATGTAAGCCAACAATCTGACTCATCACTCATGAACATCCCTAATCTTGGCGTGGCAATTATATCAGGCGTTCTTATGGGCGTTTTTGCTGGCGTTTTCCCAGGCGTTTTGACATGGATTTTTTGGGCAGGCATTTTTATATGAAATCACCTAAAAAAAGCCCCAAAAACAGACCACAACACCTACATGTGAACGTAGCTCATTTGGGGCGTTTGAGGGGGATTTGTACAGCTCAAGGATCAACTCCCAAAACAGCCAAAAAGTCCAATCCTATTTAGTTCAATGGCCCCTGTTCCCATGTGAGCATTTTGACGGCATGAGGAAAACACCCAACGCTCACTGAGAAATAGCACAATCATTAGGGAGTCTGCCTTCCTGCTGTAGTTTTGTAAGTTCGAATCCAAAAGGAGCCCTCTGTATGGGCAACACTTGGAGGTCTCCAAACCTCCAAATGTTCACATCATTAATTTTTTTAATGTTTGAAAAAGGCATGTGTATCAGCAAACTTTTAATCTAAAGACATGAACAAAATACAAAAGATGCCACATAAAGTCAAGATGTAGCAATATTGTGAGCTAAAGCTATATTTGTTTGTTGGGCATACTTGCTAATTAGCCAAGTATGGGGATATATATATATATATATATATATATATATACCTTCAGTTAAATGTGTAGTCAAATGCTAACACTTGGCCATACCCATATGGAAGAAAAGGTAGTTTCTCTTACGTCCTCCGACAGTCGCCGCCTCTTCATATTCGTCACATATGGGGTATTAGACTTTGCTCCGAAGGAGTAGCTAGGCAACAGAATATGTTAACAATAAAGCTTTAACATATCCCACCCTCAAGGGGTGGTCCCCTCAGTCAATACCCTCCTACTTCCTGCAACCATATCTCAGTTTTAATGTCTAGCTTGTCAGGAGTGGCTGGCTCTCTCTGTGCTGGGACTTTTTGTCCCAGACTCTTTCTTCTTTTTGATATTTTGTTTGAGTTTTCTCTCTACCTTTACTTAGCTGTTATTTTTGTCAGCATTAGTTAGTTCTTCGGACGAAGGGGATCATGCGGACTGGGTCTCGGGCTGATCCCCCTGGTCGCAGGTCGTGGGTCAGTGGCTTCCCAGTCTGCCATCGAGCGTTCAGCCAGGTAACGCTCCTGGCACAGTGAACGACCCATCCCTGTTCGGTGCAGGGATGATTGGTGAGGTGGCTACCTCACCGGACGCTGTGCGGTTTCTGAACCGCCATTGTGTGCGTCTTGAATTGCGACTCTCCCTGCCTCATGTGCAGCGGCTTGTTCGCCTGTGCGGGTTCCCCACGCCATGTGAGGTAAGTGTATCTATGTGGGGACCTGTCTGTCTGGGGGGGTCTCAGTCTGGGACTGTGTAACCTGCCTTTAATCACACTGCTTGTCTCCCTATCTCTCGGCTGCATGCTGTGGGCTGCAAGGGGGGGGGGGAGCTGTATGACACTGAGTATGTCAGGCTGGGCAGTGTGAGGAGCTGTGTGCTGTGGGGCATGTTTTTAATGGCATGTTGGGGCATATACAGCGATCGCTGCGGCGATCTAACATGTATCCATATAATGGGATAATATTGTGTGTGATTTTATGCACTGTGGAGCGGCGATTTCGGCGCCAAACGACGCCATTTTACCGGCGCCCGCTCCGGCCGCATGGTTTACATGCACGGCGGCCATTTTCTTGTAGCCTCCATAGGCTTACATAGAGCGCCCTGGCAGCATCACTTCCTCTCTCCTGGAAGCACCGATCGAGGCAGCAGCAGCAGCGGAGTCTCCTCAGGTTTTATCCTTCTATTCCTGTGTTCCATTGCCTGTATTCAGTCTGTATATTCCCTGTGGGGGTCTCATTGTGCCTGAGTGTGGTGCGGTGGGCTGCGCTTGCCGCGCTTGCTGTAAGGGGGCAGTTAACCCTTGGTTGTCTGGCATACAGGGGCAATGGATTCTCAGGAGGGCAAGTTTCCCACAGTATTGGTGAAAAGCCAGGGGACCGCTGTTTCCCCCCCAGGGGGGGATTTAGCCACTGTTGTGGCTGGCCTTGCTGCACAAGTGCAAATGCTGGTGGCTGCTCAATCTACTAAACGGCCCAGAGTTGCTCTGTCCTCTGATTCTGAGGGTGAAGGTGATGGGGCTGTTCTGGCGGGGACCCCCCTATCGGGGTCCCGCTCCTCTCTTGATCTAGTGGGGTCTGAGGTAGAGGCTGAAGTTGAGGGGGTTGATAATTCTCCCCCTGGCTCGCCTGAAGAGCTTGCAATCATGGATGAGTTGATTGCTTCCATTAAGCAGACGCTACGTTTGCAGGACGAGGTGTGTCCCCCAGCTGCCTTGGCGGCTTATGGGACGCAGAGAAAACGCAGGACGCCGCAGGTTTTTCCCTGCAATGCTGATTTTCAGCGCGCTGTTAAGGACCAATGGCGCGATTTGCGCAAGCCTTTTGCGGTACCAAGTAAATTTAAGCTGCGTTATCCTTTCTCGCCTGCCACTGATGAACGGTGGTGTGTGCCTCCGCCAGTGGATCATGCTATTGCGGTTTTGAACAAAGCCACTGCGATCCCTGCAGAGGGATCCCCTGTTTTCCGTGATGCCACGGATAGGAGACTGGAGTCTCTTGCCCGTCATACTTATTCTGTTACGGGTTCTATGCTTAAGGCTCTGTTTGCTTCTCTCATGGCGGCCCAGGCGATCGCAAGTTGGACGCAGATGCTTAGGCGCGTCCTAGTGGCCGATTCGGCCTCGGCGGCGACCCTGGATATGGTGGATCAGATCCACCAGGGTGTCATGTATCTGTGTGATGCGGACCTGGACCTGATTCCGTTGGCCGCGCGTGTGCACAGCGTGGCGGTGTTGTCTCGCCGCCTGGTTTGGTTGAAATGTTGGTCGGTGGACCAATCTTCACGTAAAACCTTAGCCAATCTGCCTTATGATGGGTCTCGCCTTTTTGGGGAGTCCCTGGATGTGTTGATTAAGGGGATTACCGGGGGTAAGAGCACTCTCTTGCCCCATTTCCCCAAGGCTAAGGGGGCTTCTGGGAAGAAGCATGCTCATTTTCGGCCCCCTCAGGGGTCCTTTCGTGCCTTTCGGCCGCACTACAAGGGCAAACCGTTCAAGGGCCAAGGCTCTCAGAAGAAGCCCTGGTCTGGGAAACAGAAGTCCGGTCAATCCGGACCTGCGGCCCATAACAGTTCGGCCTGAAGGGGCGCCCTCACCCAGTTTTGGGGTGGGGGGACGCTTGCTCGGTTTTCTTCAGCCCTGGTTGGCCCGTGTGAGGGACAGATGGGTTCTGGAAATCGTTCGATCTGGTTACAAGATCGAGTTTCTCTCTCGGCCGGAGAGCAGATTTTTTCCCTCAAATCTTCAACTGTCTCCAGAGCGCCTGCGGGATCTGCACCTGGCGGTGCGGGACCTGAGGGCTCAGGGAGTGGTGGTTCCGGTGCCTCATCGGGACAGATTTCGGGGGTTTTATTCCAATCTGTTCACCGTGCCCAGGAAGGAGGGCAAGGTTCGTCCGATTCTGGACTTGAAAGCTCTGAACCGCTCTGTGCGAGTTCGCAAGTTCCGCATGGAATCCCTGCGCTCGGTGGTGGCTGCCCTGGTTCCGGGGGAATTCATGGCCTCCATCGATTTGAAGGATGCGTACCTTCACATCCCCATATTCGAGGGTCATCAGAAGTACCTTCGATTTGCCATTGCGGAGGATCACTACCAGTTTGTGGCGTTGCCCTTTGGGCTCGCCTCGGCTCCGCGGGTCTTCACCAAGGTGCTTGCACCGGTTCTGGCATTATTGAGAGCCCAGGGCATTTCTGTCCTGGGGTATCTGGACGACATTCTGGTTCGGTCTGCGACCAGACAGGGTCTGGAGAAGGACCTGTCTGTCACAATGCAAACTCTGCAGGAGTTCGGTTGGACGATAAATGTTCCAAAGTCGACACTGAGTCCGTCGGTTCGTCTCCCCTATCTGGGAATGATACTGGACTCGGTGCAGGCGAAGGTCTTCCTGCCGGAAGACAAACTCAGGACTCTTCAGGAGGAAGTCAGGTCCCTCAGGGACGTTCCACACTCGTCTCTGCGGACGGGTATGAGATGTCTGGGATTGATGGTCTCGGCCCTCGAGGCGATTCCTTTCGCGCAGTTTCACACGCGGGGTCTCCAAGCGGAGATCCTGTCCAGGTGGGACGGGCGACCTCAATCTCTGGATCTTCAGATCTCGTTGAGTCATCGCACCAGGGAAAACCTTCTGTGGTGGCTCCAGTCCCCGTTGGTGTCCGGGGGCAAGTCGTTTCGTCCGATCTCGTGGACGATAATCACCACGGATGCCAGCCTGTCGGGCTGGGGTGGTGTTCTGGGCGTTCTGTCCGCCCAGGGGACCTGGTCGGAGGGGGAGTCTTCCCTTCCGATCAACATTCTGGAATTGCGTGCGATAAGGCTCTGTCTTCATCGCTGGACGGACCGGCTGCAGGGCTGCCCGGTTCGGGTGCAGACGGACAATGCCACGGCGGTGGCCTACATCAACCACCAAGGGGGCACCAGGAGTGCCCGAGCGGCTCGAGAAGTGGCCGACATTCTGTCTTGGGCCGAGACTCATGTCCCGGCGATAACGGCGGTTCACATTCCGGGAGTGGAGAACTGGCAGGCGGACTATCTGAGTCGCCAGACCCTGGATCAGGGGGAATGGTCTCTCCACCCGGCTGTCTTCCAGATGTTGTGCGCGAAGTGGGGTCTTCCAGATGTGGACCTGTTCGCGTCTCGCCTCAACTACAAGGTGAAGAGGTTCGTGGCAAGGACGCGCGACCCTCGGGCAGACGCGTCGGACGCGTTAGTGGCCCCGTGGCATCAGTACAGGCTGATGTACGCGTTTCCACCGATTCAGTTGCTGTCCAGGTTCCTTCGCAGGTTGCACTCGGAACGCAGCACGGTGATTCTTGTGGCACCGGACTGGCCTCGCCGGTCCTGGTACGCAGACCTCGTGAATCTGGCGGTCGACGCTCCTTGGCGTCTGCCTTTTCGAGACGATCTACTGTCCCAAGGACCGATTTACCATCCTGCTTTACAGTCGCTGGCTTTGACGGCCTGGCTGTTGAGACCGAGGTCCTGAAGGAGAAGGGTCTCTCTCCAGAGGTCGTTCATACTTTGATCAACGCGAGGAAGTCTTCCTCGGGGAAGGTTTATTACCGTACTTGGAAGGCCTATTTTGCCTGGTGTGAGTCCAGGGTGTTTTCACCCCGCACGTACTCGGTTTCCCGTGTGCTGTCTTTCCTTCAGACGGGTGTCGATCAGCGTTTGGCGCTGGCTACGATTAAGGGTCAGGTGTCGGCGCTGGCCGTTCTGTTTCAACGTCCCGTGGCTTCCAACTCCTTGGTTGGCACTTTTATTCAGGGTGTGCGGCATCTGGTTCCTCCTAGGAGGGATCCTTTGCCCCCTTGGGACTTGAATCTAGTTCTATCTGTGTTACAACGTGCTCCTTTTGAACAGATCAGGGAGATCTCGTTGTCTATGTTGTCCAAAAAGGTCGCCTTTTTGGTGGCGATCACTTCGGCTCGCAGAGTGTCGGAACTGGCGGCTTTGTCCTGCAAGTCTCCGTACCTGGTTGTTCATTTGGATAAGGTGGTCTTGCGACCTAATCCTTCTTTTCTACCGAAACGAGTTTCGGAATTCCATCTTAACGAGGATATTGTTTTGCCTTCGTTGTGCACGAAGCCTAAACATCCGAAGGAGGTGAGATTGCACTCTCTGGATGTTGTTCGGGCGATAAGGGTTTACCTTACATCGACTGAGTCTTTTCGTAAGACTGACTCCTTGTTTGTTCTTCCAGAGGGTCCTCGGAAGGGCATGGCGGCTTCCGCCTCTACCATTGCCAAATGGATCAGGCAGACCATTGAACAGGCCTATGCCTTGCAGGGGAAGGTTCCCCCTGTGCCTGTGAAGGCGCACTCTACTAGATCACTGAGTACGTCTTGGGCCTGCCGTCATGGGGCTTCTGTAGCCCAGGTGTGTAAGGCGGCGACTTGGTCGACCGTACACACTTTCACAAAATTCTACAAAGTAGATGTTCAGGCATCGGCGGATGCTTCCTTTGGCCGCAAGGTTCTTAGTGCGGCTGTTCCATAGGGTCCCTTGTTGGGGACTCCTGGCTGTTGGGATAGTTTTTTTGTATCCCCTGTTTTTTTTGTCTTTTCCTGGGTTGTTGCTCCTGTTGAGCACTTATTTTTGCTGTTGCCCAGCTGGTTTCCTTCCTTTGGTAAGGTTCCTTTCTTTGATGTGGAGACTGCGTTGCCTTTCGGCGCGGATGCGTTTCCCACCCCTCATGTTTGCACTGCTTTGGGACGTCCCCATATGTGACGAATATGAAGAGGCGGCGACTGTCGGAGGACGTAAGAGAAAACGGAATTTTTGTAAAATCTTACCTGTAAAATTCCTTTCTCTGAGTCCTCCGACAGTCGCCGCCCCCGCCCCTCTTTTGGGGTTTGAATGTATACTCTACTGCTATTCCACTAAAACTGAGATATGGTTGCAGGAAGTAGGAGGGTATTGACTGAGGGGACCACCCCTTGAGGGTGGGATATGTTAAAGCTTTATTGTTAACATATTCTGTTGCCTAGCTACTCCTTCGGAGCAAAGTCTAATACCCCATATGTGACGAATATGAAGAGGCGGCGACTGTCGGAGGACTCAGAGAAAGGAATTTTACAGGTAAGATTTTACAAAAATTCCGTTATTTGCAATATATTTAGAAAAACAATGTTTTGAAACACATCGAATATTGGCAAAATTGTGACATTTCCTTGATATGTGTAAAATGCTAATAATCTTTCTTTGAAATATGTTTTACATCTATTTTTGTTCTATCTGACGACCCGTTCCCCAATGTAATATTTTGTGGGATTTTTCAGATAATGTGGAGGTTCTATATAAACACTGTAGATTTGACTGTTATGATTTCTGAGTTAGCAGGAAAGGTGTATGGAATGTGATGGTGTTTACTAAGGGATCACTTGTTGGAAGTGTGCATGTCTTTCCAATTCCGCCGTTTTTTTCAATTTTCTATGGGCGAGACAGCGGATTTTCAATAGGTATTCAAAAAAAATATTGACCAAAATCGCGCTGGCGGAATTTTTTGAGCCTATTTGGCGTTGCGCATGCGCACATTCGCGCGTTCGCAGCTCGGGGCTGGAGGAGCTTTTTAACCTTTCTACACTTTAGCAGATATCTCTCTTTCTAAGTCAGTTTTTGACATTTTTTAAAAGCCAGTCATCTCCAAATTGTTTTCCACACCTTCCACAGTGATTTGGGTTTTTTGGGGGTACAGGGGAAAATTTGGCAAAACTTTAGTCCAGCTTTTAGCTGGCGTGTTTTTAAGTCGCGCTCTGACCTTGTTGCATCTTAATGAATCTCACACTAGGCGTTATTGTCCGCCCGCCGTTCTCTGAATACCAATTCAGACGTACAAATTCGCCGGTTCGCAAAAAACCCGCCAAAAAGCCAATTCGCCGTACTATGAATCAGGCCCATAGTGTCCTGGTTTAAAGGGATGAGGTGGCAACCCTACCTATGTGGTAGGAGCGAGGACAGGGCTACCCAAACTTATGCTGTCATGGAAGTCTGTCAGGAAAGGCATGTTTTTCTCCAAATAATTATCAACATTGTACCTATGAGCAGGTGAGTTATTTCACAGATCAGATAAGCATATTCGAAAGATTAAGAAGCAATATGTGTAAACACCTCTGCTGAATGGCTTTTATTTATTTATTTTATTGTAAAATATTTTTACAGCCTAAGACCGCATTCACACTGAAGCGGCACGACTTCGGGGGCGACCTGTGAAGTCGCGTGCACCGTGACTTCGGCACGGACTTCATATAATGAATGTCTATGCAAGTCGCTCCGAGGCCTCGAAATAGTACAGGACCCTTTTTCTAAGTCGGACCGACTTTTGTCGCTCCTATTAGAATGGGTCCTGTAGCACTGCATGGACCGCGATGGACCGCGACTTGTCAGGCTGACAAGTCGCCTGACAATTTGCGGTAGTGTGAATGGAGACTAAATCATTATCTTAGTTGGTTGAAAGGTATCCAGCACTAGACTGAAGTAGGTGAATTCCACACTGAGATGCAAAAGTAAATCTCTGCTGCAGTCTCTCTGCAGTAGAAATATTCTAGTGGATTTGTAATCCACATAAAAAAGGGGTTAACCATCACATTTGGTATCACAATAGTTTCTCCTTTAGCTTAGCTGAAAAATAACTAAAGAGTCTCCAATTTCCTTATCATAGTAGTTTTTTTCTCTACATGTTGAAAAATAGTTCTATCTTCCATGTAAAGGTTGTGTTGATTTACTAATTGTATTCAAATAAATTATTTAGCAGTAAGCTTGGCATCATTATATGATATTATCTGATATAATAACATATATGATACTATAGCATATAATAACACCAGGCCAGTGGATTAATATGCCACACGAATAATCAATTAAAACCATCACATTTGATATAGCAATACTTTGTGCTTCGAGACCTAGCTAGAACATAAATAAAGTGTCTCCAATTGCTTTATCATAGTAATTTTTTCTCTGTGTTGAAAAAGAATTCTATCTTCCATATACACATCATGTTACATTATTAGCTGGGTAACGATTTGTGTTTAAAAGCAAAAGTGCATGGTTTTGGAATTGGAGTTATTGATACAAATTGGAGTTATTGATACAAAAATAAACAAGATTTATACCAGTCAATCTAGCATCAATAGTATGAAAAGTTTTTGATGGCATGTTAAGGGATTGCTTTCAAACATTTATCTTTGATAAAGGTATCATAGGTAATAACCAGCATAGATTTATGAAAGTCCATTCTTGTCAGACCTCCAAATTAGGTCTATTGGAGTTAAAGAAATTGTACAAATGTGAATAGGAAACGGGGTTAAATAAACAGGTCCAGAAAGTTACTACTTATTAGATAAATTACTCATTCTCTAAAGTGCCTAAGGTTGTGAGTGGTGTGTCCCAAGGTTCTGTCATGGGGCCAATGCTGTTTAAAGTGGTTGTAAAGGCTAAAAATGTTTTAACCTTAATGCATTCTCTGCATTAAGTTAAAAAAAACTTTTAGGTACAGCTCCCCGCTGTCCCACCTAAATACTTACATGAGTCTGATCTCGATCCAAAGCTCTCTCCCTCCTCATTGGATACTATAAGAGCAGCAGGAGCCATTGGCCCCTGCTCCTGTTAATTAAATCCAGTGATGAGGGAGCAGGGGGTCGGGCCGAGCCACACTGTGTTTGTCAATAGAGGCACACAATGTGGCTTGGGATCAAGCCCACATGAGTTCCTCCCCAGCAAATGACTTAGTAAGGGGGTACTTGAAGGCAGGAGGATCCAGAAGCACCAGGGGGGGGGGATACAAAAGAAGAGAAGGATCGGGGCTGCTCTGTGCAAAACCATTGCACAGAGCAGGTAAATACAATGGGTAGAGAAAAGAATCACACTCCTTTAAAAGGAGCTGTATTTACTCAGTGCCACTTATAACATCCAAGTGAAAGATATAACACCAACCTGTCAGAAAAAAAAAAAGGAAATTCAAAAAAAGAAACACTGAGTTGGAAAAAGGATCACCCCCTTATATCAGTATTTTGTTGAACCACCTTTTGGTTTAATGACGGCCTTTAGGCTATGTCTCTACTAACTTTGCAATAATTGCAGAACTGCTCAAGTTCATTTAAATTTGTTGGTGACCATTTGTGGACTTTAGTCTTCAAGTCATTCCACAGATTTTGGAAAACAAAAACTGTGTATGTCTTATTTCAGGCTGCAAAGCAACAAAATGTGATTATTTTAAAGGGGTGATTCTCTTCTATACCCACTGTGTGACATATTTGTTATTTAAAAAAAAAAAAAAAAAAAAACCTTTAGAATCACTTTAATTTGTTTATTAAAGGCATTAAGGTTTGAATTGGGAGCTTAAAATGGTTGTAAACCCCATTCATGAAATCTGTGTTGCAGTGTCTTTCTACTCCTCAGTTGCTCTGTTATCAGCATAACTTCTGACAAAGAGACAGCAGCAGCTAAAAATTTTTGTCTGGGAGGGTGCTTAGAGATAGATAAGCAGAGAGCTTGTCTATTCACAGTACAGATCTGCATGTAACTTCGTTCCTCTGTTGAGGGGGGATGTGTGCCTTTTCTCCAATCAGCTCACACAGTGTATGCCCAGACTCCACACCCACTGCTGGAAGAGGAAACAAGATTTGTAACACAATGTGCACTTTCTAAAGAATGTAGAACAAACAGCCGATGTACGATGTAAAACATATGTAGGGAGATTTTTTTTATCTCTGTGTATCATGTCTCCTATATCTGGTTTAATTGGGTATAGGGGAGGGTTTACAACCACTTTAACCTCTTCCTGTCCGCGCTATAGCCAAAAGATGGCTACAGTGTGGACCTTAATCGTCGGGAGGGTGTCTATGTACGTCCTCTCGTGCATGAGCTGCCTGCGCACTCCCTGCAGAGCGCGCGCAGCTCACTCTGTGTTCAGCGAGTCCATGAGACTCGGCTGATCACAGATCCCGGCCCCTTACCATATGACCAGCTGCCAGCCAATGATAGCTGATCATGTGATGTAAACAGCAGCCGGCGATCAACCAATCACTGCTGCTGTCAGAGGGACATCAGTCCCCGGAGAGGAGAGGGGCACCTGTGCATACTAGTGCCAATTACCAGAGCCCACCAGTGCCATCTACCAGTGCCCACCAGCACCACCTACCAGTGCCCGCTAGTGCCACCTATCAGTGCCCACCAGTGCCCACAGCGCCACCTATCAGTGCCCACCAGTGCCCACAGCGCCACCTACCAGTGCCCACCAGTGACACCCATCAGTGCCCACCAGTGCCACCTATCAGTGCCAATAAGTGCCCCATCATGAGTGCTGCCCATACGTGTCATCTACCAGTGCCTTTCAGTGCCACCCATGAGTGCCACCTATTAGTGCCCATCAGTGCCACCTATTAGTGACCATGAGTGCCACCTATTATTGCCCTTCACTGCCACCTACCAGTGCCCTTCAGTGCTGCCCTTCAGTGCCACCCATCAGTGCCCATCGGTGCCACCCATCAGTGCCACCCATCAGTGCCACCTATCAGTGCCCACCAGTGCTGCCTTATCAGTGCCCATCAGTGCCGGCCTATCAGTGCCCATCAGTGCAGCTTATCAGGGCCCATCAGTGCAGCCTCATCAGCGCACATCAATGAAGGAGAAAAATTATTTGTTTGCAAAATTTTATAACAAACTATAAAGCAATTTTTTTTCCCAAAATTTTCAGTCTTCTTTTTTTGTTTGTTCAGCAAAAAAAAAAAAACCCCAGTAGTGATTAAATACCACCAAAAGAAAGCTCTATTTGTTTAAAAAAAAAATGATAACAATTTCATATGGGTACAGCGTTGCATGTCCACGCAATTTACATTCAAAATGCAACAGCGCTGAAAGCTGAGAATGGGCCTGGGCAAGAAGGGGGTTTAAGTGCCCAGTAGACAAGTGGTTAATTGCAATGTTTGCTGATAATAACAAATTATCCAGAGAAATAAATTTGGCACAGAATGTAACTAGCAATGTTAAAGGAAGACCTTAAAAAAATTGGGAATTAGAGAGCTGCATGGCATGTGGCAAATTATTATTAAAAAATGTAAGGTTATTCATGGGTGTCAAAAATTCACAAAAAGGTGTACAAAATACATATTAAGGGCTCTGCTGGGAGAATAAATAATGGATAAGAATATGGAGGTGCTTGTGGATCACAGGTTTAGCAATAGCATGCAAACTACTCTCCTTGCTTTAAAAAGGGCACACATTCAAGAGATAAATCAATAGTTCTACCCCTTTACAAAATATTAGTTTGGCCACCTCTTGAATGTGCAGTTTAGTTTTGCTCACCAATCCTTTAGGAAAGATGTTAAATTAGAAAGAGTTTAACGATAGCAACAAGCAAAAATTACACTAAACAAAATTATAAACGCAACACTGTTGTTTTTGCCCCAATTTTTCATGAGCTGAACTCAAAGATCTAAGACTTTTTCTATGTACACAAAATTCCTATTTCTCTCAAATATTGTTCACAAATCTGTCTAAGGGTCCTTTCACACGGCCGCTCCGTGTGTCCGCAAATCATCCTATTTTTTTGCGGATGATTTGCAGACATAATGTAAGTGAATGGCACTGCGGATGTCAGCGGAATACCATCCGCTGACATCCGATTTTCCTCCTTTCAGTTCTGTTCCGTTTTTTGGAACAGAACAGAACCCTATTTTTTCATCCGTGTAAAAATGGAAAGGAAGGAAAATCGGATGTCAGCGATGTCATCCGCTGACATCCGCAATGTCATATACTTACATTATGTCCGTATATCATCCACAAACGGATGGGATGATATGCGGGCACACGGAGCGGATGACACAAATGTCATCCGCTCCGTGAAAAAAAAAAAAAAAAGTCCCGCAACGGACTAAAGCAGCGGAGCGGCCGTGGGAAAGAAGCCTAAATCTGTGTTAGTGAGCACTTTGCGGAGACAATCCATCCACCTCACAGGTGTGGCATATCAAGATGCTGATTAGACAGCATGATTATTGCACAGGTGTGCCTTAGGCTGGCCACAATAAAAGGCCACTCTAAAATGTGCAGTTTTATCACACAGCACAATGCCACAGATGTCACAAGTTGTGAGGGAGCGTGCCATTGGCATGCTGACTGCAGGAATGTCCACCAGAGCTGTTGCTCATGAATTGAATGTTCATTTCTCTACCATAAGTCGTCTCCAAAGGCGTTTCAGAGAATTTGGCAGTACATCCAACCGGCCTCACAACCGCAGACCACGTGTAACCACACCAGCCCAGGACTTCCACATCCAGCATCTTCACCTCCAGGATCGTCTGAGACCAGCCTCCGGGACAGCTGCTGCAACAATCGGTTTGCATAACCAAAGAATTTCTGCACAAACTGTCAGAAACCATCTCAGGGAAGCTAATCTGCATGCTTGTCGTCCACATCGGGGTCTCGACCTGACTGCAGTTCATCATTGTAACCGACTTGAGTGGGCAAATGCTCACAATCGATGGTGTCTGGCAGTTTGGAGAGGTGTTCTCTTCGCGGATGAATCCCGGTTTCTTACATCTTTGAGTTCAGCTCATGAAAAATGGGGGCAAAAACAAGTGTTGCGTTTATAATTCTATTCAGTATACATAGGTTATAAGTGTTCATTTTGGAGAAGAAGCTCTTAAGAGAAGATATGATTATAATGTAAAAATGTATCAAAGGTAAATGCAGTAGCTATAACAAACTGTTTACGCTAAGGTCCTTGAAGAGGACACATGGCCACAATTTGAGGTTAGAATAAAGAAGATTTTACCTTAGACTGTGTAAGGGTTTACATAGTTACAAAGTTGGTAAGGTTGAATAAAGATATTATTCAATTCAGTTCAGCCTGTGTGGGTGTATGAATGTGTAAATATTATTGTCTCTATCGTTTCCCATACCCCTATACCCATCTAAAAGATGTCCATCTAAGAGTTTTCTAAATTATCAATAATCCTCGCTGACACCACCAATTGTGGAAGGGAATCCCACATCCTTACCTCTTTATCAGTAAAGAGCCCCCAGATCCTTTTCCATCCTAGATTCCCCCAGAGGTTCTAACATGTAACTTGCATTCATAGTTTTAGTACTTATTTTCATTACTTTACATTTATCAATATTAAACCTATTTGCCTTGCAGTTGCCTATCCCTTTATTTTATTGAGGTCTTTCTGTAAGGTTGCTACGTCCTGTTGTGAAATCATTACCCTGCTTAGCTATGTATGAAACTATTACCACCCTTTGGACGTGCTCCAGTTACCAATATTCTTTACAGGTACATACACCATCGACAATGTCATAATCATTGTTAGAATGATTTGTTTGCAGAATTCATTCCGTATATTCAAGTTAGTTTTGTATATTCATTGTTTTTCAAATCAATCCATATTTTTGGGAGTTCTATTTAGTGATCGACAGATATCGTTTTTTAGTTGCAGATACCGATACCGATATTTTGCTGATCGCATATCGGTATCGGCCGATATTGGCCAAAATTTTCACACATGTAAAAATTATCCAAAAAAACACAAAATGCAACACAAATCTCTTAATAAACATGTTAATCTTTATTTATTAACATTTTTAACATTAAGTGCTTGTTCTTCACACCTTACCTGCATAAACTGATATGAAAACTTCAATTGCAGGGACATTTGCTTTTCATTTCACATCATCTGATTGTGCATTAATGCATAATAAAGTGTTGCTGTAGTCGACTCACACACTGCAATATGTTACTGCAGTGCAGTCGGTGCAAAAAAGCTAGAAAAAAAGCTAGGCAACAACAACAGCTACACAAAATACACATACACAGTGGATTGGATGGACTGGAGTCAGTTGAAGAGGACTACCTCTGCAGTAAGGCACTGACTGCAACTAATGCAGTGCAGTGCAGTCAGTGCAAAACTGCTAGAAAAAAAGCTAGGCAACAACAACAGCTACACAATATACACCACATACACAGTGGATTGGATGGGCTGGAGTCAGTGAAGGAGGACTACCTCTGCAGTAAGGCACTGACTGCAACTAATGCAGTGCAGTCAGTGCAAAACTGCTAGAAAAAAAGAGCAAGGCAACAGCTACACATGTCACAGTGGATTGGACTGGAGTCAGTGGAGGACTACCTCTGTCTGCAGTATGGCACTCACTGCAACTACTGCAGTCAGTGCAATACTGCTAGAAAAAAAATCAAGCCAACAGCTAGACAGACTGGATTGGAGTCAGTGGACTACCTGTGCAGTAGGGCACTCACTGAAACGACAGCAGTCAGTGCAAAACTGCTAGAAAAAAAGCTAGGCAACAGCTAGACAGTGGATTGGATTGGAGTCACTCAGCGGACTACCTCTGCAGTAGGGCACTCACTGCAACTACAGCAGTCAGTGCAAAACTGCTAGAAAAAAAGCTAGGCAACAGCTAGACAGTGGATTGGAGTCAGTGGACTACCTCTGCTGTAGGGCACTCACTGCAACTACAGCAGTCAGTGAAAAACTGCTAGAAAAAAGCTAGGCAACAGCTAGACAGTGGATTTGAGTCACTCAGCAGACTACCTCTGCAGTAGGGCACTCGCTGCAACTACAGCAGTCAGTGCAAAACTGCTAGAAAAAAGCTAGGCAACAGCTAGACAACGTGTCCCCATTCAATGCAGGGTTGCCACAGCGTGCCCCCATTCAATGCAGAGTTACCACACCGTGCCCCCATTCAATGCAGAGTGCCCACAGCAAGCCCCCATTCAATGCAGAGTTACCACAGCATACCCCCATCAATGCAGAGTTACCACAGCGTGCCCCCATCAATGCAGAGTGACCACAACGTGCCCCCATTCAATGCAGAGTGACCACAGCATGCCCCCATTCAATGCAGAGTTACCACAGCGTGCCCCCATTCAATGCAGAGTTATCACAGCGTGCCCCCTTTCAATGCAGAGTTAGCACAGCGTGCCCCCTTTCAATGCAGAGCTAGCACAGCGTGCCCCCTTTCAATGCAGAGCTAGCACAGTGTGCCCCCTTTCAATGCAGGGTTAGCACAGCGTGCCCCCTTTCAATGCAGAGTTACCACAGCGTGCCCCCTTTCAGTGCAGAGTTACCACAGCATGCCCCTCTTCAATGCAGAGTTACCACAGCGTGCCCTCCCCCCTTTCAATGCAGAGTTACCACAGCGTGCACTTACCTGATGCAGCGGCGGCTTCTCCGTCCTCCGCGTCTCCCTCCTCCTCCTCCTCCTTGGGCAATCGCAAAATTTTGCCTTTCGGCCAATCAGGAAACAGGTCTCAGACCCGCTTCCTGATTGGCTAGGAGGAGGATCCGTGTGACAATAGTGAATATTCATTCGCTATTGTCACACAATGGGTGGGACCGGGGCGCACTGGCCTGCGCCCCGAGTCCACCCTTTTCGGAAGCCTATTAGAGCCTTTGGCTCTAATCACGTGCTTCAGAAGAAAAAAAAAACCTATTGAACTCCATGCGTCCGGCGCCCCGCATGCAAATTAGGGGCCGGACGCATGGATGGGGGGCAGGGCCCCTGCGCCCCCAACGCACCTGCCGCCACTGGCTCTCACTGCAACTACAGCAGCCAGTGCAAAACTGCTAGAAAAAAGCTAGGCAACAGCTAGACAGTGGATTGGATTGGAGTCAGTGGACTACCTCTTCAGTAGGGCACTCATTGCAACTACAGCAGTCAGTGCAAAACTGCTAGGAAAAAAGCTACGCAACAGCTACACATTGGATTGGACTCTTAGCAGTAGGGCACTCACTGCAACTACAGCAGTCAGTGCAAAACTGCTAGATAAAAAGGTAGGCAACAGCTAGACAGTGGAGTGGAGTGGAGTGGAGTGGACACTACTCTTTTTAATACTCCCAGTTAAGTAGAACAATATTATGATGCAGAAAGCAGAACATTTCAGCATGTCCATGGTCACCTGTTAAAGGTCTTCTGTTTTGTTCAAACAATGCTGCAACTTCATAAACATGCTCAGGAGGAGTGGAGGACCGAGGAGCAGAGAGAGAGAGAGGTATCTTCTAGCATGGAAAGCAAGAAGAGGATGACTTCTTCCGTCAATTACTGCTTCTTTCAAATAGAGATGAAGTTCATCATCAAGGCTCATTATTTCAGATTCAGAAGAAATTGAATCCTCCGAATGAGGCCCCAATAAAACACTGAAAATGTCCTGATCAATTTGACGACGATGAAGCAGATTCTCTTCTGTTCAGTGATGTATTTTTGGACATTTGTCTGTGTTTTCAGCATGCTCTTCAAAAAAGTAGTGTTCTGGACTTGTCTTTTCGTCAGGAACCTCCTGCACCTCCATATGTTCTGTCAGCCATTGTTTCGCCTTAGCCAATACATCATCAGAAGAGAAAGCATGGTTCTTGTATCGAGGATTCAAATGACTTGCAAGCACAACATAATCTCTTCATGCTTCTCAAAACATATATCATTTAAAGCTCTTTTGCTTGACAGACCATCATTTGAAAGTTGGAGGGTGTTGTGTGCCATGACACAGAGGTCTGACGTATCAGCAAAGCCTCATTCCTTTAGGCATGTTTGCTCCACTGTCTTGAAGTTGCGCAAGCATCACTCGGTCTTTGTTGATTCCCCATTCTTCAAGCATGCCTAGAAACATTTCTCTACTGTACTCAGCTGTATGGGATCCTTGCATCACTTTTGTATTCAACACCAATTGCCTTTTTGTCCATCTGCTGTCAATGAAGTGGCAGGTAAGAATGAGTAGTGACCCGGACTCTGTTTGTGACCAGCAGTCTGTCGTGAATGAGAGTGAGTTGCCAGCATTCTTTGGTTGCAGCATAGCCTTTACTTTGTCAACTACCTTTTGGTGTAGCTTTGCCAGCATTTCGGTTTGATAATACTTCTCACTGTTCAGTGTGTAGCTTGGCTCAAGCATGCACATCAACCGCTTAAATCCTGAGTCAGACACCATTGTAAATGGCTGGTTATCAGCGACAATCATCTCTGTGATTACTCTGTCCAGCAGTTGGGATCTTCCATCTGAATCTAGACAGTGACATCTGTTTTTTTTTCACAAACATATCTATTATTGTTGCCTGGGATAGTGGAGGAGGTATTGAATCAAAATCACATTGATATTCATTTTGTTTTTTCTGTGCTGCATGATACAATTCAATATGATGAACTCTTAGATGGGCCCAAAGATTTGACGTATTTTTGTTTTTTGCAGTTACTGATCCCATGCTTATGTTGTTTGTACATGTGTTGCACACTGCTGCTTTTCCTGGAGATGATTGAGACGAGAAATAGTCCCAGACCACACTTTTACTCTTTCTCTCCTCATCCATCTCCGTTTCAACTTGAAAGACACAAAAAAGATTAAAGAAATGGCTTGCTGAAGCTGAAGTTGCTGCTCATGCTGGCACTGGCACCCTGTTGTGGGTTGGTGACTGACGCCTGGCAGTGTGGCTGGCTTGGTATCACCCTGTTGTGGGTGGTTTGCTTGCCAGAAAACTGTGGTGGCTGGCGTCACCCTGTTCTGGGTGGCTGGTTTGCAGGAACACTGTGGTGGCACTGGCTGGCTGGCTTGGTGTCACCCTGTTATGGGTGGCTGGCTTGCAGGAACACTGGGGTGGCTGGCTGGCTTGGTGACTGGTGTCACCTTGTTATTGGCGGCTGGCTTTCAGGAACAGTCTGTGGTGGCTGGTTGGATGGCTTTGTGTCACCCTATTATGGGTGGCTGGCTTTCAGGAACAGTCTGTTGTGCCTGGTTGGCTTGCTTGGTGTCACCCTGTTATGGGTGGCTGGCTTGCAGGAACACTGTGGTGGCTGGCTGGCTTGCTTTGTGTCACCCTGTTCTGGGTGGCTGGCTTGCAGGAAAACTGTGGTGACTGGCTTGCTTGTTGTCACCCTGTTATGGGTGGCTGGCTTGCAGGAACACTGTGGTGGGTGGCTGGATTGGTGTCACCCTGTTATGGGTGGCTGTCTTGCTGGAACACTGCTTGTGTGGGTGGCTGGTTCGGTGTCACTCACTCACCCTGGCCTGTTGTGGCGGGTAGCTGGCTTGCTGGAACACTGGTCACGGTGGCTGGCTTGGTGTCATCTGGGTGGCTAGTTGCTTGCTCGCTGGGCTGGCACCTTGTTGTGGTGGGTGGCTGAGGCCAGGGCCTGTGGGTGGATGGTTGGCTGGCAGCGTGACCGGACCGGACTGCAGCGGGCTGTAACATGAGGCTGTGTGAGGCGTGGGAGGTGGTCTTAAGTGCAGCGCGCACGGTGAAATCGTGTCACGTACGGGCCACGCAGGCGTGAAAGGCGGTGTTAGAAGGCATAGCGTGTGCGCGCAACATACGGAATGATGTCAAGAAAATATCGACAATATCGGCAAATCAAAATGCCGATTTTTTTATATTGGGGAAAGTGCATATCGGCCCCCGATATATCGGTGTTGCCGATAATCGGTCAATCTCTAGTTCTATTATTCTTTTCCTATTTCAGAAGATTGGCTATATATTCTCAGTCTTCCATTCCCCCAGAGGGTAGTTTGCGTTTATATTTTTAGCTCCCAAGTGCATCACTTTACATTTCTCAACAGTAAACCTAATTTGCCATGTTTAGAAAAAGAACAGGTGTTTCCAAAACAACGGACCCTGAAATGGCCCCATAGGACCCGTATATGTGAGCAGGATACACCCAAATGGGACTTTAAAGGCAGGGTTCACTTGGCATGTATAGATAAATGATAATGAAAAACAATAGGATAAAATACAATAATTTTATTGATACATGAATAACATGAAATAATGATCAACAGAGATGTAAAGCATCAATACAAATGTTTAAAATTGTGCAATAAAAAAGAGAATTAAAGAACCATATCCTAAAGCAGCAGGGACACACAGGTCCGACAATTTTAAACATTTGTATTGATGCTTTGCATCTCTGTTGATCATTATTTCATGTTATTCGTGTATCAATAAAATTATTGTATTTTATCCTATTGTTTTTCATTATCATTTATCTATATATGCCAAGTGAACCCCGCCTTTAAAGTCCCATTTGGGTGTATCCTGCTCACATATACGGGTCCTATGGGGCCATTTCAGGGTCCGTTGTTTTGGAAACACCTGTTCTTTTTCTAAACTCTATATATATTAGGGATGTGGCGAGAGTTCGCTTGGTTTATCGACATTTGGAGTCTGGCACTAACAATATTCCTACTAATTTGCCATGTTGTTGCCCACCCCATTATTTTATTCAGGTCTTTCTGTAAAATTTCTATATCCTGATATGAAGTTATTGCCCTGCTAATTTGTGTCGTCCACAAAAACTGAGATTGAGCTATTTATACTAACATCTGTATCATTTATGAATAACTTAAACAGAATTGGTCCCAAGACAGAGCCTTGGGATACCCCGCTTACCAGTCTGAGTACAATTTATTTACCACTGCCCTTTGGACACGCCCTTGTAATCAGTTTTATATCCAAGAACAAGCCCTATGGTCCATGCCTACAGACCTCAGTTTGTAGATTAAATGTTTATGGGGAACTGTATCAAATGCAAAATCCAGATACACCACATTCACAGGTCTTCACCTATCTAGATGGCAGCTTACTTCCTGGTAGAATGTTAACAGATTGGTCTGGCAGGAATGACCCTTTGTACGCCCATGCTGATTACTGCTAATGATACTGTTTTCATCAGCAAATTCCTGGATATAGTCCCTTATCATCCCCTCCAATTGTTTGCATACTACTGATGTTAAGCTGACTGGCCTGTAGTTTCCAAGTATATGTCTGCCCTTATTTGAATATTGGTACTACATGGGCTTTTTTCCATTCAGCCGGTACCATTGCTGTCAATATGCTGTCCTTAAAGATTAGGAATAATGGTCTAGCCTTAACCCGACTGAGTTCTTAGAGGACTTTTGGGTGTAAGCTATTTGGTCCTGGTGATTTATTTGTGTTAAGCTTTTCTAGTCCTTTCTGGACTTTGGTCTCTGTTAGCCACAAGGGTACGTCCTGCGATATGTTACTAACAATATAGTTGTGGTCGGTATCAGTGGCGGCTGGTGAAGTTTTAAGATGGTGGGGCGCAAGAACCCGCCCTTCCATTTTGACCCCTCCCATTTCTCAGAAGCCACACCCCTTATATACTCCATCCATTTTGTCCCCTGTATTTTGCTTGCGTGAACAAATTCTCCCAATATATCACATATTAAGGGGTCCATCAGTACTAGTATATCCCATAATAGGGAACAGGGGCCCTATTATGGGATATACTGTGAGAGACACTCTATTATGGGATACACTGACTGAGAGTGGCACAAACCCCACAGTACAGAACCCCCCAGCACAAACCCCTCAAGCACAAACCCCACACAAACCCCTCAAGCACAAAACCCCTAGCACAAACCCCACAGTACAGGCCCCCTAGCACAAACCCCACAGTACTGGCCCCCTAGCACAAACCCCACAGTACAGTCCCCCCAGCACAAACCCCACAGTACAGACCCCCTAGCACTAATCCAACAGTACAGGCCCCCTAGCATAAACCCCACAGTACAGGCCCCCTAGCACAAACCCCACAGTACAGGCCCCCTAGCACTAATCCCACAGTACAGACCCCCTAGCACAAACCCCACAGTACAGGCCCCCTTGCACAAACCCTACAGTACAGACCCCCTAGCACCAATCCGACAGTGCAGGCCCCCTAGCACAAACCCAACAGTACAGGCCCCTTAGCACTAATACCACAGTACAGACCCCCTAGCACAAACCCCACAGTGCAGGCCCCCTAGCACAAACCCCACAGTACAGGCCCCTTAGCACTAATCCCACAGTACAGACCCCCTAGCACAAACACCTCTGTACAGGCCCCATAGCACAAACCCCACAGTACAGACCCCCTAGCACTAATCCCACAGTACAGGCCCCCTAGCACAAACCCCACAGTACAGACCCCCTAGCACTAATCCCACAGTACAGGCCCCCTAGCACAAACCCCACAGTACAGACCCCCTAGCACTAATCCCACAGTACAGGCCCCCTAGCACAAACCCCACAGTACAGATCCCCTAGCACTAATCCCACAGTGCAGGCCCCCTAACACAAACCCCACAGTACAGGCCCCCTTTCAATGCAGTCACCAGCGTACATGCCCTCTTTCAATGCAGTGACCAGAGTACATGCCCCCTTTCAATGCAGTCACCAGCGTACATGCCCCCTTCAATGTAGTGACCAGTATACATGCCCCCTTTCAATGTAGTGACCAGTATACATGCCCCCTTTCAATGCAGTGACCAGCGTACATGCCCCCTTCAATGTAGTGACCAACGTACATGCCCTCTTCAATGTAGTGACCAGTATACATGCCCTCTTTCAATGCAGTGACCAGTATACATGCCCCCTTTCAATGTAGTGACCAGTATACATGCCCCCTTTCAATGTAGTGACCAGTATACATGCCCCCTTTCAATGTAGTGACCACTATACATGCCCCCTTTCAATATAGTGACCAGTATACATGCCCCCTTTCAATGTAGTGACCAGTATACATGCCCCCTTTCAATGTAGTGACCAGTGTACATGCCCCCTTTCAATGTAGTGACCAGTATACATGCCCCCTTTTAATGTAGTGACCAGCATACATGCCCCCAATGCAGATATCATCATACATGCCCCCAATGCAGTGACCAGCATACATGCCCCCAATGTAGTGACCAGCATACATGCCCCCAATGTAGTGACCAGCATACATGCCCCCAATATAGTGACCAGCATACATGCCCCCAATGTAGTGACCAGCATACATGCCCCCAATGCAGAGATCAGCGTGCGTGCCCCCAATGTAGTGACCAGCATGCATGCCCCCAATGCAGAGATCAGCGTGCATGCCCCCAATGTAGTGACCAGCATACATTCCCCCAATGCAGAGATCAGCGTGCGTGCCCCTAATGTAGTGACCAGCATACATGCCCCCAATGCAGAGATCAGCGTGCATGCCCCCAATGTAGTGACCAGCATACATTCCCCCAATGCAGAGATCAGCGTGCGATCCCCCAATGTAGTGACCAGCATACATGCCCCCAATGCAGAGATCAGCGTGCGTGCGTGCCCCCTTCAAAGCAGACAGTACTGTGTCAGTGACAGTGTGTGGGCCAGCCCCCCCCCCTGAGGCATCGCTTGAACTTACCTCAGTTAGTCGGCTCACTCACGGACAGTGACCTGCGTGCACTGCTGCTCTGAGTCGGGCCCCGGGGCGGCGGCGGGACTACTCACTCTCGGATGCGGATGGGATGCGGAGTTGCGGACTCTCTGACTTCCGATTCTCCTCACGTGCGCGCGGCTCTCCTCTCTGCTGGCGGGCGGGCGGGACTGGCGCACACACCGCCCCCACGTGTCACGTCACCAGGTCCCGGGAATCATGTCCTCCTGTGTGATTGGTCCAGGCTGGAGTCTGGACCAATCACAGCCAGGACATCACAAAAGTTTGGAGTGTCGGGGCGCATTGCTCTGCGCCCCGATGACCCCCAGAAGGACGCCAATCGGCGCCTCTACACCCCACCGCCCCCCCATACCCACCACTAGTCCGGCGCCCCTAGTGGGCTGAAAAATTGAATTTTTTTTTGTTAATCTTTTTTTTCTGCGGCCACAGATTGGGGGGGGCGGCCCCCTGCGCCCCCTATAGACAGGTCGCCACTGGTCGGTATATCCCTCCTTTTCCTGTGTAAAAACTGAGGAGAAGAAAGCAGTTAGTACAGTTGCCTTCTCCGTGTCATCTGGAACCATCCTCCCTTCATTGCCTTTTATGTGGGCAATGTGCTCTGACCTTGCTTTTTTACTGTTAATATATCTAAACAAATTTCTTGGGATTTTTTTTTTACTCTACTCTGCTATGTGTCTCTAATAGCCTTCTTTAGCTGCCCTGATTGCTTTTTTTACTCTTCCTATTGCATTCCCTAAAGTGTTGAAATGCTGACAATGACCTATCCCCTTTATATTTTTTAAAGGTCATTTTTTTTCTCTTTTAATAAGACTCTTTTTGTTTTGGTTTAGCCACCCAGGTTTAGACTTTGACCTTTTATATGTATTGCCGTCGGAATGTACTGTGTAATACCTTTGTTTAACATGTTCTTAAAGCATTCCCATTTTTCCTCTGTGTTCAATGTTTTTAGGATTTGGTCCCAAATGATGTCTTGTAGTATTGAGCGCAGTTCAGAAAAGTTTACTCGTATAAAATTTAGTACTCTTGTACTTCCCTCGTGTCTCCTTTTCCAAAGATTTTCGCTACATTTGATCATCCTGTGATCGTTAGATTCCAAGTTGTCCCGTATTTCCACATCTGTGATCAAATTTAAAATTAATAGATCTAGTAATGCATTCTTTCTAGTCTGGGAAACCACCAATTGGGACATGAAGTTGTCCTGTAAGACATTTAAGAAATGATGGGCCTTTGATGAATGAGCTGTCCCTTCTGCTCAGTCATTATCGGGATAGTTGAAGTCCCCCATTATGATGATATTTCCCTGCCTCGCTGCTATTTCTAACTGTGATAGGAGGTCAAGCTCCTCCTCCTTCAGGTTGCTGTGCCTGTAGCATACCCCCACTATTAACGTTCCACGTACTTCCTCTCTTTGTAGTTCCATCCAGACGGATTCCATCTCCCCCCTTGCCCAGTTTACAGTGTCACTCCTCTCTTCCACCCGTAAATCATTCTTGATATATAGACACCCCCCTCTTCTACCCTCCCTGTCCTCCAATACAAGGAATACCCCTGGATATTTGCCAGCCAGTCGTGTGAGCTGTCAAACCAAATTTCAAACCACAAAGTCTAAATACTCCTGGTGTAATAGCAGCTCCAGTTCCTCCATTTTGTTAACTAGGCTCCTGGCATTTGTGTAAATACCTCTCAGTATTGTACGGATGCATATTATTTTCTCCCTATGTTTTATCAGGCTTTGTTTTTGATTTGTAAACTCATTCACATAGGGGATTAGATGTTATGGATATATTATCACTAGTGCCTCCACTATTACCACCTGTCCTTTGATCACTGCCGCCTATCGCTTCTTCTGAATCCCCCCCCCCCCCACCTAGTTTAAAAGCCCCTCCAACTTTTTGGCCACCTTTTTTCCCAACAGAGCTGCACCCTTCCCATTAAGGTGCAGCCCGTCCCTACTAAAGAGCTGGTAACCGACTGAAAATACCCAATGTGTATAATCAGTGCAAAAATAAATAAAACTTAGAGTAGAAAATCAGTGCTCAAAATTATTACAATTTAATACCAACTGCGTAACTGCGTGATCAACTCAGTACGCACACCTAATCACAACTGCTTAAAAAGGTCAAAAACTCAGAGCAAAACAATATATACATGCAAAATTATATAGATATTTGTGATTGCTGCCAGCACTTATCAAAAGGTGTCCACCTGTAACTTTAAATCGATATTAAAAAATCACATCAACTGTGCATAGTGCAAATAAATATACACAAAAATCTACCACGGTGCAATAATCAATTGTGTTCTACAGTTCTATAATCCAGTGACTTCAGTGACCACCACCTGTGGCTGGAATGCTTGCTCACCTCCAAGCAATGGCCCCACTACAGAGCCTCAATTCCCTGTAACTATGTCCCTCTGGATCTCACTGGGATGGTCTTCCTCTGGATGTACCTGGACCCAAATAGACTCCTCTGCAGATATTCATCATTCATGTATAACCAGAAAATATCTCTCAAGTTCAACCCCAATACAAAAAGAATCTTATTAGAATCTTCATGCTATGCTTACTAGAATAAAAAATAATGGATCTGAATCGATTTAGACCATTTGCTATGTCAGAAGCAACCAAAATAACATAAAGTATTGCATCATTCCATCCAAATGAAAGGATTGAATATGAAGGAATTAGTTGTTTTTGCTATAATTTATTTCAGATTCATTGAAATTCACTACTACTGTGATTCGGAGATTGCGGAATCTCAGATTCATGCAAATTTCATCTGAATTTCGATTTGTAATTAAACAAATCACTCATGTCTAGTCAGTTCCTAAAGGGCTTAGTCTCTTTCTCTAGCAGCAGATAGTAAATCCCCACAACAGCAGCTCACCAGCTCTAGTGATATTGCCATTTACCATCTGGTCACACACACAGCGATTTGTTCACTCTCTGCTCTGCACACAGATGACTCTATCGATATGGCTATTGGCACTGCTGATATGCAGCAGTGATGGTGCACCCTGGACAGCGATGCACACCATGGATGCTAGAAATTCCTCTCCCTGCAGGGAGGCCATGACTGAGCGAATTGACTCCATTCAGAAAGTACAAATGTTTAGAGGTTCAGAGCTTTGAGATCCAGAATTGGTCTCACGTCTCCGTTTGGCTTGGGGGACTATGAAAAGGTTTGAGTAAAAAACCCTGAATCTTTCGTCCTCTAGAACCTCTGTAAACACTCTTTGGGATCCTAAATGATAGCGAGATAGTGGAAATAACCCAGTTGTTTTGAGTTATTTCTACCCAGACCTCCGAGAACCATAGCAGCCTTCCCCCACCCGACTGAGTGGGGGTGCCCCTTCACAAGGTAGGTTTAGAGCTAGACGTGGTAGGTAGGGATGATCGAACTTTTGAAAAGTTCGGTTCGACCAGAACACCCGAACTTCACGAAAGTTCGGTTCGGATTTCAGAACCCCATTGAAATCAATGGGACCCGAACTTCTGTAATCAAAAAACACCATTTTTAAGCCCTAAAACCCAATAAATGCCCCTAAAAAGTGCCTAGGGTTCTGGGTCATGCCCCAGGGACTATTAATCACACAAAAAAAAGTTCTTAAAAATTGTCATTTTTGATAAAAAAAGCCAATTATTGAAAAATTAAAAAAAAAAAAAAAAGAGATTTTTTTGATTTTTACTTTGGATTTAGTATCTGGGGGGTCTAAAAGGTGTGCATGTGAAGTTTCAGCTCTGTAGCATGTCCAGAACCATGAAAAAAAAAAGATAATTTTTCAGTAGAACAGGGATGTGGTTCGGGAGCCTCCTTTAACTTTAACACCTATATGATCTTTTTTTCTGGTTCTGGACATGCTACAGAGCTGAAACTTCACAGGTACACCTTTTAGACCCCCCAGACACAAAATCACACAAAAAAAGTTCTTAAAAATTGTCATTTTTGATAAAAAAGCCAATTATTGAAAAATTAAAAAAAAAAAAAAAAAAGAGATTTTTTGATTTTTACTTTGGATTTAGTATCTGGGGGGGTCTAAAAGGTGTGCATGTGAAGTTTCAGGTCTGTAGCATGTCCAGAACCCCCCAAAAATTAGCATTTTCTTATAATTTTTATTAGAACAGGAATACGGCTTCTCTACGGCGCTTTTTCTTGCATTTATCGGGCATTTTTGGAGGCAGGCATGACTTTTTTTGGATTTAGTGTCTGGGGGGTCTAAAAAGTGTACCTGTGAAGTTTCAGCTCTGTAGCATGTCCAGAACCAGAAAAAAAGATAATTTTTCAGTAGAGCAGGGATGGTGGGACCCCTCTTTTACACTTATATGATCTTTTTTTGGGGTTCTGGACATGCTACAGAGCTGAAACTTCACAGGTACACCTTTTAGACCCCCCAGACACAAAATCACACAAAAAAAGTTCTTAAAAATTGTCATTTTTGATAAAAAAGCCAATTATTGAAAAATTAAAAAAAAAAAAAAAAAAAAGAGATTTTTTGATTTTTACTTTGGATTTAGTATCTGGGGGGTCTAAAAGGTGTGCATGTGAAGTTTCAGGTCTGTAGCATGTCCAGAACCAGAAAAAAAAAGATCGTTTGTATTAGAAAACTTTAAGCACAGGAATATGGCTTCTCTGCTGTAACACCTTGCCGGTTTAATAGCAGGCATTTTTTTGGGTTCTTTGCAGTCAGGAAAAACATCTGAACTTGTGTATAGTAGTACTGTGCACAAGTTCTGATGTTTTGCCTGCCTCCAAAATTCCCCAAAAAATGCCAGCAAAAACACACCTGGGCATTTTTTTTTTTGACGCTAGCGTTTTTTTTTGGCATTTTTTGGGGTTCTTTTGAGGCAGGCAAAACATCTGAACATGTGTATAGGGGGGATATATAGACATATATGTCTGAATATATACCCCTAGACATATATAGGTGTGATAGTAGCAGAAATAAATGCTTGCGCTAATGAAATCATTTACAGTAATATATTTCTGCTACTATCACACCTATATATGTCTCGGGGTATATATTCAGACATATATGCCTATATATACACCCTATACACATGTTCAGATGTTTTGCCTGCCTCAAAAGAACCCCAAAAAATGCCAAAAAAAACGCTAGCGTCAAAAAAAAAATGCCCAGGTGTGTTTTTGCTGGCATTTTTTGGGGATTTTGGAGGCAGGCAAAACATCAGAACTTGTGCACAGTACCACTATACACAAGTTCAGATGTTTTTCCTGACTGCAAAGAACCCAAAAAAATGCCTGCTATTAAACCGGCAAGGTGTTACAGCAGAGAAGCCATATTCCTGTGCTTAAAGTTTTCTAATACAAACGATCTTTTTTTTTCTGGTTCTGGACATGCTACAGACCTGAAACTTCACATGCACACCTTTTAGACCCCCCAGATACTAAATCCAAAGTAAAAATCAAAAAATCTCTTTTTTTTTTTTTTTAATTTTTCAATAATTGGCTTTTTTATCAAAAATGACAATTTTTAAGAACTTTTTTTGTGTGATTTTGTGTCTGGGGGGTCTAAAAGGTGTACCTGTGAAGTTTCAGCTCTGTAGCATGTCCAGAACCCCAAAAAAAGATCATATAAGTGTAAAAGAGGGGTCCCACCATCCCTGCTCTACTGAAAAATTATCTTTTTTTCTGGTTCTGGACATGCTACAGAGCTGAAACTTCACAGGTACACTTTTTAGACCCCCCAGACACTAAATCCAAAAAAAGTCATGCCTGCCTCCAAAAATGCCCGATAAATGCAAGAAAAAGCGCCGTAGAGAAGCCGTATTCCTGTTCTAATAAAAATTATAAGAAAATGCTAATTTTTGGGGGGTTCTGGACATGCTACAGAGCTGAAACTTCACATGTACACTTTTTAGACCCCCCAGATACTAAATCCAAAGTAAAAATCAAAAAATCTCTTTTTTTTTTTTTTTTTTTAATTTTTCAATAATTGGCTTTTTTATCAAAAATGACAATTTTTAAGAACTTTTTTTTGTGTGATTTTGTGTCTGGGGGGTCTAAAAGGTGTACCTGTGAAGTTTCAGCTCTGTAGCATGTCCAGAACCATAAAAAAAAAGATCGTTTGTATTAGAAAACTTTAAGCACAGGAATATGGCTTCTCTGCTGTAACACCTTGCCGGTTTAATAGCAGGCATTTTTTTGGGTTCTTTGCAGTCAGGAAAAACATCTGAACTTGTGTATAGTGGTACTGTGCACAAGTTCTGATGTTTTGCCTGCCTCCAAAACCCCCCAAAAAATGCCAGCAAAAACACACCTGGGCATTTTTTTTTTGACGCTAGCGTTTTTTTTGGCATTTTTTGGGGTTCTTTTGAGGCAGGCAAAACATCTGAACTTGTGTATAGTGGTACTGTGCACAAGTTCTGATGTTTTGCCTGCCTCCAAAACCCCCCAAAAAATGCCAGCAAAAACACACCTGGGCATTTTTTTTTTGACGCTAGCTTTTTTTTGGCATTTTTTGGGGTTCTTTTGAGGCAGGCAAAACATCTGAACTTGTGTATAGTGGTACTGTGCACAAGTTCTGATGTTTTGCCTGCCTCCAAAACCCCCCAAAAAATGCCAGCAAAAACACACCTGGGCATTTTTTTTTTTGACACTAGCGTTTTTTTGGCATTTTTTGGGGTTCTTTTGAGGCAGGCAAAACATCTGAACATGTGTATAGGGGGTATATATAGGCATATATGTCTGAATATATACCCCTAGACATATATAGGTGTGATAGTAGCAGAAATATATTACTGTAAATGATTTCATTAGCGCAAGCATTTATTTCTGCTACTATCACACCTATATATGTCTAGGGGTATATATTCAGACATATATGTCTATATATACCCCCTATACACATATTCAGATGTCATGTCTGACATCAAACATGTCCTCAAAAAAGCACTGGCAGTGGCAGCCCCTGCAGCATTAAAAAATGCTTGCTGGTGAGAAGCCACATTCCTGTCCCGAAGCAGAGAAATGATCATTTCTCTATAGCGGTCACCCTGCTATGGAAGGGTTTTGTCACCCTTCCATAGCAGTCACTGTCAGTTAACCCTACACTACACTACGGTCCCCTGACACTTAACACTTTCCCTACAGAAACTAAATTTTTGAAGCTAACTTAAGTGTAAAGGAGCACTCTAACTACACTAGATATCCCTTTCCTCACACTAAAAATAGCTAAATGACACTTTTAAAGTAAAATTAACAGAACTGCTTCCACTCTCTTCCATGTCCAGTATAACAATGCTGGGAATATGGCGGGGGCGATCTTATATACTGGGGGGCGTATTCACTAATGATTGGTCTAGGGACCCCCTAGTCACTCCAATCACATTCCTAGCATTCTTCTGCCCCCTCAATTGGCTTTTGCTAATGGTTCTGGTCCAATCACGGGCTTTTAAAGCCCATTTCCTGAAGCATTGCATTTTGGGCGGTTCTGGTTGCCGAATTCCGAACTTTTTGGGCAAAAAGTTCTAAATTCGGCCGAACCTCGAACACCCAATGTTCGGGCCGAGCCGATGGTGGACCCGAACCGTTCGATCATCCCTAGTGGTAGGTCTCTGGGCCCAGGGTTTCTTCTGCCCTTGCCCTGAAGGCTTGGTTCTAGATCCAGATGACTGAGGCCATCGCAACTGCCTGGGATTAGAAGCACTGGGAATCTGAGTGCTGGGAATCTTAAAAGGAGGACTTTTGCTTTTCCTTTTAACACCCCCCCCCCCCCCCTTGAAAATTTTTGGATATATGTAGCAAGGTTTCCAGGCCTGTGGCCTGATGTGGGTCTGCCATTAGTACCGGTACTCTCTCCAGCCCATGTGAGCTACATATATTTATCCAGATCATCTCCAAATAGGCGTTCTCCATGAAAGGGAAAACCAGCCAGCAACTTTTTTCACGGTCATTCCGCAAACCAGCTTTTTAGCCACAGGATTCTGCACTTTTGAACTGGCAAAAGAGCAACCCGTGACATTTGTTGTATGGAGTCTTTAAAAGCATCTACTGCGATGCATCAAGTTCTAGGTAGATCTGCCAAATCTTCCACAGACTCCCCTTGAGAAGGAACCACCCTGGAAACTCGGTCTTTTAAAGACTGACAAACTCCTATAGCTGTCATTGCTGGTTGTAATGCAGACCCTGCAACAGCAAAGGAGGCTTTTAGCAAAGATTACAACTTCTTATCAGCTGGATCTTTAAAAACCTGGGCATGTAAAAGTTAAGTTAAACTTCTGTTAACTGAAGAAATGGGAGCACCCACAGTAGGTATACTCCATTTTCTTGTGAACTTTTCCTCCATAGGATACAATAAAGAAAACCTTTTGGGAAGAACAAAAATCCTATCAGGATTATCCCAATCAGTATACATTACATGCTCCAAGAGCGGATGTAAGGGAGAAACCTGAGGACTTTGAGAAGGGCGCAATGAATCTAGAAAGGAAAAAGAGACTTCAGACATCTCTTCGGGAAGTAATTTGTATCCAGCCCGAACCTTTTCAGTGAGAGACTGAATTAACAATCTCTGGGACTGAGAGACCGAGAATGACTCCTCAGATCCTGACTCCCCAGAAGTGGAAACCTCAGCTTGACCTTCTACAAGGTCATTTACAGCTACTTCTTCCACATCCTCTGCCCAATCCTGAACTAAATCAGGGGGTGGCTCAGGTGAGGGGGATCTATCATGTTTCCTCCCTCCTTGCGATGCTGCAATCATGCCAGCAATCTTACCCTCAAGGCTGGCCAAAGCCGATGCCGAATCGTCCTTAGTGACGTAGGCTGCGACAGAAGAACTGGATGTAGCTACTATGCCTGACAACTGCAATGGCTCAGATTGGCTAGTCGCCTCTGGCCCTTCAGGGGAGGTAAACACAGAGGAGGCTTGGCTAGGACCTTCTAGTCCTAACAGCAGCACCATAGTCCCCCCCCCCCCCACCGACTCCTCTTAGGCAAGACAAGCTTGAGGAACTAGCTTTAGTGTACTCAAGGCTTGTGCCAAGCTATACAGCTTATTACACACAGCACTGATTATCCCACAGTAACAGAAACTGTCTGTGCCTGTAAACATGCACCCACAGTGACTCACGCACCCAGCTGCTGCTGCTCTGCATCCCCTCCAGCCTCTGACGCTTCTTTAAGAAATCACACAGTTTGCACTTGTACTGCACATGTGCGGCGTCCTACATGCACAACTGAATCCACGTGCATGCCAATCGCGTCATGACATGCCCTTCGCCACAGACACACCACTGGAGGCGCTGCCTGATCTGGAGCTTTCCGAAGAGACGAATACGCGGGCGCTTTCGCTCCAAGGCGAAAACCTGCCTGCCAAACAAGGGGTGAGAGCAGATTAAGCAAGCAAGGTGCGCTTTATCACAGCTGATACATCTACTGATTCAGGTGAACAACATAGGGTGAGAGCAATGTGTTTAAATAAACAAGGTGTGTTTGACACAGCTGATACACCTACTGTTTTGCACAGGGACAAAGCAAAATATGTTTAAACAAAAAGGTGTGCTTTCACATAGCTAATACAAGTACTGTCTCTTGTAGAGACCCAACATTACTCTTGGTATATGTTATCCCAAAAGGGAACAGTGCATCAAAATATTTTTACAAATATTTTTAAAGTGGACTTACCAGTCCCACCTCAGGATTCTGTCTTGTAACAAGAACCCAATCTTCACCCATCACGGTGAGTTTCTGTCACTTGCAGACCTTCAAGGACTGGGTCCCCTTGTTTTGAGGGGCCACTCCCTTGGACCTGTAGAGTGCCTTTGGGGTTTGGTTTTACCAAGGGTCCGGATCTCAGGGTCCAGTGCCTAAAAAGAACAACATTACAGGCAAAACCTTGTATCTCCTTTCTCCTTTTAGTCTTTGACTTTTTTGGATGGATCTGATTGCTAGATTCAGATATCTTTGATCTGGGTTTGTAGCATAATCTTCTTTCTTCTTCTTTGAAAAAAAACATAAAAATGTGGAGAGCTTCTCCCCCGTGACCATCATCTTTAGACACTGGCAAAAAAACTGAGGTACTTCCTGCATGGGAGGGGTTATATGGGGGGACTTCCTATCTGATTGGTTGCCAGTGTCCATTCACCTATAGGTGGCATATAACCCATATAGTAATGAATATGGCTGATCTGTGTCCCGCGATGTATGATAAAGTAAATATATTTTTAAAAAATATTGGGATTTTTTTTTTACTGTCCTCTGCTACTTGTTTCTCAAGGTCAGTTTTTGCTGCCCTGATTGCTCTCTTACATTTTCTTATTGCATTCCTTGTAGTGTTGGAATACTGACGGTGACCCATTTGGGTTTTTTGTTTTTGAAATGCCTTTTTTCTTTACTCTAATTTAGTTTGACTTTAGTTCTTCTATATTTGTTGTCCACTGGAATACACTGGCTGATACTATTAATTAATATGTTCTTAAAGCACTCCTACTTTTCCTTGTGGTATTTGTGTCTAGAATATCCTCCCATTTGATGTCGTGAAGTATGGAGTCCAGTTTGGTAACCTTTGCTCTATTAAAATTTTAAAGTTCTTTTCCTACCCTTGTGTCTCCTTTTCCTATGGTTTACGGTGAACGTAATTACCCGGTAAACACGGTTTCCTAAGTTACTCTTACCAAACAGCTCTGTGTAGTTTGTAATTAGTAGGTCGAGCAGAGCCTTATTTCTAGATGGGGCATCCACAAACTGACACATAACTGTGTCCTGCAAGAAATGGCAAGCCTTAGATGAGTTATCAGTTTTATCTGACCAGCCAATATCTGGATAATTGACGTACCCCATGATAATGACATTGCCCGGCCTTGCCGCTATTTCTGTCTGTGAGAGGAGATCGGTCTCCTCTTCATCCTTCAGATTAGTGGGCCTGTAGCATACACCCGCTATTAATTTTCCATTTGTTTTTTCCCCTTGAAGCTTCAGCCATAAGGATTCCACCTCTTCCCCTGCCCTATTAGGAATGTCATGCTCCATATTCACTCAAATCAAATCACTCTTGACATACATGTAAGCAGGGCCAGATTAACGTAGGGGCTATTGGAGCTGCAGCTCCAGGCCCCTACCTTTATATAGGCCCCGGGTTGGCCATATTTACTGTTACCGCTCTTCTGTCACTTGTAAACACAGAAGTCTGGCTTCTATGCTCGCTTCCCCAGGCAGCTCCCTCAGAACCTCCCCACACAGCACGAAGGCCGGACAAGGAGGGACAGTTGCCGATGCATGGATGTGTTTATGGGCTTCAGAGACAGCATCCCATGTTGAATTAGGCATGCATGGCTGCACCCTTCCTCCTCTGGGTGCATGCCAAGGCACAGCCCTTAAGGCCCTTCAAAATCCTCAGCACCAAGCCCATGATGCTCTTAATCCGGCCCTGCATGTAAGAAAGAACATACATACATGTTCTTTGCTGTTGAAGCAGTAGAAATGTTGAACTCCCTCCCCTAGGAAGTAGTACTAGCTGAGAGTGTTGACAACTTCAAAAAACATTTAGACATATTTTTCAGAAAGCAGAATTAATAGAGGGCTATGGGAATTGTTAGAGAATAAAAATCACACATATACACACACACACCTCAACTCAACCTTATAACTACAAACTATGTAAGGGATGAGTATCATTAATGTACATACTCCAACTTAAAACCAGGACTATGAGGAAAACTAACTAATAAAGTATCAGTATAGAATATAGCAAGCTATATTCTAAATAATAGGGGATCTGAAAGCCCAGGTTGGAAGTCTATATTAGCAAAATGTTGGGAAAGAAAGTATATATAAGGAGACAAAAGCGGTACTTGCTTTTGCTTGCTAATGACATGGTGATTGGGGGTATTTTATAACAGGCAGCAACTGCATTATTAGGAAGGAGAAGTAAAAGAATAGAAAGGAATGGTTTGATAAGAAAACTGAGGGAGTGACTCATCAGAAAGACATCAGATTCATCCTTGTTTCTTCATGGATATGTAACCAGAATAGGAAGTACGCTTTATAAAATTAGTATCATTAATGTACATACGCCAACAGATGATAAGCCACCAAAGGAAAATTAACTTTTCTATAGCGTGCTACAGAGAAGCTTTTAAAAAGGCATAATAATTACAGGGAATCTTAGAACCCAGTTTGGAAATCTATATGATTTAAATGTTGGGAAAGAACGTATACAAAAAGAGACAAAGGATAATTGTTCTCGCCTTGGTACTTGCTTTTCACAGTGATACGGTGTATTAGCTACTATTTACTGACACAAAACTCCAAAGTTAAGAAATTGAATGAACAATGACACAGCACTCTTGATAAATGCATATGACAGGTCCCATGGTTGTTAACCCCCAATGCACAGGGAATATTAAGGTGGTTGAGGGAGAAGGGGGTCAGAGGGAGAAGATTTCAACTGAGCAATTAAGCCAGCAATACCAGAGACACATTACATTGATACAAGGATGCCAGACTACAAGCCATTATGTATTGCCCATCAAAAATGGACTGATCAGATTAAATGGATGACTGAAGATCAAACTACAAAGAGGATCAAGTAAGTCACATTTGGCAGGTTTCACATAGATAGAAGGATTGAATAGAATGTAGGAAGCTCCTGTTGAAAATCAAGAATTTGAAGGTGTCAATTACACTTTGCTGTTCTGCTGCGATAAATTGCAAGTTAACATGCATTGTGTTAAGGTAGCCAATTGAAAAAAATGAGTTATCAACCCATCAGAACATACAAAAAAAAATGACATAGAGCATTTGTGTCTAGCACAGTGTACCAGGATGCACGTAGTATGTTACCATGTGTCATGATGCTCTGCAACGCATGTGCTTGTAGGTGCGTTGAGTTGGAGCACTGAAAATAAACTAGACATGCAGAATGAAAAAAATAGTTTCATTTCGGATAGATTCTTAATATTAGTAATTTAGTTTCCTTAAATTGTTTCAGAATTATTTTCATTTAATTTTGTTTAGTTTATTAATTTACTAACAAATTCCAATCTTCATAACGATTCGAATTCTGATTAGTCGAAAAATGGTTGAACAATTCGAATTACAGTATGTGTGAAGAATAGCTGGTTGTTAAGAAGCAGGCTTAGAAAGCCAGCCGCTGCATCCTAAAGCCCCGTACACACACACCGATTGTCGGCCGAACGATCGGCCGTCTTTTGTCCAGTGCTGTCGTGTTGGTTGAAAAGTGCTCAAGACTGCACACAAATTTTGTCGGCCAACAACAACCAACTTCAGAAGTGATGTTATGTGATGGTTAGCTTTCCGTGTGTTTTTTCTTCTCTGAGCATGCCCAGTCTTGCTCATCTGGCTTTTATCTGCCGAAATCTGTACTGACTGACGAACAATCGGCCGTTCTGGTGTTGGCCAACAAAAATTTTATAGCATGCAGACCAGATTTTGTTCGGCCGAAAAGTCGCAGTCGATTGTCGGAAGCATCATACTAACAAGCCGACAATCGGCCGATCGGACGTTGGCCGAATATTTACGGCCGACAATCGGTACATGTGTACGGGCCTTTAACCTACCCCCGCCTGCACTATAGCCGAAAGACGGCTACAGCGCTGACCTAAATTTCCAGGAGGGCATACATTGATGTCCTCCCGTGCACGAGCGGCCTGCGCATTCCCTGCAGAGCAGCCCGGCTCGCTCTGTGATCAGTGAGTGCATGATACTCGCCTGATCACAGATCGGAGTAAGGGGGCGGTCCCGCCCCCTTACCACGTGATCAGCTGTCAGCCAATGACAGCTGATCATGTGATGTAAACAGCAGCTGGCGATCAGCTGTTTTTTTTCTCCTCACACTATAGTGTGAGGAGAAAAAGAAAACGATCGCCGACTGCTGTCAGAGGGACATCGGTCCAGAAGAGGAGAGGGCAAATTTTGCCCACCAGTGCCACCCACCAGTGCCACCTACCAATGCCCACAAGTGCCCACCAGTGTCACACATCAGTGCCCACCAGTGCCACCTACCAGTGCCCACCAGCGCCACCTACAAGTGCCAACCATTGCCATCTGCCAGTGCCCACTAATGCCACCTACCAGTACCCACCAATGTCCACCAGCTCCACCTACCAGTGCAACCTATCAGTGCTCACCAGTGCTACCTATCAGTGCCAATCAGTGCCCCAACATGTGTCACCTAGCAGTGCCTATCATTGCCCATCAGTGCCACCCATCAGTGCCACCTATTAGTGTCCAACAGTGCTCAAGAGTGCTGCCTATTAGTACCCTTCAGCGCCATCTACCAGTGCCCATCATTGCCCATCGGTGCCACCCATCAGTGCCACCTTATCAGTGCCCATGAGTGCTGCCTATGAGTGCCCAACAGTGCCGCCTATCAGTGCCCAACATTGCAGCCTATCAGTGCCCATCAGTGCAGCCTATCAGTGCCTATCAGGGCCCATCAGTGCCACCTCATCAGCGCACATCAATGAAGGAGAAAAATTACCTGTTTGCAAAATTTATAATAATAAATAATAATAATAAACTATAAAAACAGTTTGTTTTTTTTCAAAATTTTTGGTCTTTTTTTGTTTGTTCAGCAAAAAATAAAAACTCCAGTAGTGATTTAATACCACCAAAAGAAAGCTCTATTTGTTTAAAAAAAATGTTAAAAATTTCATTTGGGTACAGTGTAGCATGACCGCCCAATTGTCATTCAAAGTGCGAAAGTTGAAAATAGGCCTGGGCAGGAGGGGGGTTTAACCACTTCCCGCCCGCCCTATAGGCAAATGACGGCGGGAAAGTGGTTGCATTATCCTGACCAAACGTCATATGACGGTCGCAGAGTGGCGATCGGTGCTGTGGTGTGTCACTCTGACTGACGTAGGCTCTTTACCATGTGACCAGCTGTGTCCAATCACAGCTGGTAACATAGTAAATAGGAAGTGCCGTTGATCGGCTTTCCTCAGTTCGTGCCTGACAGGCACGAGTAGAGGAGAGCCGATCTGCGGCTCTCCTGGCAGGGGGGATCTGCACTGGTAATCAGAGCATTGATTACCAGTGCAGACCCTTGGGGGGTGCCACTAGAACCACCAGGGATGCCCACCCATGACCCCAGGGATGCCCACCATGGCCACCAGGGATGGCAATCAGGGCTCAGGGAGCCTGCCAGTGCCCTCCCCATCAGTGCTTGCCCTTCCCCCCTTTCCTTTCCTGACCTACAGGACTGCATGCTCAGCAAAGGTTCTGGTATGGATTTGGGAGGGGACCTCAAGCAGTTTTCATTTTACATTTTGATGGAGGTTCCCCTTAGACTTCATACCAGACCCAGTTGAACACAGGGCAAAAAAACAGATAGGGGAAAAAATAAGCTATCTTCAGTTCTACTTTAACTCCTCAATCTTGATGATCAGTCATGAGAGTACATGCATTAACCCTTCAATCTCCAGTCTTTTAATTTTTGATTCCCATATACTGGCTTTTTTTTATAAGCACATATCTGTCCTTTTATACAATGGAAAAGGAAACCGTACATCTCACTGTTTTCTTTATTCTTCCTATTCTTCCTTTTTTTTAAAACACATACTAACAGGGTTATTTAAATTAGTGTGAATGCAATTACTAAAGCTGGCCATACATGATATAGTTTTTCATTTTCATTTTCCCTTCTCTGTCATATTCTAGCAGTGGGGCTCTCCCACCGTCAGAATACGCCGATTGGCTGCGTGCGCATGCGCTGATCGGCATACAGTTACTGGCGGCTAACAGAAAGCTCCCAATCGCAAGTAGATTTCCGATCATGTGACCGCCGTGACAGTCAATCACAGCAGTAATATGATCATAAGCCAAGAGGTGCCGGCTCCAAGCGATTAAAAAGGTTTTTCTGGTTTTATTCACATAACATGTCACATATTACTGGGTGTCAATATTTTGTTCGATATCTGGACATTAGGTCCTACTTTTTTTTTTCTACTGTGTCCCTAAATGTTTTGTATATGTCTTATATGGAAATCTTCAGTAAAAATGATAAAGCTTAAAAAAATTGTATTGGTTCCTTACTTTGTTGATCAGTATAGTGCTTCTTTATATTTATGGTCAGCAGAAGACAAGCCACTTGGTGATTTAGAAGACCCTACTTAAATTGGTGGTCAGTGCAGCACCCATTGCATTGTTGGTCAGTAAAGAGACCAATCTACCACTGCTCAAAGAAGCCCAAGCAACCTCTGAAGGAACCCTAAGAAAGTCTGCTCTAACTGCATTACATTCGATTTACATGTGTATAATAAACTTGTTGGCTAGGTGTTGGGGCCAACAGGTACAATTCCCCAGCTCTCTTCTTCTAGGATAGAACAACAATCCACCAGCTTGTAGCCCTCTACTCCGCCACATTGTGCCCATCTTTTAGCCAGAGTCCTTCCTAAGATATCCCAGGCCTTTAGCCTTTATATTCAAAGAAAGGAATGTCCAGACAAAAGAAATAGGTTACGCACTTTACTGGTGTTCCTCAGAATATGGCATTGACACATCACAAATAGACATACACTCACAAGCCACTTTATTAGGTACAGCTGTTCAATTGCTTGGTAACGCAAATTGCTATTCAGCCAGTCACATGGTAACAACTCAATGCATTTAGGCATCTAGACATAGTGAAGACGACTTGCTGAAGTTCAAACTGAGCATCAGAATTGGGAAGAAAGGGGGTTTAAGTGACTTTAAAAGTGGCATCGTCGTTGGTGCCAGACCGGCTGGTCTGAATATTTTAAAAACTGCTAATATACTGGGATTGTCACACACCACCATCTCTAGGATTTACAGAGAATGGTCAGAAAAAGAGAAAATATCCAGTGAGTGGCAGTTGTGTGGACTGAAATGCCTTGCTGATGTCAGAGGAGAATAAGCAGACTGGTTTGAGATAATAGAAAGGCAACAGTAACTCAAGTACCCACTGGTCACTACCAAGGTATGTATAATACCATCTCTGAATGCACAACACATCAAACCTTGAAGCAGATGGGCTGCAGCAGCAGAAGACCACATCAGGTACCACTCCTGTCAGCTAAGAACAGGAAACTGAGGCTACAATTCGCACAAGTTTACCATAATTGGACTAAAGAAGATTGTAAAAACATTGCCTGGCCTGATGAGCCCTGATTTCAGCTGCGACATTCAGATGGTAGGGTCAGAATTTGGAGTAAACAACATGAAAGCATGGATCCATCCTGCCTTGTAATGGTTCAGACTAGTTGGTGTATTGGTGAGGGGGGATTATTTCTTGGCAGACTTTGAGTCCCTTAGTACCAATCAGGCATTGTTTAAACACCACAGCCTACCTGAGTATTTTTGCTGACCTTGTCCATCCCTTTATGACTACAGTGTACCCATCTTCCAATTGCTACTTCCAGCAGGATAATGCAGCATGTCACGAAGCTCAAATCATCTCAAACTGGTTTCTTGAACATGAGAATGAGTTCACTGTACTCCAATGGCCTCCACAGTCACCAGATCTCAATCCAATAGAGCACTTTTGGGATGTGGTGGAACAGAAGATCATGATCATCATTATCATGTGCCGTCGACAAATCTGCAGAAACTGCGTGATGCTATCATGTTAATATGGATGAAAATCTCTAAGGAATGTTTGCAACACCTTGTTGAATCTATTCCACAAAGAATTTAGGAAGTTCTGAAGGCAAATGGGGGTCCAACCTGGTACTACAAGGTGTACCTAATAAAGTGCCCAGTGAATGCACTTTACAGGATCACTTGACATTACTTGGTCAATCACGAACTAGACGAACTGCAGCAGTCATTATGTGAAAGCAGTACACAATATGCAGCACTCATAAGCCATCTTTTTTGCACAGTCTTTCTCCTTCCCAGGGTCATTAGTATTCAATCAGAGGGCTTTGACTTGCCAGAGGCTATGTGTCTAGCTTATGACTCCCTGCTTGTCATTAAAGAGACAAGATGACTGCAGCTGCACCTCTCAGTACATTTTTCCCAGGTGCTCCAGGGGATAGAACTCACTGCAGAGAACACTTGGCCTGGCCTTAAGGCCTTTTGCAACTCACTCTAGCCTCCATCAACCATAAGAGACAAGAAGACTATAGCTGGATCTTCTGGGTGCAGAAGATCCCATCCGTCCCGGCTATCTGGATAGGGGACTTCACCATGGTATCCAACCCTCATCTGGACAGAATGGGCCCACCCTCCTCCCCAGTCTGCCCTGACCGAGACACTCGTTTTCGCAGACTCCTTAGTGGTTTTCAACTTCTAGACTCCTGGCGATGCTTACACGCTACTACTAGAGCATACTCCTGCTTTTAGGCTACTCACTACACCATGTCTAGGATAGACTCTATATGGATCTCACAGGCCCTCTCGCCCAGAATTTGCAGTGCCTGCTTTGGTCCGTGCCTCTTGTCAGACCATACCTCATAGAGTTAACCCAGTTTACCGACCCTCCACGACATCATTGGCGTCTGAACCCATTCTGGCTCAAGACTGTTTCTGACCTTGACTCTCTTGCTGTCTGGGAAACCTTTAAGGGACACGCCCGTTTACTCTTATCCTCCCGCAAAAGCTGATCTGCGACATGCCGAAAAACAGCTAGCAGAGGCGGAAGCCAGATATACTCAGTCTTCCTCGTCAAATCTATTGACCCACCTCCATCTTCAGACACGGGCTCTTGACCATCTCTACCAGGAACAGGCTAACCGCAAACTGTTTTTCAGCAGACAGCGGGTGTTTGAACACGGTGAGCGGGCAGGCAAATTGCTGGCTTACTTACCACATATGGATGCCGGACCGCCCGTGGTTATCACACTCCATCCCTCGCTGTTGGGGGACTCGTCTGATCCTTCAGCCATGGTGGAGGTGTTTGCCTCCTATTTCAGTGAGCTATACTCCTCCAAGGTTGACTATACTCCCTCCGATCTTACCAGGTTGTTGGATACACTCGAGTTCCCTACGCTGACCCCTGCACAGGTTGAGATGCTCGAGGCCCCTATCTCGGTAGAGGAGATTGTTACCGCCATCTCAAAATTTGCGAAGGCTAAGGCTCCTGGTTCTGATGGCATACCAGTGGAGTTTTACTCCCACTTCTCTGAGACCATGGCTCCCCATTTGCTCAGGGTATATGAGGCTGCCTTTGAAGAAGGCATATTACCTGACTCCATGCGTGAGGCCCTGATTGTTCTGATCCCTAAACCGGGCAACGATCCCCATTACCCGGAGTCCTATAGGCCCATATCTTTGCTTCAAAGCGATGTAAAGATTTTGGCTAAGGTGCTAGGTTTGAGGCTCAACACGGTGATCCTATCCCTCGTACACCCCGATCAGACAGCTTTTAATACTAGGCGACTGTTTATGAACCTTCAGACTTCTCATGACCGTGTGCGTACAAGGGTTGTGGTGACGTTGGACGCTGCCAAAGCCTTCGACTCTGTTGAGTGGCTGTACCTATGCAATGCCTTCGAGGGTTTGGCTTTGGTCCGAAATTCATTAAATGGCTTACTGTTCTTTGCAACCAACCACGTGCTAGAGTTGTTGCTAACGGCTGGACTTCTAGGCAGTTTCCTTTATCTAAGGCTGTCCCATTTCCCTGCTCCTTTATGCACTCGCGGTTGAGCCCCTTGCGATGGCCCTATGATCTGGCTCGATTATTCGCGGTCTGTGTCGGGGGATTTCGAGGAACGCATTGGACTGTACGCAGACGATATGTTGCTCTACCTGGCGGACCCTGGTCCTTCCTTGCAACGGGCCCTTCTAGTGATACAGCAGTTTGGTAGCTTTTCGGGACTTACAGTTAACTGGGATAAATCCCTTTATTCTCCCGCTTGACAGTTTTCCTCCGTCAGCGGACCAGGCGGTTCTCCCTCTCTCACGGGTTGCCACATTTAAACACTTGGGAGTATAGGTGTCTCGACATCCCCCGGATTATATTTCCTTAAACATTGAATCCCTTTTTGCCTTGGTTAAGACTAAAACACAAACTTGGGCCCGGCTACCATTTGGCGTTATGGGCAGAGTGGGCCTGGTTAAAATGATCCGGCCACCACTGGTCTCCACGCTCCACGCCGTGGAAGACGGAACAGCCGGATGTCCCAGCACTCCTACTCACGATTACTGTACATGCCTGTACTGTAGTAATGTCACTGGTCCCCCAAAAAGTGTCAAAAATATCAGTTAGGGGTCCGATCTGTCCACTGCAATGTCGCAGTCTCGCCAAAAATTGCAGATCGCTGCATTACAAGTAAAAAAAAAAACAAAAAAACAATAAAAATTGCATAAATCTTTCCCGTAGTTAGTAGACACGATAACTTTTGCGCAAACCAATCAAAATACGCTTATTGCGATTTTTTTTTATACAAAAAATATGTAGCAGAAAACAAATTGGCCTAAAATGTTAAAAATTTGTATTTTTACATTTTTTGGGGGGGAATGTTATATAGCAGAAAGTGAAAATTATTGTTTTTTTTTTCTGAATTTACGCTCTTTTTTTTTTTGATAGTGAAAAAAAAATGCACAGGTGATCAAATACCACCAAAAGAAAGCTCTAATTGTGGGAAAAAAAGGACATCAATTTTATTTGGGTACTGCGTCGCATGACCGCACAATTGCCAGTTAAAGTAACGCAGTGCCTTTCAGTCCAGAAGTGGTTAATGTAAAGTTTTTGTTCCTTAGACTTGACCCATTTTTATGTAAACAAGGAAAGCTTCATTGTAATTTTCTTTTAAGAGCAAATTATTATTATTATTAATTATTTAGATCTGTTGTAGCGGGGTCCTTTAAGGGCATTGAGCCTATAGGCAGGTGTCTACTGTGCCTATTTGGTAATCTGGAAAACAACAGATCACCAGATGAAAATAAAAGAAAAAAAGCTTAAAAAAAAATACAGCCATCACATCTAAAGGCTGCAATATAATACATTTTTGCTTTTGGGTTTAATACCACTTTAAGTTTATGGAACTATGTGCTGTGTTTATTGGGTTTTTCTTTTTTTTTTTTCTTTTTTTTTTTTGCTTCACTCTATCTTTTCTTTATCAGAAAACAGAAGCCAGGAAAGCACAAATTTCACTGATGTCCCTGGAGTCATTTTTGCCTCCTGAACATACCTGCACAGCAAGACTGGAGTCAGGTAAGTGTGATAATCTGGTGCCCAGGGCAAAGGTGCCAAACTGCACCTCCCCCATCCCACTTTCTGGGTACAAAAGTGTGTTGGGCTAACAGTTTTCCTGTTCTGAAAATGTCCCTGTGTCAATGGTTTTATTGTCGGTGGTGTTGAAAAAGAAATGTTGTCCCCATGTTGGTGGTGCCATTGGAAGAAAACAAATGTGTCTGTGTTGCTGGTGTAGCTAAAAAATAAAAAACATCCCTGCTTCTGTTCACTAAAAGAAAAAAATGTACCTGCATCTGTGGTGTCAATTGAATATGGTATATATGTCAGTGGGATATAGAATGAGAGATATATTAGGCTGGAAGGTTGAGACAGGGAGGGGAATTCATGGGTACTCAACAGCCATGACACAGACCCCTTGAATGTCCACAGATGGTTTAAAAACTGAAGGCGATTTATGGACAGAAGCTCATTTTCATGTTCTGAAGATGTTGCTGTGCTGAAACTATTGCAACCACCCCCCCCCCCCCCCTTCCTGGGGAGGAGAGAAATCAGAAGCCAGAGCATTCATAGATTTAGGGCTCTTGTTCACTACTGCCTTAGAAAGGGTCCAGGGAAGGAAATTGTTAATTCTATTTATCCAGCAGGTAGAGACTTTTCAAGAGACTGCTTAACAATCTGAAATAAACATCCTCCAGTTTACAAAGGTCTGTAGCTCACTGCATTTTACACATGGAACTGGTAATTCATCATGATGGCTGATTTCAAGTTAAAGCCTAATGCAGGCCATACATGGGGCAAATTCCAAACAATTTTTTTTTTTTTTTAAATCTGAAATTTCCTGCGTTTTGTGATTCGATGGGTGCCATTGATTTCGAAATTCAACCAACCAAGCCTTCAATTTTATCTTTTATTGCTACAGAAAATAATTTTTGTGGCCCGGGAATCTTCTTCTCTTTCAAGGGTCACAGCTCATGGGCATTTCTTTTTAGTTTCAATAGATTTTTATTGAAGTTTTACAATATACAGATAACAAGAGGTGAACAAATAAAAGAAAGAAGCGATAATGAACATGTTACAGGAATGGTACAAATTCCAGTGTTGGCTACTATTATGTGAACAAAAACAGGAGATTCAGTTGGCAGATTTGACCAATTCAATCGATCCATTTTTTACATTTATTAATGTTTCGGTCATTGGACAACAGCAATTCATTCCGCCGGCGCAATGGCGCCAATTGACGTCACGCATCGGCGGGAGACGTGGCGCCGATGCGTGGTGGTACCGCCCACCCAGTCCCCTACGCCGAGGAGCAGAGGGAGATTAGGGAGGATGCACAGCACGCATCGCAGCTCCCGGGAAGCAAACCAAAAGCCATACAGGGGACTGGCCAAACCATCCAAAGTATAAAAATTAATAAAGAGTAGTAGGCAATATTCCAAGACCTATGAGTGACCCATTGGCCATGGTAAGGTACAGGTGATGACACTACTAGCATGCTGTGGAACCTAACATATTATATAAAAACAAAAATAATGAAATTGAATATTGGCCGTGTGACCAACCATGTGAGCACTTCCATCCCTGAATCAATGCAAACAAAGAAAAAAGTTGGGACTTTAAATGAGGCATCGCCTAATTAGAGCTGTGTGCCTCCATCCCTATTCATGAAGAAATTGGGGCTAAGGGGAGTAAAAATGAAATGTAATAGGGCTATTGGCATAGTATGTAAAATATAATAAAATAAATAATGTGTGAGCATTCCACAACATAGTAATACAATACAGAAAGCCGATGCCCTAGCATCCCTAAGTATAGGGGAGAAGGATAAAAAAGGGGGGGGGCAGTTGGGACTTTAAATGAAGTGCACAGAGATGGTTGGGATGTGTAACATGGCTATATTGAATATAAAATTGGGTCCACGGCATAGTAGCAAAGAAAAGCACTTTAATGATGTAGGTCATCAATCATACAAATATCCACATAGGGCATAGGTACATACATATGGTAATGGGTAAAATACTACAGTAAAAACAACATGAAATAAATAGGTATTATACAAGTATTGACAAGTTGATAAGGCATCTCCAAATTCATGATATTGACAGACAGCAATGCTGATTCCAGAAAATGGTACAATATTGAATAGGTTCACATTATATAATGTTAAAATTCCAAGTAATAGATAGTTGGGTGTGTATTAAACATCATAACCTCAACACGTTTCGTGGACGCACATTGCCACTTCATCAGGAGTAGATGTGTGTATATTTCTAAGAAAAATATGAGTAAGAAAAAAGGATCATAAATGCCAATTTTGAATAAAGAGAAGAAGAGGGGGGAAGAAGCAGGGGGACCAAAAAACCCAATTTCACCCCGACACTTACGTAATGGTTCTGAATTTGGCCCTGAAACTGTATGGACTTAGTATGTCCCCCATGGGAGCTGAGAGCGCACCAGCAGGCGGGCAAGAGGGACACGTTATAGCATGATGAAAACTTGCTAGGATGTATGAAATGAATACCCATAAGTAGGTAGGCGCATACGATATCTGTAGAAAAAAATATATATTGTATATATGAGTAAAATTGTAAAAATCGTAAGAAAAAAATTAAAATAAAAAAATAAAAAATAATAAATAAATAATAAAAAATAAAAATGGTTGTATACGATTAAGGGTGTCATAATACTCCTGAGTGGAGTGTGATGGGAATGCAAAATGAAAGAGAGTGAGTGCCCTCCCCGTGGTGCATTAGGCTGCACACTATCGTGACGCTGGGCTCACCATGCGGTAATTTTATTTTATCATATTTTACATACTATGCCGATAGATGATGCATGCATATTCTTAGCCCCCAAGTTCATAACTTTACATTTATCAACATTAAACCTCATTTGCCACATAGTTGCCCAATGAAACAGTGCATTGAGGTCGGCTTGTAAGTTAGAGACATCCTGTAAAGAAGTTATTCCACTGCAAAGCTTGGTGTCTTCTGCAAAGACTGAAATGCTACTTTTAATCCCAGACCCTATATCATTTATAAAGATATTAAAAAGTAAGGGTCCCAACACTGAACCTTGGGGTACACCACTGATAACTTTGGACCATTCAGAGTCAATCATTAATCAGAGTCAATCATTCAATCATTAACCACTACTCTGTGAATTCTATCTTTTAGCCAATTTTCTATTCAATTACAAACTGATCTTTCCAAGCCAGTAGACTTTACCTTACACATTAGCTGTGTGGGGAACTGTGTCAAACGCTTTTGCAAAATCCAAGTATACTACGTCCACAGCCACCCCTCTGTTCAAGGTTTTACTTACCTCCTCATAAAAAGAAATCAGGTTTGTTTGACAACTTCTGTCTCTCATGAATCCATGCTGTCTGTTGCTTAAAATGTTTTTTTCCAGCAATAACTCATCTATGTGGGCTTTTATTAAACTCTCCTATATCTTCCCGACTATAGAAGTTAAACTAACAGGTCTATAGTTACTTGGCAAAGACTTTGATCCCTTTTTATATATAGGCACCACATTGGCCCTATGCCAATCCAGTGGTACTATTCCAGTCCTTAACGAGTCCCTAAAAATTAGAAACAAAGGCTTAGAAATTACAGCACTGTGTTGCTCTGGGCTGATTGCTACAGTTCCACCAACAGGTGTCTCCCAGAAGCCAGCAGGCTGTAACAATCACTTACATCTGTGTTCAGCTGCCACGTGGCTATTTAAGGCTGCTCCTCCCTTTCACCAGTACATTACTATTCTGATTGCCTCCTTGTTCCTTAGATCCTGATCTATCTTCACCCTTCCCTGCTGCCTTGCTCTTGTACCCAGTCTTGTTTCCCCTCTTCCTTGCTAACCTGTTACCCTTGTCCCTAATATTGTAGATCTTTGTAAATAGTTGTTAGGTTCATTAGTTATTTTTGTCTTTGGGGTAGGTTTTTGTCTTTGGGGTTAGTTCTTGTTTGCTGGGGTTTCCTATGTTCACTGTTTGCTGTGTATGCGTGTTTGTGTGTTTCACTGTAAATAAATATCACTTTAAAGAGTAAGTAAAGTAAAAAAAAAAAAACGAGAAAAAAAAAGCCCTGTAAAGAGAAAGGCATAATGAGCTAGTATGCATCGCATACTAGCTCATTATGTAGTACTTACCTTAAAACGAAGCCCCCGCCGTGCCGCCACCTCAGCGACAGGACGGCGACATGTCCTGCCATCCCGCTTCCGGGTTCGCGTCCTCCGGCCATCTGATTGGCCGGAGGCGCGATTACATCACTCCCGCGCATGCGCGCGGGAGCCGCCGTTCACGGCACTGAGCTCTGAAGGAACGGCACGGGTGGCCGTTCCCTCAGAGCGCCTGCGCCGATGACGTCATCGGCAGTTTGCGCTGTAAATATCTCCTAAACGGTGCAAGTTTGGGAGATATTTATAGCACCTATAGGTAAGCCTTAATATAGGCTTACCTATAGGTAAAAGTTATACAAGAGGGTTTACAACCTCTTTAAGGATATCTACATTGTTTGGTCTAAGTTTCCATGTGTAGTTACATGTGTCTGGTCTCCCTAGTTGCTGCTGAATCCTGACACCACTTTTTATCTTGCACACAGGCCCACTGATTTCATGATATACCTCTGCTGTAGCTTTTATTTGTTACAACAACATCTACAGTATTGCATGAATTTACTAGTTTTTCAACCCCTTCTGCTAGATATTAATTTACCATTGAATGCCTTTGTAAATCTACTAGAAACTTTATTCTCTACGTTTTTTTTTTTGTTTTATTTTAGTATCCAGTTGTGTGGAAGAGGAGGAAGTAATGAAGCAGGATAAAATAAAGGCATCAATAAATGGGATACCACAAATGTCAGAAATGAGTGAACCTTTACCAAATATAGGTAAGTGTGGAGATTTTAAAATGTTTATTTACCAAGCACATTCTTGTTGTATTACCATATTACAGTGTTCAGATTTAAATAACAAAATTACTTAAAGTGGAATAAATCCTTCTATCTTTTACAGCCAAGGAAGCTATCATCTTAGCCTCTATTTGATCTGAAGTTGCCATGGTGCTGCACCTGTAATCAGTTATGACAACAGCCATTTGATAGTTTGAAAGTTCACTTGAGATCACAAGCAAATGTGACAGTTATCATTCACGGCATGCCTTGAATGTAACTGTTTTGGTAACAGTTAAATCAATGGGTTTTTGCTCTGCTTTAAGTCCTATTTTCTTTCTGTTGGGCTCAGTAAATGGGGGTGTGCTAACATAAAAATACAGACTGTGAGTCATTCTGTTCTAAGAATTACCTATTCATAAAAAAAAAAAAAAAAAAGTGATTTTTGCTTTGCAGGGTTAAAGTGTATTCCCAAACAAAAGTTTTTTTGATTATTTTTAGATGAGGAAGAATCGAAACCCCTGTTAGGTTTTAACTTTTTGATTATGGGGACTTCATTAGAGAGATTTATTGTCCTGTTGACAATGTTTCACCAGAAGGAAAGTGAGGTATACTCTCCAACAGCAACATAAAAATAAGTAAAAATTTGTTTCCTGGTGCCAACCAGGCAACATACATGTGGTAGTAGCCCCGCCTACTTATGCTCACAGAACCAGTGCATGTACTCACAGAACTCAATCTGAAGAGAAGAAACCCTTACCTGCCACCTTTGGTGGTTTTCCACACAGGTTCAGCCTCCCCTATAGCGCAGTCCCTGACCTTGGAATACTAAAGGCTCTGATAAGGTAGGGAACTCCTTCGACTGATCTTCTGGGGTGAAAAACTGGGTGCTAAGTAGACCCCATAAGGCAATGAAGCCAGGGCTGTTTTCCTTAGAAGTGCTCTCCTTGTATGGAGCCCAAACTCTCAAGAAGTGAATAAATCCATGGAACTGTGACACCACATTTCCAAGGCAATTATGTTTTTATACTTTTTTTGGAATTTATCTGTTAATGTCCTGATAAGTTGTGTTTGTTCCATCTCCTCTCAGGGCTGCACTGTGTTCCAGTATGTATTCTAGTGGCCATAATGAAAAGCTAAGTGTCTACTACAGTCAAGGGAATGATACATAAGCTAAGCAGGTGGATAATTCCATTTAAAGTGAATAGCTCTCACATGGGGGCCATCTTGGGTTTAGGCAAAACTGCCTGAAAGCCATCTTGGAAAAGGGCAAAGTGAGAAGATTGCTATGAGTTGGAGGCAGACAGAATAGCAAAGGAAAATGGTTTAAAGAGCCAGTGGCATACAGATAAGGCATCCATGGGCTAGGATTGCAAGTCATCATGCCCATAGCTGAAAACCCTGCATTAAGCACTATTTTCTGTATAAATCATATAGATTCAGCTATATGTCAGTGTTGCAGCTGCCCTGCACTATGAGCTCACTGCATAACAAAGATCCACACTGTTCCTATAGGTAGGAGTCATCAGATAGACAGGTATTTTGCTACTAAGAGAGTGCTTTCAGGCATTAACCGCTTGCCGACCGCCCACAGTATATTTACTGCGGCGGTCAGCCCCTCTGGGCAAAGCGACGTAGTACTACGTCGCTCGCCCAGGAGCCTTTAGGGGGCGAGCACCATCTCTCGGCCATCCCCGCGCGAGTGACCGGCGGCTCCAATATCCTCCAGCCACTCGCGATCTCCCGTTGGAGAGGGAGAAAGTCATTCTCAGCTGGTGTAACTGCAGAGAGCATACGATCCTGCTATGTAGGATCGTATGTCTCTGTGGTTACATCACAAGCCACGCCCCTTGACAGTTAGAAGTTAGAATCACGCCCCTAGGGACACACCTAACCCCTTGATCACTAATAAAGTGCCAGTGTCATTTTTACAGTAACAGTGCATATGTATAGCACTGATTACTGTAGTAATGTCCCTGGTACCCCCAAAAGTGTCAAAAATGTTAGTCAGGGGTCCAATCTGTCTGCCGCAATGTCGCAGTCCCGCAAAAAAAAAAATCGCAGATCGCCGCCATTACTAGTTAAAAAAAAAAACAATAAAAATTACATAAATCTTTCCCTTAGTTAGTAAACGCAATAACTATTGCGCAAACCAATCAAAAAATATTGCGATTTTTTTATGTAGCAGAAAACAAATTGGCCTAAAATGTTAAAAAAATGTTGATCTTTTTGGGGGGGAATTTCATATAATGTAAATGTAAATTGTGAATGTGAAATGTGAATGAATAAAATGAAATGTGAAAAATATTGTTATTTTTTTAAAATCGAGGCTCTTTTTTTGTTTATAGCGCAAAAAATAAAAATCGCACAGATGATCAAATACCACCAAAAGAAAGTCCTGTTTGTGGGAAAAAAAGGACGTCAATTTCATTTGGGTAGAGCGTCGCACGACCGCGCAAATCCTCCTGGGCTTAAGTGGTTAACAAGCCTTTCTCTCAGCTAAAGAGCCCAGTCTGTGCTACGGGCAGGAATATTGTGTGAGAGAAGCCATAGAAATACAGTTAAAGGTATAGAAAATCCAAGACTGCAAACCTTAGCACTATGACCTGAAGAGTGTATCAGGCCTGCCTTAAAGAGGCAGAAAAAAGCTCTCCTGCCCACTACTGTATGCTTAGACACAAACAATTGCTGTAAACTCTGAATAAAGTTGCTTTCACAAGATAAATAGTGTGTCACGATTTTACCCCCTTCATGAACAAAAACAAACAGGCGAAGCGCCTCTAAGTGCAGTAAGTTTTTAATCCAACAGGCATACAACGTATAGCAACTCACATGATGTACATAATGGTAGGCTCGATCTGATACTGGGAAATGGTGGTAAAGTCCTATGTCCAGAATCCGGAGGGAGAGAGGACTGAAGCCGGTAGATGGTATCGGAGGACAAGGAGGCCGGCTGTTGTCTTCCGGTGTAACGTGAGAAAACCATACCCCGTGAGAAATCCATACCCACGTCACTTCTTGTAAGAAACGTAATGGAACAGCTGAGGAGCAGACTAGTGCGCATGCTCGGAGGGTATGAAATTATCACGGTAGTGTGTGTAACGTTACACCGCCCCAGCTGTTACATTAAAAGAGCTCGGCTGCAACATGCATCATCTCCACTCCTACTCCTGTCACTTCCCTGATCTTGGCTACTAAATGTAAAAGTGGCGGCGGGTGTATGGAATGTGAATCACGGAGATCTCCGCTCCGTGATCCGCTTTTACATTTAGTAGCCGACATCAGAGAAGTGACCGGGGTAGGAGCGAAGATGATTGATGTTGAAGCGGAGATGTTTTAATGTAACCGCCGCAACAGCTGATGCGGTGTAACGTTATAGCACACATTCCATACATTCCATACCCTCCGAGCATGCGCACTAGTAAGCTCCTCAGCTGTTCGCTGACTGGAAGTGACGAGGGTATGACATTTTCACAGGTAGGTTTTTTTCACGGAACACCGGGTCCGACTGATCTCCTCGTATCAAGCTGGAACGCAGCGTCTGCCGCGTGACGTCACCAAGACCACAGGGATTACACGACGCGTTTCAGAGCATGCGCCAAGCTCACAGTAAGCATGCACGCTCTTTTTTCAAGTGTTAATGGGGAAACAGCAGAGGGAGCCATATTTATACTCATGGAAACAAATAAGTGGGAGTATACTCTGGAACGAACTACCAATAAACTAAGCTGGCGGCCGTGCTAGACGAAGGAATTATATAAAAGCAACAGTAATGTCTAGACTGATATGGAAAACACATATACAGACATAGACTAATATTAGAAGATATATAAAAAAATATATAAAAATGGTATATTTATATATATACACATGTACACAGTATAACCTCACCCATAAATAGAAGTGAGAAATAAATACAAGAGAATATGTATAGTGTTTGTATACGTAGTCATAAAATAAAGAATATGAATATAATGTGCGTAAAAATAAATTAAAAATAAATGAAAGATAAATGAAAAAAGAGGATAAATGATAAAGAGGATAAAAAAAAAAAAAGGAAAATATATATACAATGTGTGGCAATTATGTTTATAAAATAGTACTAATTTCCAGCTCCTCATTGAGACCATATGGCTTAAGAGTATTGAGGGTATAAATCCAGAAGGTCTCTGACGCTGACATAATCTGGAAAAACGTTGGGCCTCTGAGAGTTTACCAGTTATAGCCTCAATGATCCAGACACGCAGCCCCTCAGTGGACCTATTATGGGCTTCTAGAAAATATCTAGGGACACTATGCTTATCAGAGCCTTCCTCTATAAGCCAACAATGTTTGCCAAAACGTTGCCGAAGGGGATATATGGTGCGGCCCACGTATAATAACTTGCAGGGGCAAGTAAAGCAGTACACTACGTGATCCGTAGAGCAGTTAAAAAAGTTGTCCAATAGATAAGTATGACCATCGTGAGAAAAAGATTTTTGTCCATAAGTGATGAAGTTGCACGTTTTACACAGTTTTTTCTACAAGGATTTACACACATTTACTGCACTACTTTAACTGGTAATTGCGATGGTCATGCAATGTTGTACCCAAACAAAATTGAAATAATTTTTTTCACATAAATAGAGCTTTCTTTGGTGGTACTTGTTCACCACTGTTTTTTTTTTTTTTTTTTAACGATATAATAAAAAAGACCATAAATTTAACAAAAAAAACACAACTTTTTACTTTCTGCTATAAAACATATCCAATTAAAAAATAAAAAAAAAATAATACATTTCTTTATGAATTTTGGCCAAAATGTATTTTGCTAGATGTCTTTGGTAAAAACAAATCCCAATAAGGGTATATTGATTGGTTTGCGCGAGATTTATAGCATCTACAAACTAAGGTATATTTAATGGATTTTTTTCGTTTTTTTTTTTATACTACTAATGGTGGTGATCAGTGACTTATAATAGTACTGCGATATTGAGGCGGGCAATCGGACACTGATGATGAGGGGGAACTGACTAACTGCCACTGACATCACTTGTGACACTAATATAGTGATCAGTGCTAATAATTTGCACTGTTACTGTACTAATGACACTGATTGGGAAGGGGTTCACATCTAGAGAAATCAAGGGGTCAAATGAGTGTCCAACAATGTTACTGTTTCTGTTTTACTAAGCAATGTGCCAGTTTTTACTCTACTTTTGCGTTGTTTACTTACACAGGGTTCTCTTCTGTCATTCGCTTATCGTAAATCATTGGCCGGGACCTGCTTATTGGCTTGTGCTGCAGCAAAAAGCAACATAGCTGGGGCGGCGGGCGTGCGAGAATGTACCCTAACCAGAAATGCTGGATCAAATTAATGTATGTGATTCAGAGCAGCGGGCCGCTCTGTCGCAGTAAACCTGTGGTAAGCTGTCCACAAGCTGTTAAAAAGGTAGAAGGAAGCTCTTCTGCCCACTATTCATAGCGGCAAAGAATTGTTGTGAGCCCTGGGTGAAGCTGCCTTTACAAGACAAAGAGTGTGTCAAGCCTGCCTCAAAGTGGTAAATAACTGAAGCTGCATTACAATACTGTTGCTACCAACTGCATAAAGCTTCCTACAACAGAGAGAAAGCTATCCTTTGCTGGTAAGGAAGAGCAGAATGGATTAGCTGGTACTATATTCAGCCTGAGGCTTCGTCCGTATTGGGCATTTTTCTTTAAGGCAGGTAAGTTTACTATGTGTCACGGAACCATGAACCAGACGTACAACAACAGATAAGTGAAAATAAGAAAGCTTTATTGAAAAACAAGCTGTAAAGCAAAAGTCCAAACGGATGGCGAAACTGATGCAGAGTCTTTTGCGAAGCCAGGGGTCAGGAACCAGCAGGGTAGTCAGACGAAGCCAGGATCAGGAACCAGCAGGGTAGTCAGACGAAGCCAGGATCAGGAACCAGCAGGGTAGTCAGACGAAGCCAGGAACAGGAATCAGAAGCAGCAGCAGTCTTAGAAGCATGTGAACACAGGAGGACCAAGCAGGGAACTGAAGCCACAGACCTCCTATATATATGAGCTAGGCATCCAGCTCCTCCCAGTGGGAAGGAGGAGCCGCAGGGTGGGAGGCTACAAGAAACCCAGAAACCAAGATGGCCGCCAGCACATGTCAAACGAAGGAGAACAGCAAGAAGGTAAGACCATGACAGTACCTCCCCCTCAAGGGCCCCTCCTCCGTGGAGTAAAGAACGGTTTCTGAGGGAAGCGTGCGTGGAAGGCTCGGAGCAAGGCAGGAGCATTAACATCTGCGGAGGGAACCCAGGAACGCTCCTCTGGACCATAACCACGCCAATGAACCAAAAACTGCACCCAACCGCGGACCAGGCGTGAGTCCAGGATATTGCTCACCTCATACTCCTCACGATTGCCCACTCGGACCGGACGAGGCCGAGGAACCGAGGAAGTGAAACGATTACACACCAGTGGCTTCAACAGGGAGACATGAAACACGTTGGAGATCCGCATGCCAGGAGGAAGCGCAAGGGCATAGGCTACCGGGTTTACCCTGCGAAGCACTCGGAAGGGACCAACAAAGCGAGGCGCCAGCTTGGGAGTGGGCACTCGAAGGTTGAGGTTGCGGGTGGACAACCATACACGGTCTCCGGCCTGGTAGGAAGGAGCAGGCGCTCGTCTGCGATCAGCCTGGAGTCTCTGGCGCTGCGCAGAGACCTCAAGGGACCTCTGGATCTGTACCCAAGAAGCACGTAGGACGGAAAGGTGATCCTCCACAGCCGGAATATCCTGGGGAGAGAATACCTCCGGTAACATGGCAGGTTGGAACCCATAGTTGGCCATGAAGGGAGACGTCCCAGAGGAAGAGTTCACCGCCGTGTTCCTGGCAAACTCAGCCCAAGGCAGGAGGTCAACCCAATTGTCTTGGTGATCGGAGACATAGCAACGAAGGAATTGCTCCAAGGCCTGATTGGATCGTTCTGCGGCCCCATTGGACTGAAGGTGGTAGGCCGAGGAGAAGGAGAGATGAATCCCCAACTGGGAGCAAAAGGCGCGCCAGAACCTGGACACAAACTGACTCCCCCGATCCGACACAATCTCCTTGGGCAAACCGTGCAACCGGAAGACCTCCCTGGCAAAAATCGTGGCCAACTCCTGTGCAGAGGGTAACTTCTTGAGAGGAACACAGTGGCACATTTTGGAAAACCGATCCACAATCATGAGAATGACCGTATGGCCTCGGGATGCAGGGAGGTCCACAATGAAATCCATCCCCAGGTGTGACCATGGGCGCTCCCCGGTGTCTAAGGGTTGCAGAAGGCCCAACGGAAGGTGCCGAGGAGACTTACTCTGGGCACAAACGGAGCATGCCGCTACATATGCGGCGATGTCGGAACGTAGGGAAGGCCACCAGAACAGACGTGAAACAGCCCAGGACAGCTGATTCTTTCCAGGATGCCCCGCGGTCTTGGAGTTATGGTAGGTTCGCAACAACCGAGTGCGCAACTCCTCAGGCACAAAACATCTGCCGTTGGGTCTCCCAGAGGGAGCACCAGATTGAGCTGCCAAAATCTGCTCACCCAGGGTAGAGGTCAGGCTGGTGCGAATGGCGGCCAGGATCTGATTCGGAGGTATGACCGAAGTCGGAATCGACTCCTCCCTGGACAGGTCGGAGTACTGCCGTGATAAGGCATCCGCCCTGATGTTCTTGGAACCGGGTAGGTAGGAGACCACGTAATTAAAACGTGACAAGAACAGAGCCCATCTGGCCTGACGTGGTGTCAATCTCTTGGCCTCAGAGAGGTAGGTCAGATTCTTGTGGTCCGTCAGGATGAGGACCGGAACCACCGAACCCTCGAGAAAGTGCCTCCATTCTTTAAGAGCCTGCACGATGGCCAATAACTCCCTGTCACCAATCTGGTAGTTGCACTCCGCGGAAGACAGTTTCCGGGAGTAAAACCCACAAGGAAGCAGAGGACCCTCTGGTGTTCTACGCTGAGACAGAAGGGCGCCTACTCCCGTCTCAGACGCGTCCACCTCGAGGACAAAGGGCAACCCAGGGTTGGGATGCGACAGAATCGGAGCTGACACAAAGGCGGACTTTAGAGCCTCAAAAGCTCGGATGGCCTCGGGCGGCCAGACCTGGGAATTACTGCCCTTCCTGGTCAGATCCGTGAGAGGCTTGGCTAGCATGGAAAAGTCCCTGATGAACTTCCGATAATAATTGGCGAAACCCAAAAAGCGCTGCAGGGAGCGAAGACCACTGGGCTGGGGCCACTGTAAGACAGCCGAAACCTTCTCAGGATCCATGGAGAACCCCTCAGCGGAAATGATGTAACCTAAGAAGGTTACCTGGGATCGGTGAAATTCGCATTTCTCAAGCTTACCGAACAGCTTGTTCTCTCGTAACTGTTGCAACACTCGTTTGACTTCCAGAATGTGGGTCTCCATGGACTCAGAATATACCAAGATGTCATCCAAATAGACCACCACACACTGCTGCAACAGGTCACGGAAAACATTGTTGATGAATTCCTGAAAGACTGCGGGCGCATTGCACAACCCAAAGGGCATAACCAAGGATTCATAATGACCGGTCCTGGTGTTAAACGCGGTCTTCCACTCATCGCCCGCCTTGATCCTTACGAGGTTATATGCCGCCCTCAAGTCGAATTTGGTAAAGACCGTGGCCCCTTTAAGGCGATCGAACAGCTCGGAAATCAAGGGTATCGGGTAAGCGTTCTTGATCGTGATGCGATTGAGACCCCTGTAATCGATGCAAGGCCTCAACTCACCGCCCTTCTTTTTCACAAAGAAAAATCCAGCCCCTGCCGGGGACGAGGATTTGCGAATGTGTCCGCGTGAAAGCGCCTCCCTCACGTACTCCTCCATGGCCTCATTCTCCGCTACCGACAGTGGATAGACTTTGCCACGAGGAGGAACGGCACCAGATTGTAACTCGATGGCACAATCGTATGGGCGGTGCGGAGGTAGGGCAACCGCGCGCACCTTATCAAATACATCCCGGTACTCCTCATATTCAGGGGGCAACAGAGAGTCCGAGGAAGTACACAGCAACTTGACAGGCCCATGGATGCAACTAGCCCCACACTGCGGTGACCACGAGAGGATCTCGGCCAATCTCCAATTGAAAATCGGATTATGCTTCTGGAGCCAGGGGTACCCCAAGACCACCGAGTAGTGTGGAGACGAAATAACCTGGAAGCAGACCGACTCTCTGTGGACGGCACCAATGGCTAACCCCACTGGAAGGGTCTCATGAGTCACGTGTGGCGGCAGAAGGGGTCTGCCGTCTATCGCCTCAAGAGCCAGAGGAGAACCTCGAGCCTGCAGAGGAATGGAATTGGCGGCAGCGAACACACTATCAATGAACAAACCACCAGCACCAGAGTCCACCAACGCCTGGGTCGTCACCGAGCCCCCGACCCAGGAGAGGACAACAGTGATCAGTGGTTTGTCAACACGGGAAACCGGGGACGAGGAGACTCCACCCAAGATCTGCCCCCGACAGGATCTCAGGTGTGAGCGTTTCCCGGACGGTTCGGACATGCCAACCGAAAATGCCCACCGAGACCACAGTACATGCATCGGCCCTCGCGTCTCCGGAGTACCCTCTCCCCCTCGGACAGGCGAGCAAACCCCAGCTGCATGGGTTCACCCCCAGACAAGTCATCCCCAGGAGGCGTGGGAGGAGAGGGAGGCACGGGTGGGACAACAAAGGTAGGCGCCAATCTGTTAGGAGGCCTCCGCAGACTCTCCTTAAAGGAAGGTCTCTCCCTGAGTCTGGTGTCAATCAAAATCAGGAAAGAAATAAGAGACTCGAGCTCCACTGGTAGGTCCTTAGCTGCAACCTCATCCTTCAAGGCATCCGAGAGACCATGAGAGAAAGCAGCGACCAGAGCCTCATTATTCCAGCCCACCTCTGCTGCCAGGGTACGAAACTCAATGGCGTATTCAGCTACGGATCGTGAACCCTGTCTGATGGACATAAGGAGCTTCGCAGCAGAGGCAGCACGAGCCGGCACATCAAATACCTTCCGAAGAGAAGCAACAAAACCGGAAAACTCGGCAACCACCGGATTGTTGTTCTCCCATAAAGGGCTGGCCCAGGCCAAGGCCTTGTCCAAGAGCAGCGAGATTAAGAAGCCCACCTTTGATCTCTCAGTAGGAAAGGCATGTGGCAGCAACTCAAAATAAATGCCCACCTGGTTAAGGAAACCTCGGCACTGAGTTGGCTCTCCCCCAAAGTGCTGTGGAAGGGGGGCAGAACCGGACATACCCCGAAACACCGCAGGCGCAACAACAGATGTCGGGGTAGACTCTGGCGCAACAACCGGAGCGGCAGTAGGAGCGGGCCCAGGAGCGACAACCGACCCATCGGCAACGGGAGCGAAATGAACCGTGCGTTCAAGCAGGGTTTGCAACGCCACGGCGAACTGACCCAACAGGTGATCCTGCTGATCAAGTCTGGCAACCAGCGAGGGTAGTGAGGATGGCCCTGTACCGTCAGAATTCATGGCCTGTGGTACCGTGCGTTCAAGCAGGGTTTGCAACGCCACGGCGAACCGACCCAACAGGTGATCCTGCTGATCAAGTCTGGCAACCAGCGTGGGTAGCGAGGATGGCCCTGTACCGTCAGAATTCATGGCTTGGTCCTAATGTCACGGAACCATGAACCAGACGTACAACAACAGATAAGTGAAAATAAGAAAGCTTTATTGAAAAACAAGCTGTAAAGCAAAAGTCCAAACGGATGGCGAAACTGATGCAGAGTCTTTTGCGAAGCCAGGGGTCAGGAACCAGCAGGGTAGTCAGACGAAGCCAGGATCAGGAACCAGCAGGGTAGTCAGACGAAGCCAGGATCAGGAACCAGCAGGGTAGTCAGACGAAGCCAGGAACAGGAATCAGAAGCAGCAGCAGTCTTAGAAGCATGTGAACACAGGAGGACCAAGCAGGGAACTGAAGCCACAGACCTCCTATATATATGAGCTAGGCATCCAGCTCCTCCCAGTGGGAAGGAGGAGCCGCAGGGTGGGAGGCTACAAGAAACCCAGAAACCAAGATGGCCGCCAGCACATGTCAAACGAAGGAGAACAGCAAGAAGGTAAGACCATGACACTATGAGTGAAAAAGAACCAGAGGAGCCAGAGAACTCTAGATAAGAAACTTGCTACAGCATTTCCCAGGGCAGATGAAGTAACCTTCATGATTTCCAAGTCTCTTTGAGGAAAACAACATCATTGCTGCTGAGGTTAAACACCTGTCATTCCCAGGTGAAAGAGCCCAAAGTACAGATTGCAAGGTTTTTTTTCTCCCTCTAATTGTTAGGAAGCATCTTTTCTCAATTGTGGTCTCTGCATATTCTCTGAGAGTTTCTGTGTCAAGGTATTTTGCCCCAGTTCTGGTGGCAAACAGTTAATTCTTCTAAAGCCCATGGTGGGCATTACCGTTCTGCATCCTGAAACTCTAGGGGGCTGGGTTTATATTTATGATTTCCATAGAAATATAAACCATTTTCATTGCTTCCCTTCACCTGGGAGACTTTCTGGCTTTTGGGGGCATTAAAGATAATAAATGTTCCCATCCCTCCATCAATTTCTGTGCATTGCTATAGGGCCCATGCTCTACCAACCTGGGGTATTGTCCTTGTCCTCTCATCAGCGCCTCATGTTCTAGGATGCTAGACCCAATACTAGCCTTATTGCCATCTTAAAACATTCTCATGGTGGGATCTTAAAAGGACCTCCTGTTCAGGGAATAATTGGTGGAGGCTCTATTGAGTAACCTGACATGATCCTACAGATATTCCAGTCATTTTGATGGGTCCAGAACCCCCAGAGATCTTTTCATCATTGTTAACTTTACACACTCTGGTCTCATATTCAAGGTCTCTGGACCTGGATCTTGCTCTAAACTATTCTATGAGAGATCTAGAATTAAGGGTAGCTTCATGTGCGGCAATTCCTTTGGCTTAGTTTCCCCCCAGGCCTTTACATTTCTTTGTTCTTCTGGGGATAAGTTGATTCAGTCTTTGGACAGGTGATTTGTCTATCGGTATGGCTCAGGGGTCCAGCTCTAGAGCAAGGGAGCTAGCCTGACATCAATAGTCTGCAAGCCATTGGATAGAATAAGGGACTATATACAAGATTTTAGTAATAAAAACGGTATCATTAGTAGTAATCAGTATGGATTCATCAAGATTCGTTCTTGCCAGACCAATCTATTAACCTTCTATGAAGAAGCAAGCTGCCATGTAGATAAAGGAAGGCCTGTGGATGTGGTGTATCTGGACTTTGCAAAGGCATTTGATACAGTTCTCCACACATGTTTACTGTACAAACTAAGGTATGTAGGTATGGATCATAGGGTGAGTGCCTGGATTGAAAACTGGCTTCAGGGTGGTGATAAATGGCGAGTACTCAGAATGGTCGGGTGTGGAAAGTGGGGTCCCCTAGTATCTGTCCTGGGACCAATCCTGTTTAATTTATTCATAAACGATCTAGAGGATGGGATAAATAGCTCAATCTCAGTATTTGTGGACAATACTAAGCTAAGCAGGGCAATAACTTCTACACAGGATGTGCAAACCTTACAAGAAGACCTGAAAAAAATAATGGGGTGGGTGGCTACATGGCAAATGAGGTTTAATGTTGGAAAATGTAAGGTTATGCACTTGGGTGCCAGAAATAAGAAAGTAAGTTACTCACTAGGGGAAGAACCTTTGGGGGAATCTAAGATGGAAAAGGACCTGGGGTCCTAGTAGACGACAAGCTCAGCAATGGCATGCAATGCCAAGCTGCTGCAAGCAAAGCCAACAGAACACTGGCATGAATAAAAAAAGGGGATTCACTCCAGAGATAAAACGATAATTCTCCCACTCTATAAGACTCTGGTCTGGCGGCATCTCGAGTATGCCATCCAGTTCTGGGCACTGGTCCTTTGGAAGAATGTGCTGGAACTGGAGAGAGTCCAGAGAGGGGCAACAAAGCTAAGAAAAGGGAATAAAAGACTTCAGCTTTGAGGAAAGACTACAAGCATTGAACTTATTCCCTCTGGAGAAGAGGCGCTTGAGAGGGGATATGATTTCAATGTACAAATACAGTACTGGCGACCCTAGCATAGGGAACAAACTTTTCAGCCAAAGGAAATTTAAAAAGACACGCGGCCATTCACTAAAATTAGAAGAGAACTGGTTTAACCCTAAACTGCTGAACTGGATGGACTGGTGTTTTTTTTTCAACCTCACTAACTATGTAACTATGTAACCCTTCACATGTTTTGCATAAGACAAGGATGTTGAGATCCAGTTCTGTGTTTTGCTTTGGGTAGTTTCTATATGTCCCTCCGAACAGGGCATCCTTATGCAGTTCTTCGGTCTCCCTCCAGTTCACCCAAATAAAATTTCCTTCTATTGGTTGGATGTGGTCGGGATGGAGAGCCTATCTCTCAGCATCTACTTTCCTCTTGTTCTTCAACATAGTCCCCGTACTGTTGCTCCAGTTTCTACTTTCACCATGTCGAATTGATTCAGTAGACCTTCATCCAACCTCAAAGTCTGAGGTTTAGGTTCCATCCCTTCCTGACAAAGTGCAAATTTATGCAATTTACTAAATTTATGTATGCTTTCTGTGCTTCGGCTGCAGACAACTGTTTCTCAGATCTGCAAAGCTGCCTCCTAGGCTTATAACCTCACTTTCTCTATGTCCTACCCTGGGCTTGAGGGGAATGTAGCTATGCACTTGCAACAGGGGCGATTGGGTTCTGTCCGTGGTGCCCTGGTTTTCAGGGTGGGCTTTTGCGGTGTGCCCCTTTTGAGGGGTTTTCCCTGGGGATTTGGATGTTGGTGCAGATGCGGAGGGTATTTCCAATGGTGCGCAATTGTTGGCAATTTGGCCTTATTTGAAGCCAACTTCTGGTATTAGAACTCTTGAGCAGACACAGTGAGCTGCAGGCAGTTCACAGCTTCGCTATTGGTGGTGCATTCAATGTGTGTGGGTATTTGTTTGCCTATCCCACAGTGTGATTGCTTTGACCAGCCTTAAGTCCCGTACACACAGGCAGAATGTTGGGAGACATTTGCCGGTTCAAAAAAAAAAAAATAACAGCAGACATTCTGCCCATATGTATGTCAGTCTGTTGGCTGGTTGACTTTTGTCAGACGTGCATGCTGGAAAACCAGCATCCGACTAACAGCAGAGAGCACTGATCAGTGATCAGAGGGTTCTGGCAGAGGGGCTGTCCCTCTGCCAGAATACAACAGCTCAATGGGGGGAGATCGCTGGACTAACCTCGCATGAGCTCACAGTTTTTATTGTGTAAACTGCAGGGTTACACAAAAAAAACTATAGGGTGTACCTGGCTTTAGGTTAAGTACTCCCTCAATACATCCAGTTTGAAGATAGCACACTTGCAAACAACAGTCATTTAAGTAGCCAGAACAGCTTAGAAACTTCCTGAGAAACCAACAAAGGTAGAATGTGCTAGTGTACAATCACCTCACTATACAGCTGGGCTGCAGCCACTGGACATAATTGCTGCACAATTGACTAGCAGCATATGAACATCGTGGACATCTTATGCAGAGATGTCAACCAACATTATAGGCAGGACAGCCAAATAGATCCTTTAATGGCACATTCCTTCAGCACTGCTGATGTGCTCAGTAGTCCTCACTTCAGCTGACATTGCCAGGAAGGCGGTAGCTTACTCACTTATAAGATAGGATTTGCTTAACCGCTTGCCGACCGCCGCACGACTATTTACTGCGGCGGTCAGCCCCTCACAGGCAAAGCGACGTAGGACTACGTCGCTAGCCTGTGAGGCTCTACGGACCCCCCCGCGCGTGTGCCCGGCGGACCCGATGTCCGCCAGGCTCTCGCGATCGTCCGTTACACCGGAAGAAAGGCAGGCGGCTAATGTAAACAAAGCCGCCTTTCATTCTTCCCTGTGTAAGAATGGAGATCACACGGTTCTACTATGTAGGACCGTTGATCTCTGTTCTTACACTAGTAGCCACAGCCAATAACAGTTAGAAACACGCCCCTAGGGACACACTTAACCCCTCCCTCTCCAATAAAGTTAACTCCTTCACTGTCATTGTCATTTTTACAGTAACAGTGCATATGTATAGCACTGATTACTGCAGAAATGTCACTGGTAACCCCAAAAGTGTCAAAAATGTCAGACAAGGGTCCGATCTGTCTGCCGCAATGTCGCAGTACCACAAAAAAATCGCAGATCGCCGCCATTACTCGTTAAAAAAAACAACAAAAATATTTCCCTTAGTTAGTAAACGCAATAACTTTTGCGCAAACCAATCAAGATACGCTTTTTGTGATTTTTTTTACCAAACATAGGTAGCATAAAACAAATTGACCTAAAATGTTAAAAAATTTAGATTTTTAAATTTTTTTTTGGAATTTTATATAAAAAAATGTGAAAAATATTGTTATTTTTGCAAAATTGACGCTCTTTTTTTGTTTATAGCGCATGATCAAAAAATCGCACAGATGATCAAATACCACCAAAAGAAAGCTCTGTTTGTGGGAAAAAAGGGACGTCAAATTTGTTTAGGTACAGCGTCCCACTAATGCGCAATTGTCCGTTAAAGTCACGCAGTGCCGAATCGCAAAATAGGCCCTGGTCAGGAAGGGGTAAAATCTTCCAGGGCTTAAGTGGTTAAGCATCCCCCTGGTAGCTAGTTATTGGCCTACCACATGTATGCTGCCATGCTGGCACCAGAAGAACAGAAAATTGTATCAAATACTTACTGTAATTTTCCTTTCTTGGTGCAAATCCACAGCAGCATATTAAACCTACCCAGTTTGTTCCTATTAATGTACAGGGAATGGGTTGTAAAGTGTCCGTCAACTCTTTATGTCTAGGCACTAGCCCTGTGGGCGGAAGTAGGCTGGGGTTCCAACTACATTGGTGCCAGGAAAGGAAAATTAAGGCAAGCATTTGATTCAGTTTTCCATTCTTTTTAGTAGAGTAGGGTATGTCTAAAGCCAATATCAGATTTTTATTTCTGCCTGTGTTCCTTTTGCAGATTTTTCTTTACTTCCTATCTACTAAAACAGGCTTTTCAGGGTTTTTTTTGGCTTGACATGCACTTTAAATAACTGAAAGGTTATTTTTTTATGATTTATTTTATTATATATTTATTTGTTATATGTAACATATATACTGTATATATTTATTTATTTATTTATTTGTTTGCTTTCAGCCAGCAAAGGTTCACAATTACAGTAATCTGTAATTATAATATATTCTATTTTGGTGTAAGCCCAACAGTTATTCAATTCTGCTTCTGTGCTCAGCACAGGACCCCAAATGTCATTGGAACCCAGCAGTTCCACAAAAAGACCCAGCTGGGTGAGATAAAACTTTTTACCCAGGAAAATAGAAAATCAGTATATATGTTATTTGCCTAGGGTGCACACATTTTGCAAAGACCTAAATGTGTTGGTATCAATTAATACCCATGTGGGACACTTTATAAATTTAAATCCAGTTAATTACAAGTTGAGCCCCCTACATATTACTATACACATTGTTTCCCTTGATTTAGGGCAGTTTCAAACCATGAATCAATCAGGAATTTGCTGTGTGTTCTTGTGGGATTCACATCACATGCGATGCAGGTGCATGCACTACTTTAAAATGCTCAGCCACTGTACCACGCGATCTGCTACAGGCAAATGCACTGCATTTGCATCCTACATTTGGGGTGTCATTACAATAACATTGACATCTGCTGCAGATCACAACCGCTCCGTTCACATATTGGCGTCCCAGATCGCGGGCAGAATCGCAACGATTCTGCCTGTAATCCCAAACCATGGCAAATCGCGGGACACCTGTGCGATTCTTATCACTTCCAATGGCACACCAAACGCGGCGTGATTTTGCCACGCCTGACGAATCACGGTAAAATCACGCAAACAGAATTGCGGGATGACTGTGGCCCAAAAAAAGTTCTTGTACTTCTTTTGGGTGACAGGCGTCCCACAATCTTGATTTTTGCGATTTTATCGCGATTCATTTCGGCAAAATTGCACCGTGTTTAGGGGGCCATTGGAAGTAGTAGGAACTGCTTGGGTGTCCTGCGTAGAGATGGCCTTGCGGTTTGCCCGGCGGTCGGTTCGCGGCGAATTTTGCTTGTTCGCTACCCGCCAAATTTGCCAACACATGGCGTCGTTTGCGGCGGCCATATTCGTTTACATTGGGGAGAACTTTGACCCATGACACAGCCGTCAGGTGGAACGGGACAGCCAATTGAAACATTCCAGCACATGGACAGTCCCCCTACCCTATAAATAGACCTTACCTGGCGGCCATTTCACATTCCGCTTTTTGCCAGTGTAGGGAGAGGTCTGCTGTGCTCATCAGGGAGAGTTTGCTAGACACATATAGCGCTGTGAAGATCCACAAAAGTCCTTTTCAGGGCTGGTATTTCAGTATAGGTCTACTAGTATCTTTTGAGTTTAGGGAGAGGTATCCAGTGGTTGCTGTAGGGGCAGTTAGAGATCGTCATCTGCAGTGACACAAATCGCTCTGTTAATGTCCACAAAAGTCATTTAAAGTGCTGCAATGTCATTATAGGGTCTATTACAGTCTCTTTAGTATAGGGGCAGGTATCCAGTGGTTGCTGTAGGGGCAGTTAGAGATCGCCGTCAGCATTGACACAAATCGCTCTGCAAGGGCTGCAAATTTTTTGGTATTGCTGTGCAGTGCACTAAAAAGGGGGGGGGGGTGGGGAGGGGGGTAATCCATAGTATAATATACTTTGTAGAAAGAATATTGTAGTGGATTAGTAGTATTATTGTGCACTGTGCAGCATTGTGACAGGTGTGGTGGTGAGATTGAGCGTTTCTGCAGCAACACTACACACAGTGACAAAAGCACTTGTAATGTATTATAACTAGTGTGATAGACCAATTGCCCCCCAATACCACATATTGAAGTGGAGTGTTATCTGAGTAAACTTTTTCAAGTGTATTTGTGTCATGCAACAATATTGCTTCGTTTGCTGAGTGAAGTCTGGTACACACAGCGCCAAACTCACTGGCCAATTTTTGGAACTGGTGCCATACACCAATGCTTCCCCAATACCACATATTGAAGTGGGGTGTTATCTGAGTAAACTTTTTCAAGTGTATTTGTGTCATGCAACAATATTGCCTCGTTTGCTGAGTGAAGCCTGGTACACACAGTGCCAAACTCACTGGCCAATTATTGGAACTGGTGTGATACACCAATGCCCCCCCCCCCCCAATACCACATATTGAAGTGGGGTGTTATTTAACAGTATAATTTTCTAAGAGTGTATTTTAGTCCTGCAAAAATGTGGCCTCTTGCTGTGTAAACAGTGCTACACACAGTGACAACAGTTACTGGCCAATTATTTGTAGAACTGGTGTTATAAACCTGTGTTCCTCCAATACAACATATTTAAGTGGGATGATATCTGAGTAAACGTTTACAAGTGTATTTGTGTCATGCAACAATATTGCCTCGTTTGCTGAGTGAAGTCTGGTACACACTGCGCCAAACTCACTGGCCAATTTTTGGAACTGGTGTGATACACCAATGCCCCCCCAATACCACATATTGAAGTGGGGTGTTATCTGAGTACATTTTTTCAAGTGTATTTGTGTCATGCAACAATATTGCCTCGTTTGCTGAGTGAAGTCTGATACACACAGTGCCAAACTCACTGGCCAATTTTTGGAACTGGTGTGATACACCAATGCCCCCCCCCCCCAATACCACATATTGAAATGGGGTGTTATGTAACAGTATAATTTTCTAAGAGTGTATTTTAGTCCTGCAAAAATGTGGCCTCTTGCTGTGTAAACAGTGCTACACACAGTGACAACAGTTACTGGCCAATTATTTGTAGAACTGGTGTAATAAACCTGTGTCCCCCCAATACCGCATTTTGAAGTGGGGTGTTATCTGAGTAAACTTTTACAAGTTTTTTTGTGTCATGCAACAATATTGCCTCGTTTGCTGAGTGAAGTCTGGTACACACAGCGCTGAACTCACTGGCCAGTTTTTGGAACTGGTGTGATACACCAATGCCCCCCCAATACCACATATTGAAGTGGGGTGTTATCTGAGTAAACGTTTTCAAGTGTATTTGTGTCATGCAACAATATTGCCTCGTTTGCTGAGTGAAGTCTGGTACACACAGCGCCAAACTCACTGGCCAATTTTTGGAACTGGTGTGATACACCAATGCCCCCCCAATACCACATATTGAAGTGGGGTGTTATTTAACAGTATAATTTTCTAAGAGTGTATTTTAGTCCTGCAAAAATGTGGCCACTTGCTGTGTAAACAGTGCTGCACACAGTAACAACAGTTACTGGCCAATTATTTGTAGAACTGGTGTAATAAACCTGTGTCCCCCCAATACCACATATTGAAGTGGGGTGTTATATGAGTAAACTTTTACAAGTGTATTTGTGTCATGCAACAATATTGCCTCGTTTGCTGAGTGACGTCAGGTACACACAGCACCAAACTCACTGGCCAATTTTTGGAACTGGTGTGATACACCAATGCCCCCCCCCCCCCCAATACCACATATTGAAGTGGGGTGTTATTTAACAGTATAATTTTCTAAGAGTGTATTTTAGTCCTGCAAAAATGTGGCCTCTTGCTGTGTAAACAGTGCTACACACAGTGACAACAGTTACTGGCCAATTATTTGTAGAACTGGTGCAATAAACCTGTGTCCCCCCAATACCACATATTGAAGTGTGGTGTTATCTGAGTAAACTTTTACAAGTGTATTTGTGTCATGCAACAATATTGCCTCATTTGCTGAGTGAAGTCTGGTACACACAGCGCCAAACTCACTGGCCAATTTTTTTAACTGGTGTGATACACCAATGCCCCCCAATACCACATATTGAAGTGGGGTGTTATCTGAATAAACTTTAACAAGTGTATTTGTGTCATGCAACAATATTGCCTCGTTTGCTGAGTGAAGTCTGGTACACACTGCGCCAAACTCACTGGCCAATTTTTGGAACTGGTGTGATACACCAATGCCCCCCCCCCCCCCCAATACCACATATTGAAGTGGGGTGTTATCTGAGTAAACTTTTTCAAGTGTATTTGTGTCATGCAACAATATTGCCTCTTTGCTGAGTGAAGTCTGGTACACACAGCCCCAAACTCACTGGCCAATTTTTGGAACTGGTGTGATACACCAATGCCCCCCCCCCCTCCCCCAATACCACATATTGAAGTGGGGTGTTATTTAACAGTATAATTTTCTAAGAGTGTATTTTAGTCCTGCAAAAATGTGGCCTCTTGCTGTGTAAACAGTGCTACACATGGTGACAACAGTTACTGGCCAATTATTTGTAGAACTGGCGGACTGACGGACCAGCAGATAGGGAGGAGAGGCAGGCAGAACTTGCATTGCACAAGAGGTACAAAGCAGACTGCAAATGTATCAGGAGCGAGCCATCAACCATGTACAGTCACATCTGGCGCTCCCAGGACGCTGGCATATGGCTCCACAGTGTGGGCTTTTTTTAATGTGTCCCTTGCTGACACCAGTGTTGCCATCTGCGGCCTTTGCAGTCAACGCATAAGTAGTGGTAAGCCCAACACTCACCTAGAGACAACCGCCTTAAGAAGGCACCTGAAATCCCAACACCAAGCCCAGTGGGAGCAACACCGTCACAACCCACAAAGCCACACTCCATGCTCTCAACGTCCAGCCTCTTCTCCTTCTCCTGTCTCCTCACAGTTGTCCAACACTCCACCTTCCCTGATGCCGTCGTCACGTTGTTCTGGAAAAAGGCAGGCTTCTGTGGCTCAAATGTTGGAGCATAAAAAAGGTGTCCGACAGGTGTCCGACTACATCAGGTTAACGGCCGATGTGGATGCTCTGAGGAGTAATGAACCCCTGGACTGCTGGGTGGGCAGGCTTGACCTCTGGCTAGAGCTTGCACAATTTGCAATGGAACTGTTGGCTTGCCCCCCATCCAGTGTCCTGTCCGAAAGGACGTTCAGCACAGCAGGGAGGATCGTGACCGATAAGCGCACTCGCCTAGCTCATGACAGTGTAGACTACCTCACATTTATAAAAATAAATGAGGCATGGATCTCTGATGAATTCAACACATGTGACCACCAGTAGATCATGTTTCATTGAAATTCCTCATCACAGGCCACAAATATCTGCCAGACCGCCATCCACCCACAACAATTCCTGTTCCTTGTCTAAATACAGCGGCATAAAAGGCATTTCATGTCCATTGAATGGCTAATTTTTGGGGCCTATACAGGCCGTCACTTACTGTTCTATGTACTGTGAATGCCTACTGTACTTCTAGCCATCAAATAGTACGTTCTTTGCTGTCAGTTAAACCCATGTACATAAACATGTATATTAGAGCTAAAGAAAAGGCCTTCAAAAAATACAAGACTGAGAGGTCATTGGCAGCATTTAAGCACTACAAAGAGTGTAATAAGAAATGTAAAGACGAAATCAGGGCGGCTAAAATAGAACACGAGAGACATATAGCAGAGGAGAGTAAAAAGAACCCCAAGAAGTTCTTTAAGTATATAAACAGTAGGAAAGCGAGGCCAGAGCACATTGGCCCCATAAAAGATGATAAAGGAAAAATGGCCACTGAGGACAGAGAAAAGGCGGAAGTGTTAAATAATTTATTTTCTTCAGTCTTCACAAAGGAATCGGGGGGCTACACGAACCTTGCTTGTAAGGCCGAACTAAATAATACACCTCAGGAAGTGCCGCCATGGCTAACAGAGGATAGACTTAGAACTAAACTAGAGAAACTTAACATAAATAAATCCCCGGGACCGGATGGCTTGCACCCGAGGGTTCTTAATGAGCTCAGCCAGGTGATTGCCAGACCATTATTCTTGATCTTTAAGGATAGTTTACAGACGGGTATGGTGCCAGCTGATTGGAAAAAAGCCAAAGTGGTACCAATATTTAAAAAGGGGCCGAGATAGGATGGAAACGGACTTGGGGGTACTGGTAGACAACAGGCTTGGCAGTGGCATGCAATGCCAAGCCGCCGCAAGCAAAGCCAACAGAATACTGGGATGTATAAAAAAGGGGATTCACTCCAGAAATAAAGAGATTATTCTCCCGCTCTACAAGACTCTGGTCCGGCCACATCTGGAGTATGCTGTCCAGTAGGGCTGCTGAATATAATCGCCGAATCGATGCATCGCGATGCGACCCTTCGCGATTCTGCATTGATTCGGGGTGATTGAAAAATCGATTACTAATGACGTCAGTTCCGGGGGCGGGGACAGAAGTGACATGGCGGCGCTGGGCCGCTGGCCGGGCTTGTGGAACACGGAGCTTCTGCTTGCGGCGCGGTAGAGGAGAGCGGAGCTATCGGTGCTCTCTCTGGCCTCAGGATCAGGGGTCGGCAAGGTGTCCGCTCGCGGACACCGCTGTCCGTGAGTGGTTCTTGCCGGGTCCGCCACGCTGCCCTGCCATCATTGATTTTTTTTTTACACCCAGAGATGATCATGTGCTCACTGACACTGCCTCGCCGGCCGGAGTCGCCGCCCGCCGCTCCCCCCTGCAGACAGTCCCGCTCAGCCTCCCGAATCCTGCTGGCCAGTGAGATTATCTCTCTGCTGGCTGGGGGATGGACTGTGGAATTGGTGCGGCGGTGAGACTCCGGTGGTCACTGGAAGAATCGTGTTGTTGCAGGCAGCTGGGGGGCCCCACTGCTGGACCAGTGGAGAGAGAGAGAGGCCGGAGTCGGACTGACCAGTGGACCAGAGACTGAGGGGAGACACAACTTACGCAAGGTACAGTAACAGAAGAAGTTTTTAAAGTTTTAACTTTGGGGGAGGGGGGGGGGCAGTAGCCAGTAGGCCACCTCAGGAAGGGATGGGACCTGCTCTGGCCCTGGGCCTAGCCTGTTTTAAGGGTTCTTTATGGAGGAGGGGGCCTGGGGGGAGTGGGGGATCAACCCTGGGGGGGACTGGGCTGGGCCCTGGTCTGCTGCAGTGTTCTTCTAAGGGGGATCTATAATGGAGGGGGTCGTTTGGGAGTCGGGACCCTGGCCTGCTCTAAGGGAGGTGGGGGTCTATGGGTTGGGACCAGTCACCAAGCCAGGGGTCCTCCCCACATCGATCCCCCTAGAGCAGGCCAAGACCACCAGGGTCCCCATATAGATCCCCTTAGAGCAGGCCAGGCCTGCTCTAAGGGGGGGTCTGTGGAAGGGGGACCCTGGCCTGCTCCAAGGGGGCTTTATTGGTAGGGGACCCTGGCCTGCTCTAAAGGGGAATGGGATCTATGGGGGGACCTGCCTGCGCTAAAGGGGGGGCCTGCACTAAATGGGGATCTATGGGGGACCTGCCCTGGCCTGCACTAAAGGGGATCTATGGGGGACCTGCCCTTCCCTGCACTAAAGGGGGATCTACGGGAGACCTGCCCTTCCCTGCACTAAAGGGGGATCTACAGGAGACCTGCCCTTGCCTGCACTAAAGGGGGATCTACGGGAGACCTGCCTGCACTAAAGGGGATCTATTCCATAGATCCCCCTTTAGAGCAGGGTCCCCATAGATCCCCCTTTAGAGCTCAGTTCCCCTGGATCCCCTTTAGGGCAGGCCCAGGCTCCCCATAGATCCTCCTTTAGAGCAGGGTCCCCATAGATCCCCCTTTAGAGAAGGGTCTATGGGGGACCTGCCCTTCCCTGCACTAAAGGGGGATCTACGGGAGACCTGCCCTTCCCTGCACTAAAGGGGGATCTACAGGAGACCTGCCCTTGCCTGCACTAAAGGGGGATCTACGGGAGACCTGCCTGCACTAAAGGGGATCTATTCCATAGATCCCCCTTTAGAGCAGGGTCCCCATAGATCCCCCTTTAGAGCTCAGTTCCCCTGGATCCCCTTTAGGGCAGGCCCAGGCTCCCCATAGATCCTCCTTTAGAGCAGGGTCCCCATAGATCCCCCTTTAGAGAAGGGTCCCCATAGATCCCCCTTTACAGAAGGGTCCCCATAGATCCCCCTTTAGAGAAGGGTCCCCATAGATCCCCCTTTAGAGCAGGGTCCCCATAGATCCCCCTTTAGAAAAGGGTCCCCATGGTAATCGTGATGCATCGCGATGCATCGCGGAATCGAATCGTATCGAATCACGACCCTAATAATCGTAATCGCATCGAATCATGAGGTAAGTGAAGATGCGCAGCCCTACTGTCCAGTTCTGGGCACCGGTCCTCAGGAAGAATGTGCTGGAACTGGAGAAAGTCCAGAGAAGGGCAACAAAAATAATTAGGGGAATGGAGGACATCAGTTATGAGGAAAGACTACAAGCACTGAACCTATTCTCTCTGGAGAAGAGACGATTGAGGGGGGATATGATATCAATGTACAAATACTGTACTGGCGACCCGAGCATGAGCATAAGGAACAAACTATTCAAAGAAAGGAGATACAATAAGACACGTGGCCACTCACTAAAACTTAAAGAAAGGCGGTTTAACCTTAAATTGCGTAAGGGGTTCTTCACTGTAAGAGCGGTAAGGATGTGGAATTCTCTTCCACAAGCAGTCGTATCAGCAGGGAGCATTGATAGTTTCAAAAAAATATTAGATGGACACCTTAAAGACCACAACATACAGGGGTATACAATGTACGGTTAAAAGCAAACACACACACACATCATAGGTTGAACTGGATATACTGATGTCTTTTTTCAACCTCACTAACTATGTAACTATGTAACATGTGAGCTAATTTTTTGGAACCTATACAGGCCGACACTTACTTCTGTACACTGTGCATGCCTACTGTACCTCTAGCCATCATATACTACGTTCTTTGCTGTCAGTTCAACCCATGTGAGCTAATTTTTGGAGCCTATACAGGCCTATACTTACTTCTGTATACTGTGCATGCCTACTGTACCTCTAGCCATCATATACTATGTTCTTTGCTGTCAGTTCAACCCATGCGAGCTAATTTTTGCAGCCGACACTTACTTCTGTATACCGTGCATGCCTACTGTCAGGGCTGCTGTTAGAAATCGCGGGGCCCGTACAGACTACCTGGCAGGGCCCCCCCCCCAAGAAAATATTAAAGATATATATTTAGCTAAAGTTACAACAAAATCACTATTAGCAGACACAAATATAACATAACTCACATAATTCCTGCTAAATCTAAAAAAAAAAAAAAAAAAAAAAAAAAAATGTTAAATAAAAATGAAGATGAGATGAGAAAAATATACAGGCTGGGAAGTTGGAGCTCAGTGATCAGAGCGACAGAGGGGGAGAAACAAAGTTACAAAAAAACTCCTGAGCAGAGATAACATTAGAGCCAGTGCTGGGAGGAGGCCCACACAGGGAGGGGGATTAGTGAGGGATGACTGACTCTTTCTCAGCAGATAAAAGCTGATCCCAGGGAGAGGGACAGATCAGATTCAGGTGCTGGAGGAATATTTCTGTATTTGTTGTCCATCACAAATCCCCCTCTCTGTGTGGGCCCCCTTGTGTGCTCGGGCCCCCTACAAGAGGGCTGGTGGTCCCCCCCTATCAGCGGCCCTGCCTACTGTACCTCTAGCCATCAAAAACTAAGTTCTTTGCTGTCAGTTCAACCTATGTGAGCTAAGTTTTGCAGCCTATACAGGCCGACACTTACTGTTCTGTGTACTGTGAATGCCTACTGTACCTCTAGCCATCAAATACTATGTTCTTTGCTGTCAGTTCAACCCATGTGAGCTATTTTTTGGAGCCTATACAGGCCGCCACTTACTTCTGTATACTGTGAATGCCTACTGTACCTCTAGCCATCAAAAACAAAGTTCTTTGCTGTCAGTTAAACCCATGTGAGCTAATTTTTGCAGCCAATACAGGCCGACATTTACTTCTGTATACTGTGTGAACACCTACTGTACCTCTAGCCATCATATAATACGTTCTTTGCTGTCAGTTCAACCCATGTGAGCTCATTTTTGTAGCCTATGCAGGCCGACACTTACTTCTGTATACTGTGTGAACGCCTACTGTACCTCTAGCCATCAAAAACTAAGTTTTTTGCTGTCAGTTCAAACCATGTGAGCTAATTTTTGGAGCCTATAGGTGAGGGAAGCTGCGCTAATAGCAGGCCGCCACTTACTTCTGTATACTGTGAATGCCTACTGTACCTCCAGCCATCAAATACACTACGTTCTTAGCTGTTAGGTAAACCCATGTGGGCTAATTTTTGGGGCCTATACTGGCCGACACTTACTTATTTATCCTGTGAATGCCTAATGTACCTTCAGCTACAGAATACTATGTTTTTAGCTGTCAGGTAAACGCATGTGGGCTAAGTTTGGGACCTGGAATGGCTGACACTTACTACTTTATCCTGTGAATGCAAAATTTTTCAGACTGGAAATGAAAATCAATGGGTCTGTTAAAGTTCCGCCAAATTGTGGAATGGATGCAGACCCATTTTACAGATGTGTGAATGGACCCTATATGTATTAGACAATGTATTTACTGGCTGCTGTCATTTCTGGCAGATTTATGAAAAAAAAATATATATTTTTTGCTGTAAAAAAACAAAAATATTTAGGGCAACTTTTTCAATTGCAATACTTCTGTTATGACATTGTCCATGTGCTGGGACTATTTGTGCACAGCTAGTACGTCTTTTGTGGCTGCAAATATGACCTAAAGGTTTTTAAAGTTCGCCTCCCATTAAAGTCAATGGGGCCCGCCGCAAACTCACGGTTCGCGGACTTTTGAGAAAATTTGCGGCTGGCGTTCGCAAACTGCCCCGGCCGATGTTCGTCCATCACTAGTATTTGCCATGACCCGGAACCCTAATATGTGAACAAACCCTTAAAGTTCCTTATTAATTAGCTTAATTATTTTTTTTTCTGCAGTTTATCTGTATCAGAACCATTGGATAACGGTTCTTATGATCATCTTATATTTACATACTGTAGATGCAGGTACTCTGAAAGGGTTACCTAGAAAATATTGTATGTTTGCAAAAATCGCTTAAGTAAGCAAGAATGTAAATCTACTCTTGGTTGTGATAGTAATCAGCTTATACTCTATTATGAAGTAACTCTCAAAAAGCTTTCTCTTGCAGGTATTTCTGCTATAGTTCCTCCTGTGACACAAGCTCCCAAAAGAAGCAGCAGTCATCCTTATTCAGGGGATAATATTCCCAAGAACAGTTCTCAGAAAAAAAAGTCTTCTCAGCCACATCTAGAAAAACAGTGCAGTCAAGCAAGTAAAGATGGAGCTGAGCCTCCTTTCCTCCCTCCTGGCGCACAAGAGGGTATGCTGGTTCTATGTAATTTTACTCATTGCAACTACTTTTTTTCTTGTATTTATGAACCATCATTTTGTTTTATTTACAGAATAAAATAATTGTATGCATTCATGTTAGTACAAGTGACCCAGTGAAATTTAAAAAATACCTTAAACTAATGAACAAAAGTAGACATAATGCTGAATGGACCCTGTTTTAGTAGTCATTATGAATGTCTTTGCAAGCTACAAGAGATCTAGTTGTCTTGATGATATCTGGTCAATGATCTCAGCCAGGTTTCCTGGTACTGCTGTTAAACATTGCAGTAGTGCTTGGAAACCGTTGTTTGCAAAAGGAGTCTGGTGAGAGAAAATTGTCATGGGTTGGTCTTTGCGTTCAGGTTGCCACTTATCATGATTGATGATGGATCTACATCGCTGGATGACAGGATTATTGTTGGATTTACGATGTGGGACTTTTTTTTTTTTTTTTTTTGTAATACCATATTTTTTCTATAGGTGTCTGTTTTTATTTACTGACTAACTTTTATAGTTGATGAGTAGTAAGGCGTACTCATCTACATACAAGGAGAGCCAGATATCTGGGGGCCTCCAGATTCCAATAAGTACACCCCAGCAGACCCCCACATCCATAGGGGTTGGGAAAGTGGGGATGAGGCTCTTATCCCTATTAACATGGGGACAGGGTGCTTTGCCAGGGGACACATCCATTTTAAAGGGGGTTCCAGATTCTAAGTCCCCTCCCCAAAGACCCCCACAAGCATTAGGCCATGGATGTCAGGACAATCATCTCCCATTGCACTCTCCAATGGCAGCTCCCAGACTGGCTGCTAAATGTCAGCAAACAAGTCAGGAATTCTGGCCGATGTTAGCTGTGAACAGCTTTAGTTCAGGTTGAATTCATGGTTGAGCTGAATGGAATTGGAATTGCCTTTTTCAAGTTGTTCCCTATAAACCCTGCCTCTCTAACTCCTCCCCTGTCTTGTCCCCCCTCTCAAAATTGTGTCAGAAATTGTATGCTCCAAGTAATTTTGTTATATCTATTTATATCCCTTAAAACATTTTACTGCCTTTACAACTAATAAAAAAATCTTAGTAATTAAAAAAAAAATACAGTGTGCATGGAACAGTTTCTAAATTTGCTCATGATTCAATATTTACAAAAAAACTAAAATGTATGTTTAGAAGCATGTATGCCCTGTCCACAGTGCTGAAAAGCAGAGGTCGGCACTTGAAGGTACTCCAACTCTTCATTCCCAGGATTTGGGCACATGGCAATGGCTAGAGGCAAGTGAGTTGTTAATTTGCTATTCCTCGCTATACCAATAAAAATTAGTATTTTTCCAAATCCCCAGCGATTGGGATCCTTTACCAGTCAGTGTGTATCTCATAATCCATTGCAGAGTGTGAGTTTCCCTTACTCTCATGACTCCCCCATCCACTTGGCCCTATGCCGGCATCTGACAAAAATTGTGCCAATAGCCTTGTGCATCTTTTATTTTTTTTTAAAACATTCAAAATGTTATTATTATAATGGATAAAAACATATCAGATATTGTCATAAAAAATACATTGCAACTTGAATGAGTCAATCAAGAGGAACAGATAAGGACATTCGATATCATTCATATGGTTCAACGCGCATCTTGGGCATCTTTTATTGATGGAGTGACTCACAATCTTATGGGTTCACTATGTCACCATGGGGTAGATAATCATATTAAGTCTACACAAAGTGCTTATTTAGAAATAGTAAAATTTAAATTAGATTATCTAAGAAGGATTTCAGTAGACAGATGTTTAATACTAATTCTGGTATCTTACTAAGCACTTTTACTATTTTTCAGATTGCTGTGTACACTGTACCCTGGCTCTGCTGTTCTGTCAGTTTCTTTCCCTGTGCAATATTCTTCTGGACCTTCTAACATGTGGTTCATGTTCGCCTGACTCTGCTGGGATATGCTGCTCATGCTGTTCTATTGGTGGATGTCCTGATTGTGCAGACTCGTGTAGCACTGATTGTGGCATTGTTGATGCCTGCTGTGAATCCGCTGACTGCCTTGAAATCTGCATGGAATGTTGTGGTCTATGCTTCTCCTCTTAAGAGGGCACTATAGAGCTGGGAAAAGATTGTATACAATGTGAATAATATGCTGCCGTCCATATAGAGACTAAAGTTAAAGATGCAGAGAAATTCTAAAAATGAATGGATTTGGTAAACCAAGGACTTTTGGTGAAATGGGACTGGTCTGAGCCAATTAAAGTAACCATATTCTGAGCCATTATGTCTGACTCAAGAAGCTTGTGAAGAACTAGGAAAGTATTCAGCTGCTGAAAACAATTTAAAATCTAAGACATTTATACATATATTTGTATTCTTCAGAGTAAAGTGTTTGATTAAATGCTGTTATAATGCATTTATATCACAATTCTACATGGGAAAAACTTGAAATGCACAGACTAGCTCTGTGAGATTTAAAATTTAAACACTTATTTGGCTTAAAATGTATGACAGCTTGGGTTAAAATACACTATATTACCAAAAGTATTGAGACACCTGCATTTATAAGCACATGAACTTTAATGGCATCCTGGTCTTATATTGAATTGGCCCACCCTTTGCAGCTATAACAGCTTCAACTCTTCTGGGAGACTGTCCACAAGGTTTAGGAATGTGTCTATAGGAATGGTTGACCATTCTTCCAGAAGCACATTTGTGAGGTCAGGCACTGATGTTGGAGAGAAGGTCTGACTCGCAGTCTACACTCTTAATTCATCCCAAAGGTGTTCTATCGGGTTAAGCTCAGGACTCTGTGCAGGCCAGTCAAGTTCCTGCAGCCCAAACTCGCTCATCCATATTTTTATGGACCTTACCTTGTGCACTGGTCCAAATGATTTGGTGGAAGGGGAATAATGCTGTGGGGTTGTTTTTGAGGGGTTGGGCCTGGCCCCTTAGTTCCAGTGAGGGGAACTCTTAAGGCGTCAGCATACCAATACATTTTGGACAATTTCATGCTCCCAAGTTTGTGGGAACAGTTTGGGGTTGGCCCTTCCTGTTCCAACATGACTGTGCACAGAGCACAAAGCAAGGTCCGTAAAGACATGGATGAGCGAGTTTGGGGTGGAGGAACTTGACTGGTCCTGACCTCAACCCAATAGAATACCTTTGGGATGAATCAGAGTGCAGATTGCGAGCAAGGACTTCTGTCCAACATCAGTGTCTGACTTCACAAAGGCGCTTTTGGAAGAATGGCCAAACATTCCCATAGACACACTCCTAAACCTTGTGGACAGCCTTCCCAGGAGAGTTGAAGCTGTTATAGCTACAAAGGGTGGGCCAACTCAATATTGAACCCTACGGAATAAGACTGGGATGCCATTAAAGTTCATGTGTGTGTAAAGGCAGGTGTCGCAATACTTTTGGTAATATAGTGTATCAATATCTCATGTGCTCACTTGTTTCAAACACATTATGTGGCAATTTGCTGGAGATATACCAGATAAATATTGTATGTATACATGACATTATCTATTCTGAAATAATAATGATGTGTTAATTTTCCAGAAAAAATACACATTACTGAATTTTTTAACCACTTGCCGACCGCCGCACGACTATCTACGGCGGCGGTCAGCCCCTCACAGGCAAAGTGACGTAGGTCTACGTCGCTCGCCTGTGAGGGTTTAGGGAGCGAGCGCGCGCCGCCGGAGGCGCGCTCCCGCTCCCGCGTGGTCACGGACCCCCCCGCGCGTGTGACCGGCGGACCCGATCGCCGCCGGCCACTCTGCGATCGGCGGGGGAGAGGGAGAAAGTCAGGCAGCTTGTGTAAACAAGCTGCCTGTCATTCTCCTCTCTGTATGAGAGCTGATCACATGGATCTACTATGTAGATCCATTGATCACTCTGCATACAGTTGAAGCCACAGCCAATCACAGTTAGAATCACGCCCCTAGGGACACACACAGCCCCTCCCTCTCAAATAAAGTTAACCCCTTCACTACCAGTGTATTTTTACAGTAACAGTGCATATATATAGCACTGATTACTGTAGAAATGTCACTGGTAACCCCAAAAGTGTCAAAAATGTCAGTCAAGGGTCCGATCTTTCCGCCGCAATGTCGCAGTACCGCAAAAAAAATCGCAGATCGCCGCCATTACGCGTTAAAAAAAAAAACAACAAAAATGACAAAAATCTTTCCCTTTGTTAGTAAACGCAATAACTTTTGCGCAAACCAATCAAAATACGCTTTTTGCGATTTTTTTTACCAAACATAGGTAGCATAAAACAAATTGGCCGAAAATATTAAAAAATTTTGATTTTTACATTTTTTTCTGGGGGAATTTCATATAAAAAAAAGGGAAAAATATTGCTATTTTTGCAAAATTTATGCTCTTTTTTTGTTTATAGCGCGTGATCAAAAAATCGCACAAGTGATCAAATACCGCCAAAAGAAAGCTCTGTTTGTGGGAAAAAAAGGACGCCAAATTCGTTTAGGTACAGCGTCGCACGACCGCGCAATTGTCCGTTAAAGTCACGCAGTGCCGAATCGCAAAATACCCTCTGGTCGTTTAGCAGCCAAATCCTCCGGGGCTTAAGTGGTTAAGGGTCAATTTTATTTATTTTTTTTAATTATATTTTTATTTGCACAAAAAATAAGCACATTACAGAAACAATATAATGGCAGAAGACATAAAGAACAGGGAGTGGTGCCCCCATAAAAAATACAGAAACAAAGAACAGTGTATCAACAAATGTAGGCAATCAAACAGTACAGAGCTGCAAAGCCTGTAAGTGACCATCCAAAAATACAGTAGCAGACAAATATAGATATAATGTAGAGCAACGAGAAAAAACAGCAGGATCAGGTGGAGTTCAAGGTATATGAGTCCCAATCATCCCAGACAGCAAAGAACTTAGTGTCTGACTTCACAAAGGCGCTTTTGGAAGAATGGCCAAACATTCCCATAGACACACTCCTAAACCTTGTGGACAGCCTTCCCAGGAGAGTTGAAGCTGTTATAGCTACAAAGGGTGGGCCAACTCAATATTGAACCCTACGGAATAAGACTGGGATGCCATTAAAGTTCATGTGTGTGTAAAGGCAGGTGTCGCAATACTTTTGGTAATATAGTGTATCAATATCTCATGTGCTCACTTGTTTCAAACACATTATGTGGCAATTTGCTGGAGATATACCAGATAAATATTGTATGTATACATGACATTATCTATTCTGAAATAATAATGATGTGTTAATTTTCCAGAAAAAATACACATTACTGAATTTTTTAACCACTTGCCGACCGCCGCACGACTATCTACGGCGGCGGTCAGCCCCTCACAGGCAAAGTGACGTAGGTCTACGTCGCTCGCCTGTGAGGGTTTAGGGAGCGAGCGCGCGCCGCCGGAGGCGCGCTCCCGCTCCCGCGTGGTCACGGACCCCCCCGCGCGTGTGACCGGCGGACCCGATCGCCGCCGGCCACTCTGCGATAGGCGGGGGAGAGGGAGAAAGTCAGGCAGCTTGTGTAAACAAGCTGCCTGTCATTCTCCTCTCTGTATGAGAGCTGATCACATGGATCTACTATGTAGATCCATTGATCACTCTGCATACAGTTGAAGCCACAGCCAATCACAGTTAGAATCACGCCCCTAGGGACACACACAGCCCCTCCCTCTCAAATAAAGTTAACCCCTTCACTACCAGTGTATTTTTACAGTAACAGTGCATATATATAGCACTGATTACTGTAGAAATGTCACTGGTAACCCCAAAAGTGTCAAAAATGTCAGTCAAGGGTCCGATCTTTCCGCCGCAATGTCGCAGTACCGCAAAAAAAATCGCAGATCGCCGCCATTACGCGTTAAAAAAAAAAACAACAAAAATGACAAAAATCTTTCCCTTTGTTAGTAAACGCAATAACTTTTGCGCAAACCAATCAAAATACGCTTTTTGCGATTTTTTTTACCAAACATAGGTAGCATAAAACAAATTGGCCGAAAATATTAAAAAATTTTGATTTTTACATTTTTTTCTGGGGGAATTTCATATAAAAAAAAGGGAAAAATATTGCTATTTTTGCAAAATTTACGCTCTTTTTTTGTTTATAGCGCGTGATCAAAAAATCGCACAAGTGATCAAATACCGCCAAAAGAAAGCTCTGTTTGTGGGAAAAAAAGGACGCCAAATTCGTTTAGGTACAGCGTCGCACGACCGCGCAATTGTCCGTTAAAGTCACGCAGTGCCGAATCGCAAAATACCCTCTGGTCGTTTAGCAGCCAAATCCTCCGGGGCTTAAGTGGTTAAGGGTCAATTTTATTTATTTTTTTTAATTATATTTTTATTTGCACAAAAAATAAGCACATTACAGAAACAATATAATGGCAGAAGACATAAAGAACAGGGAGTGGTGCCCCCATAAAAAATACAGAAACAAAGAACAGTGTATCAACAAATGTAGGCAATCAAACAGTACAGAGCTGCAAAGCCTGTAAGTGACCATCCACAAATACAGTAGCAGACAAATATAGATATAATGTAGAGCAACGAGAAAGAACAGCAGGATCAGGTGGAGTTCAAGGTATATGAGTCCCAATCATCCCAGACAGCAAAGAACTTAGTGAGCTCATCGTGTACCCTTGCCGTCAGGGATTCCATTTCCCAAATATCCGAGACCAGCTTTAAATACAGAGCTCTATCCGGGGGAGAGTGCTGTAGCCAACACAATGGAATAGCCCTTTTAGCAGCCAAGAGAAGGAAAGATATCAGCTTGGCAGCCGGCTTAGAGACCCTAGGAAATGGTAGACCCAGTAGACAATGGATAGGATCCAATGGCAAATCCAACCCCACCACATCTCGGAGCGTAGCCATTACCATGGACCAGAAAGGTTGTACCAGGGGACAAGTCCAAAAAATATGATAAAGGGAGCCCCTATCCTCCCTGCACCACCAGCACAGGGCGGAACAGGAGGGATTCATCCTGTGAAGGGGGACCGGGGTCCGATACCAGAACAAAAGAATCTTGAGAGCGGTCTCTCTCTAAGCCACACAACGAGATGATTTAAAGGTAGATGTCCAAATTCTATTCCACATAGGCAATGTAATTGGTCGATCCAGTATCCCAGACCACCTACGCATGTAAAGGTGGGAGTCCTCAGCAAGTGGGGCAGCATCGTGTAAAATATTATAAATTGAGGACACCAAATGACCCTGATGAGGACCCCGACCAGACCACACAACAATTCAAAGGCCGTGGGCCTCTCCAGGGCAAGTGATGGCGTCAATGTCCTAAAAAAATTGCGGATTTGAAGATAAAAATAAAAAGAATGTTTTGGCAAAGAAAATTTCTCTTGAAGCTTCTCAAAGGTAAAGAGGGAGTGGGACACCAGATGCACCAGATTGCGTAGTTGGAAAAGTGGAGGTTGAGTCCAAGTCCATAGACGGCTCACCCGAAGTCCATCAGGAAGCAATAGATTAAACAAAATCGTGGTGAGGGGAGGGCATGGCGAGGAGAGAGAGTACTGGGCCATACATTTACGCCAGACACCCATGCTAACCAGCATTGAATCCAGACACATGCCCCTCAGGACCCCGTCCGCATGCAAGGCCGGCGACCAGAGCATCGAGCATGGGTGCACCGGATAAATCGCCCCTCTCTCAATCTCCAACCACCGGTTGGGGGCCAGCCAGGAAGACCAGGAGGCCACCACCCTGAGGTGGGAGGCATAATAGTACTTCACAATATCCGGCGCACCCAGTCCCCCCGTCTCCTGGGAGCAAACACCACCGAGGAAGCCACCCTGTGCGCCTTGTTATTCCAAATAAACCGTAGAAAAGAACGCTGTAACATTTTAAGGTAGGGCATAGGAACAGCCACTGGGAGGGTGTCAAAGAGATAAAGCAATTTCGGTAAAATAGACATCTTTAAAACGTTTATACGACCTACTAATGACAGGGGCAGGGCAGTCCAGTGCTGAAGGGAGATAGATATCTCACGGAATAAGGGGACAAAATTAGGAGCATACAGCTGTGGGTGGGAAGGAGTCAAATTCATCCCCAGATACTTGAGCGACTGCAAACACCATCTGTAGTGGTAGGTATGTTGTAACTGGAATAGGAGGTCCGGGGAAACATGAAGGGGCATGGCCTCTGTTTTAGAAGCATTTATCTTATAGCCAGAGATAGCACTAAAAGAGTCTAGTAGAGTATGTAACGATGACAAGGAAACTAGAGGCTTTGTCAGGGTCAACAATATGTCGTCTGCAAATAAGGAGAGCTTATATTCTCTATGCCGCATACTAACCCCAGCAATATCAGGGTGATCGCGTATCGCTTCTGCCAACGGCTCTAGGCAGAGTATAAATAATAAAGGGGAGAGGGGACAGCCCTGCTGAGTGCTGTTGGACATGGGGAACGCAGGCGACATAAAGGCAGACGACATACGGACCTGTGCCATAGCTGGGGAGTACAGGGCTGTTAAAGCCTCATAAAAAGGACCCTTGAATCCAAACCTCTGTAATGTGGAAAAAGGGTAGGGTCAACTTAGCCTATCAAAAGCTTTCTGGGCATATAAACTGAGAACCAATGCAGGGCATGGGAACCTATTGAGAAGAGCGACTAGATCTACAGCTCGTCTGGTGTTATCTCCTGCATGTCGAGAAAGAACAAACCCAACCTGATCTCTATCTATCAATTTAGGCAGGAGACCGGCTAGCCTATTGGCCAGGATCTTAGTAAAAATTTTGTAGTCAGAGTTGAGAAGAGCTATTGGTCTGTAATTGTCCGGGAGGTATGCGTCCTTACCTGGTTTGGGGATGACAGAAATATATGAATGGAGAAAGTGAGAGTGAGGTGTCCTGCCCTCCAGCAAGGAAGCATAGAGATCGAGGAGACGAGGGGCCAGAGTCGATAAAAAGATTTTGTAATATATATACAGAAGTCTGTCAGGACCCGGAGCCTTCCGAGAGGGCAAAGGTCAATTTTATTTTAAAATGTACTTAAAGATCAAAACTAATAAAAATGATAAAAAAATGTATCTAAAGCCAAAAGGTTTTGTAGTTTTTGTCGATTAATTTTACTGGGGCTGAATTACATTTTTACATTTAACATTTTTAAAGGGGAAAGCTTCCAAAAGAGACATTGGGTATGATTTACTAAAACTGGAGAGGGTAAAATCTGGTGCAGCTCTGCATGGTAGCCAATCAGCATCTAACCTTAGCTTGTTCAATTAAGCTTTGACAAAAAAAAATTGAAGCTGATTGGTTTCTTTGCAGAGCTGCACCAGATTTGACACCCTCGAGTTTTAGTAAATCAACCCTACACACCTACACAGGTTGAACTGGATGGACTATTGTCTTTATTCAACCTCGCCTACTATGTAACTATGTAACCCTATTGGTTCAGTGATAGCTGTCTAAGAGGGCATTTTCTTTACACTGGAGAGATTTCTTCTTACTTCCTGTTGTGTCTAAATAACAGAAAATGAAGACAAATCTTTCCAATGAGACGCAGATAAAAAAAATGACAGGGGTTTTAACCATTTCCTACTGTACCCAAAGTGAAAATAAAATACTTGTTGGCATTAGATATACTTAAAATTTTTAGGTTCGGTAATTATTAAACCTATTATACTAGGTACCCTGTTAGTATTTATAAAAAAATCTTTATTTTAAAAAATAAATATACAATACAGGGCCTAGGCATGACTGGTTTCTTAGAACATTATCTGGGGAATTTAAAGACAACTCCACTTTTGTTGAGAAAAAAACATTCCCCTCTGGGTGATCTACGTACATTGCATGGATTTGAACAAACTTTGTTGAAGATTGCTACCTTTTGGTATTCTGAAGAAAAAACTGTTTGTCTGTGTCCATGTGTCCATCTGCCAAGTGAATGTGAATGGGAGTGACTTTTGATTATTGATCAGCTGCTGCACTTGGAGACCTCTAATGGGAAAATGGAAAGGTCTGAATCTTTTTAGACATAATTACCCCTTTGTTGCAAATGTTTGTTGCAGAGGATGCAAAGATGCCCAAAATCTGATTTAAATCTTAGTGCAGACTTGTGGGAAAATCAGTGAGCCAATCACACAAGGAGGAAAAGACATTTCTGAGGGAGGTTCTTTACACCATTTATGCAGAATGTCTCCAGGTTGCCATATTACATTGCATTTTACATACAATTATAGCAGTTCAGATTTAAAAGAAAAGGTCATTTTTAATGTTATATTATAATATAACTTGTGTCTCAATCGTATATGCTATATTATTTTTTTTGTTATTATTTGCAATATTTTTTTCCCCACAAAGGTGGAGAACCTTTTAATATAGTACTAACAACACTTTTCTGTTGGTATGGTCCTTTAAAAGGCCTGTGCCAGACTCAAAAATCATTGCCACCTGTTTCAGTAGCCTGACCTCAGTAGCTTTACCAGAATCTGGTAGTTCTTTTACAAAGTGGCGCATATTTTCTTGAGCTTGTGCTGCTAAGTTTTGTGAAGGACAGATAAGAAAACATGTAAAAGGTAGCACATGGCTTGAAAATGGGCCATTATGGGGTATTCACAAGTGATATTTTATAATTACCTGACTAAAAAAAAATATACCTTCTCTTCCCCTTCACTCCGCTGCCACTTCATTCAGCCATCAGGAGGAGTATTACTTCAAAGTCTGGGGATCTTTCTTCCTCATGACAGCACTGGTGATTTGTAATTGGCCCCTTGGGCTTCCTGCTGTCTAACATAGGGGTGGGGAGTCTTCAGCCTTGTGTAAGCCTTAAAGTGCTCCTAAAAGCAAAGTAAAAAATGACATATACTCGTATGATGCAGTCTGTCACTAACATTGACAAAGCAGTCTTTTGTTTTTTTTTTAGTTCCTTTGTAACATAGTTTTCCTGACAGACTCCGTGGCAGCATACGTATGGGTTAACCCCGCCTTCTCTCCACTCCTTTAAGACCCCTCTCCCATACATTTTTACTTAGAGCCACATTCCTTTTTTGTCCTCCTCCTAAGGAGCAGAATGGTTGAAAAAAGTGTCCACGATCGAGGCCTAGATGTTCAGCAAGCTGTGCCCCAGAAGACATGCGGAGTCTCCAGCAGTCTCCAGCTATTTGCGGGCTGAAGTGGGATGGATGCCTTGCCATGAAGAGCTTAAGCCTGGCCATTGGCAAGTAAAGCGGCAGTATGTCCTAGCTATTAACAGGTGGGCAAAAATGCCCTGGACTCGTGCAGCATCGTCTTCTGTATCGAGGTGTGGTTGTGGGGGATTCCGTGTGTGTTGATGTATACTTTTATATTGTATATTCCATGGCAGCAGTTTTTGTGTGTTTGTCTGTTTTCTTACCTTGCTCTAGTGACTTCCAGCCTATGGTGGCTGGAGCGCATTTGCGTTCCAAGCCGACACTCTCTCTTCTTGCCGGGCGTTCCTGGGTTACTTATGCCCAGGACTCAGCACTCAGCTCTGCACGCTGTGAGTGGTGGTGGCGTCATTACAGTAGAGAAATTAATTCAGCAGCCACTCCAATGAAGGAGCCTGCTGGGGATGAGGGACTCAAAGGGAAAGTCTCTGTGTGAGCAGATGGTTGGAAAAGGGGATGGTGATATCCAGCAAATTAAATCTCTAGTGAGGCGCGTGGTGCAAGAATCCCTTGAAGAGTTGGGTACAAGCCACACGCAAAGTCCAACCGCCGTTACATCGTGTTCTCCCACTAGGATGGCCAGTAAGCACTGCAACCATCCCAACCAAGCTATCCATCTTTGAAGACCTCAGACAGTGAGGCAGAGGGAAAGGAGAGTCACTTTGCCCTTGTGACGACTTTGGTCAAGGCAATGAAGGGGACATTTATATGGGTAGAACCGGCAGAGACTCCTGCCAAGCAAGATAAAGTTCCTTAAGCACCTCTAGAGAGAGTGTTCTAATTTCTCATTCTTACTGGAACTAAGGGACATAATTTTTGATGAGTGGAGCAAGGTCGCTAGATATACCTCCCTTCTGAGCATGATGGCCAAGTTCTATTCATTTAGGGATAAGGATGTAAAGTATCTAAATGCTGCCTCCTTATTTGTCGAGGCCATGATGAAGCAAGTAAGCATGTCGCACTTCCTTGGAAGATGCAGTGAATGGCCTGAAAGTCGGCTTGGGCTCTTGTAGCCATGTTTTAAAGTGTTGAAAATGTGGAAGGAGAATGGGCACACAGTATTAAAGAGCGTTTTCACATGAAGCAGCCAGAAACTTGGTAGTTCAGAAGCCGGAGCTGGTGGCAGTTTCCATGGTGAGGCTTCAATTAACATCATCTGCATAGTGGTTATGCTCTCGTTAGTTACGGCTTAGTAAGCGCTATGGCTGTGGCTTTGGCTTGTTGATCCTGCCTCTAGCAGGCGTAGTGTAAGATGCCTTGGAGGGAGCTTCATCTTTTGGCAACAAGCTGAATAGCACCATAACCCGGGCACCAGTTAGCAAGATGGGATTTTTCCTCAGGACCAGCACCTTCTAGGCCAGAAGATGACACTAGAAGACAAAGTTCAGAGCGTTCCGGGGTCTCAGACTATTGGAACGTCAAAGTGGTCATTTCAGGACACACATGGTCCTTCAGATGTCCTCCTCATCTCAGATGCGTTTCCACAGATTTGACTCACTCCGAGGTAAAGAAGCATATACTCTTGTATTACATAAAGTCTTTGGTGTCGCAAAGTGCTGCTGTGCCAGTCCCAGAATGCGGAAGATTTAATGGCATGTACTTGCCCCTATTTATGGTCATGAAGAAGAAGAACGATTTGCAGAGGTCAGGTTTAGACCTCACGCACCTAAAACCATTTTCATTTAAAAAGGAGAAGTTCAATATGGAGACATTGTCCCTAATTCATAGGGGGTCAAGCCAGGTGACTGGCTCGTTTCCATATACGTGAAGATGCTTACTTGCATCTATGGTGGCTTTCAAAAGATATGGTGGCTTTCAAAAGACTCTTAGACTTACATCTCAAGGATCAGAACATTCAGGGCTATGTGAGATGATTACAGCCACACACACCTACACAGGTTGAACTGGATGGACTATTGTCTTTATTCAACCTCACCTACTATGTAACTATGTATGCATTTGCCCATTGTGGAAATCTTCCACAAGTTCCTTTTGTTCACCGTAGGTCAAGACTGTCTTCAGCGCTACCATTTAGGCTTTCAACATCTCCCTGCATGTTCTTCAAACTCTTATAAGTTGTTTTAGTCTTTAACAAACCATCAGGGAAGGAAAATTATGGTAGGTATTTAATAGGAAATTTTCAGTTATTTTAATGGTTGATCCTTTGCCAGACCAAGCTGTAAAGCAAAAGCAGAAATTAGAGGGTTGAGAAAAAACATTTACCATTGACAGGGGTGCTTACAACAATTCGTTTTTTTAATTTGTTTAAAAACTTTATCCCAAAAGGAAAAAAAAAAAAAAAAAAAAAATGATGTAATTGATTAAAAGAGGGTTAAGTGGAGTTTGGCTTTAATTTGTTAGTCCCTTCTGTAGAGTCAATCTAAATCTTTTTCCATTCAACCCAGCGGGCTTAATGAAAAAAAAACTAACAGCCTTTTTTTCGTCATTCCTCTTTAACGGGAGCAGTACACACAGGCCAAATGTCAGCCTGTTTCTATTGAATCAGCCGATGCTACCCGACATTCAGCCCATCTGTACGGGGCTTTACACTACTTTCTCCAGACAGTGTTGCTGTCCAAGGTTGTCTCAATTGCTCCTTAATAGAGAAGCCACCCTAAGTGCCAGTTCACAGTATAGCGATGTCAGACATTGCATGTGATTCACTCTGCACTGCTCTGCAAATCACATGTGATTGTTGTGCGATGCCAATTCAGCCATACAGATTGTATGGCTGAATTTGCATCGCATTCGAACCAAAGTCATGCAGGACCCTTTTTTTGGTCCGCGCCAGAATCATATTGCATGGGTGTTCACACCTATGCAATTTGATTCCTGTCCCAATTGAAAGTTCACACTGTGATATGCACAGTAATCTGGGGGTGTTAGTAACTTTGTATTGACACTCCCAGCAGTTCACATATGGCAGTGTGAACTGCCTGCGAGTAGGGTGCGATGCGGGAATCCGCAGTGGATTCACAGGGTTCCCGCATTTCACCAGTGTGAACCCGCACTAAGACAGAAGTGTGTTACTGGCTGAAACAGTGAAAGTGCTCATACTGTATGTATTGTTTATGATTCTCAGAATTAGCACCTATGATTGTGCCAGTATGCCCTTGTGGCTATCTGAAGGAAAAATCTTTTATATTTAGAAGTAAATTTGCTAATTGCTTACAAACCACCACATTAAAGTGGAAGTTCAGCCAAAACATAATCTAACTCTAAATCTACTCTCAGCCACATTCTAAACCTAATCTATCTAGCCCTGTAAAGAAGAAATCACTAATACTTACCTATTCTACAGCCGCTCTGATCTGGTCCCACGCTGAGCTGTCAGGGGTGGCTTCAGTGTGTGGGAGTGTGCAGGAGAGAAAGCCGACAACGGAAGCCCCATAGCCCATTTATGAGTGACGTAATTTCCCAGGCATTTCGCAGCTATTTTCAGCTTTCTCTCGGTACACAGCAGCCTCCGCTGGAGACTGGCCTGGATGGGCTTCAGAAAAGGGCCTAGTATGAATTGGGTCACCCCCCAAAACACCTTTTTTTGCTGATTATTTTTGTGCCGGAAATGCCTATTTTTACATTGATCTGTCAGTGTGGAAGCCTGCTGACAGCTAATGACTCATTGGTTAAGGACATGGCGGCCGGCTTCCTGGCCCGCTCCTTAACAACCAGCTATTGTAGGTGTTTGTGGTGCAGTTTTGACATGCCAAGTTGACATGTCAACGGCGCCCCAAACATGTATAGAGCATTTGGGGGAGAATTTTTAATGCTCATTAAACGCCTATCAACAGCACCTATTATTTTGCATTAATGCTATAGGCACGTTAGATAAGCGTCAGTATTTTGAATAAGTGTGAACAAGCCCTAAAGGAAATATGTTCTAAAATAAAATTTGTTACATTCAAAAAGACACAGGTTCATCTAGTTCAGCCAATAGAAAAAAAAATAAAATATTTAACACCTTATTTACCTATTTAGCCCAAATTGGCACCAGTTAACTCCCTTTCTCCCTGAAACCATTACTTTTCTGTTGATTTTTTATCTCTATTTTCTACCATTATTATTTTAAAATGTTACGTTTCACTTATGTTGTTTTATTAAGTGTTGCACTAAAAAAAAAAAAAAAAAAGTTTATTTTATTTGTAAATAACTTTACCATGCTTTGTTGCAGAAATGTAAGTTTGGTGTCATAAATTGAGAACAATTTAAATAAAGTTTACTATTTTATCCCCAGTTATACTTGGTGTTTTATAGCTAACACTAGTCAAACCAGAAAACAAAATTGTATTTTTTCATTTCGTTACACTGTTGTGTCTATAGACCACATAGAAAATAACATATTGAAAAATACATCTTGCAAAATATTGGTGCCAAAAGTAAGCTTTATTTGTTCTGAAAAAACAATATGCAGTATGTATTATTGAACTTGTTTAGGTAATCTTTCATCACAAAATTGTTGATCAGCTGCCATGTATCCTGTAGCCCAACCTTTTCATTAAGTTCATTAAACCCCATACTATAATGCTGGCCTTACACACATACTGTACAGTGGGTACGGAAAGTATTCAGACCCCCTTAAATTTTTCACTCTTTGTTATATTGCAGCCATTTGCTAAAATCATTTAAGTTCATTCTTCTTCCTCATGAATGTACACATAGCACCCCATACTGACAGAAAAACACAGAATTGTTGACATTGTTGCAGATTTATTAAAAAAGAAAAACTGAAATATCACATGGTCCTAAGTATTCAGACCCTTTGCTGTGACACTCATATATTTAACTCAGGTGCTTTCCATTTCTTCTGATCATCCTTGAGATGGTTCTACACCTTCATTTGAGTCCATCTGTGTTTGATTATACTGATTGGACTTGATTAGGAAAGCCACACACCTGTCTATATAAGACCTTCCAGATCACAATGCATGTCAGAGCAAATGAGAATCATGAGGTCAAAGGAACTGCCTGAAGAGCTCAGAGACAGAATTGTGGCAAGGCACAGATCTGGCCAAGGTTACAAAAAGATTTCTGCTGCACTTAAGGTTCCTAAGAGCACAGTGGCCTCCATAATCCTCAAATGGAAGACGTTTGGGACAACCAGAACCCTTCCTAGAGCTGGCCGTCCGGCCAAACTGAGCTATCGGGGGAGAAGAGCCTTGGTGAGAGAGGTAAAGAAGAACCCAAAGATCACTGTGGCTGAGTTCCAGAGATGCAGTCAGGAGATGGGAGAAAGTTGTAGAGAGTCAACCATCACTGCAGCCCTCCACCAGTCGGGGCTTTATGGCAGAGTGGCCCGACGGAAGCCTCTCCTCAGTGTAAGACACATGAAAGCCCGCATGGAGTTTGCTAAAAAACACCTGAAGGACTCCAAGATGGTGAGAAATAAGATTCTCTGGTCTGATGAGACCAAAATAGAACTTTTTGGCCTTAATTCTAAGCGGTATGTGTGGAGAAAACCAGGCACTGCTTATCACCTGTCCAATACAGTTCCAACAGTGAAGCATGGTGGTGGCAGCATCATGCTGTGGGGGTGTTTTTCAGCTGCAGGGACAGGACTACTGGTTGCAATCGAGGGAAAAATGAATTCGGCCAAGTACAGGGATATCCTGGACAAAAACCTTCTCCAGAGTGCTCTGGACCTCAGACTGGGCCGAAGGTTTACCTTCCAACAAGACAATGACCCTAAGCACACAGCTAAAATAACGAAGGAGTGGCTTCACAACAACTCCGTGACTGTTCTTGAATGGCCCAGCCAAAGCCCTGACTTAAACCCAATTGAGCATCTCTGGAGAGACCTAAAAATGGCTGTCCACCAACGTTTACCATCCAACCTGACAGAACTGGAGAGGATCTGCAAGGAGGAATGGAAGAGGATCCCCAAATCCAGGTGTGAAAGACTTGTTGCATCTTTCCCAAAAAGACTCCTGGCTGTATTAGATCAAAAGGGGGCTTCTACTAAATACTGAGCAAAGGGTCTGAATACTTAGGACCATGTGATATTTCAGTTTTTCTTTTTTAATAAATCTGCAACAATGTCAACAATTCTGTGTTTTTCTATCAGTATGGGGTGCTATGTGTACATTCATGAGGAAGAAGAATGAACTTAAATGATTTTAGCAAATGGCTGCAATATAACAAAGAGTGAAAAATTTAAGGGGGTCTGAATACTTTCCGTACCCACTGTATATTGTTGAATGACTGCTCTCATAAATTAGCTTAACTGGAAATAAGTGTGCCACCATATACCATAATTGTCACCATTACATTTGATACAGATTTCATCAAAAATAATTAACAAACATTGATGCCACTATAGTTCTAAAGAAAAAAAAACATTACCAACACCTGTGTAATATAGAGAAATAGTGTAAAGACTATAATCTCTTGGTGTTTATGTATTTACACTATGTTTTTTTATCCATTTCTTTAATACTTTCACTCTTATTATCATCATATAATTGGTGAATAATTGTTACTTTGTATATACACTATATTACCAAAAGTACTGGAACGCCTGCATTTACACGCACATTAACTTTTATGGCATCCCAGTCTTATTCCATAGGGTTAAATATTGAGTTGGCCCACCCTTTGCAGCTATAACAGCTTCAACTCTTCTGGGAAGGCTGTCCACAAGGTTTAGGAGTGTGTCTATGGGAATGTTCGACCATTCTTCCAGAAGTGCATTTAGGAGATCAGGCACTGATGTGAACAAGAAGGCCTGGCTCGGAGTCTCTGCTCAAATTCATCCCAAAGGTGTTATATCGGGTTGAGGTCAGGACTCTGTGCAGTCCAGTCAAGTTCCCCCACCCCAAACTCGCTCATTCATGTCTTTATGGACCTTGCTGTGTGACTTTGGTCCAAATGCAATGCAAATTCAGCCATGCAATCTGTATGGCTGAATTTGCATCGCACAGACATCGCATGCGATTTGCACAGCAGTGAGGTGCAAATCGCATGCAATGTCTGACATCGCATATGTGTGAACCGGCACTGAGACATACTTTATATTTATATGAGAAATTTACACATGAGGTAGCTTCAGTGGATGTCTGACAGAAACTCAAAGTGTATTTTAAACCCAATGCTTCGGCTGCACTGAAATCCAAACCAGTTTTCATAGTAGGATCGTCAGGTGAACATAAAGGAGTCAGAGGTTTTTATTCATGAAATTGATTCATAGCAGAAAAAATTCAGGGGCCAAACACGCTCCCTCTTTATCATGGCTAAGGAATTCTGACTGTGCTTAAGCGGACTTAGGTGAGCAGATACCAAATAGATCTGGGTCCAGAATTAGTCCATTTCCATTAAGCTCCTCATTGCTATGCATAACCTTCCAGGAACCATGCTTCACTTTCTGCTTCCAGCAACTAGGCCTCATTCTCAGCTTTCAGAATCCACATTTTCACAGCTCTTACTGAGAAATAAAGACTATATTTGCCAGAATACAGGAATTGGTGATAATTTGACATATTTTGAAGGTGTTGAGATGCAGAGAGGGAAAATGTGTAAAAAGATAATACAAGACATCTCCTAGTAAATTGATATCTATTGGAGTAAAATTTATTTTCTGAAATATTTGTCAGCACACAGAGCGTAAAATAAGATTCGCCCATCTCAATATTCCATTATTTGAAAAGTGCAAAGATTATGGAACCATTCTAGGGAGGTCTGGCAAACTTCAGTGACAGTGCTAGAAGGGCATTAGCCAGAGACACAGCCAAATGGGTCAGTAGTAATGCTAGCCATACACTATATGAAAAATCCTTTGAATTCGCTTTTGAATATTGAACACTTGATCGGGAGAGCAAACAATACTGCCATCATGTCATGATGACCAAATTTCGAATGATAAATCGTTTAATGGACATTAATCATTTTTTTGTATGTTTTCTCACATAAGGGCAGTGTGAACAGTTACATTTTTAACAGGCAAAAAACACATTAATCGTTCGTTCAGCAGACGTTTTCAAACCTGTTCTTTTGATTTTTTTGGCTCTAAACAGTCAAAAACAGTTTTCTATTTGTTTCAATACTGGATGAAAAACAAACAAATAGTCCAAATGACAGATTGAATGGTAAATTATTAAAAAATAATGTTTTTTTGTCTCCTGTATGGACACCATAACTCTACCAGGGCTAGAGAGATCCACAATTGAGATAATAGAACAAACATGCCTCAAAGACCTCAAGGGTATGCCTGTCAGTGTCAGTACCAGTGCCAGTGTCTTTTTCGATCCATTATTCTCTTTCTGGTTTTGTATGTCTGTCTTATCTGTCGGTTCCCGTCAAACATGCATCTTTGTATATATCTGCGTATCTTCACCTCCGCCCCCCCCCCCCACACTTTTGCAATTGGTACATGCAGATGTCTTTTTCTTCCTGCCAAATGGTGTATCAAATAAACAAAACAACGCACTAAAATAGCCTCTTATACATTATATTCAAAGCCAACAAAGTGATTACTGAAATATCCCAGTCCACCATATATTTAAATCAAACTATAAGCAGGAGTTCTGGTAGTTGTACAGGTAAATCCAACACTGTCTTTCCATCAGTACAGCTCTCACTGATTCAATATTAGCAACAGATTTAATTTTACTACTCACTAATTAGTGTTAAGCACCCTGCTAATTATACTATGCCAAGTAATTAAGCAGCTAATTATCTAAGTGTAAGCTGAGAATTAATTAGCGTTCCCTATGAAGATTGGAAATGTAGCTCTGCATATGTATGAAGACACCAATCCTGTGAAATACACTACAGCCTGCGGAAGAGGGCACAAGTTATGCCTTTATTTTTAAATGCTCGGACCTACATTTTGTCATTTAGGGCTGACAGATTTCCTTCAATTAGCTTTGGATATGCAACAGAGCTTATCCCAAATCTACCATTATATGTGTTGTGTCTCATGAAAAGTAAGTAGTTGATTTAAAGCCTAACTTCACATGTTTATTTACATTTGTTTTCCTGTCAAATGATTTTTTGTACATCGAGTCATAACCACTTACCACCCACCCACCGTCAAATGACGGCGTATTGGTGCAAGTCTCGCGCTGGGACGACGCCATATGACGGCGCCCCAGAGCAGCGATAGTGGCCGCGCCGTGTTGCTAGGACACAGCGTGACCCCGTTCTTGGTAAAGAGCCAATGACTTGGCTCTTTATCCATGTGATCGGCTGTGTCCAATCACAGCCGGTCACATGTAAATTAGGAAGTGCTGTTTATCGGCTCTCCTCACCTCACACTATAAGAGTGTGTGGCGAGGAGAGCCCATTAGTGGCTCCTCCTCAAAGGGGAATCTAGGACAGGTAATCAGGGCACTGCTCATCAGTGCCCTGATTACAGAAAAGTTAAAAACAGTGTCCACAGTGCCCACCATCAGTGCCCATAGTGCTGCCAGTCAGTGCCCATCAGTGCCTGCTCATCTGTGCTGCCCATCAGTGTCCATCAGTCCTGCCCTTCAGTGCCCATCAGTGCTGCCCGTCAGTGCTCATCAGTGCTGCCTGTCAGTGCCCATCAATGCCGCCTGTCAGTGCCCATCAGTGCCGGCGGTCAGTGCCTGTCAGTGCCACCTCCCAGTGCCGCCTTTCAGTGCCCATCAGTGTCGCCTATCAGTGCCCATCAGTGCGGCATATTAGTACCTTCTCATCAGTGCCACCTTATCAGTGCCACCTCATCAGTACCTATAAGTGCCACCTCATCAGTGTCCATCAGTGCAGCTTATAAGTGCCCATCAGTGCCGCCTCTTTTTCTTTTCTTTTTTTGTAAGAAATAAAAAACCCAGCGGTGATTAAATACCACCAAAAGAAATCTCTATTTGTGTGAAAAAAATTATAAAAATTTCATATGGGTACAGTGTAGCATGACCGCGCAATTGTCATTCAAAGTGTGACAGCGCTGAAAGCTGAAAATTGGCCTGGGCAGGAAGGGGGTGAAAGGGCAGTTTATTGAAGTGGTTAAAGTAGAATTCTGGGCTTTACCTAACTAGTCTTAAAGATGTTCTCTCCTCCCTCCTAAAACCTATTGATACTGGTGAGGAGAAAGCGCTCGACAGCAGCTAGTTATGCCTGGGAGCAGTGACGACACGTATAGGCTCCTATGGCCCATCTATTGTAGCCGCTTCCTCCTTTTTCCTGCAGTGGCTGCTGGCTGACACAGAGGAGTGGGATCAAATTGGAGCAGGGTGAAATTAGGTACTTACCTAATATACCATACCAGTATACCTATACAGATCTTTCTTACACAAGTTAGTCAAAATTGGCGTTAGGAGAGGTATAGGGGAGGGGTAGCACTACAATAAGGACTGAAACACAGCCAAGAAGATTTTGTTCATTAGTAAAATTGTTTATGTATTTGTTTAGCTAGTTACAACTTTTAGTCTGTACAATCAATTAAAAGTGCGGCAACCCAACAGCTCTTGCAAAGAATACAATGATATACACCAATTGCATTGCAAACATATTTGGCATATAAAACATCTTTTGAATCTAGAAAGAACTCTGTTGTCCACCTTAATATTCAAACCCAATTCCAAAAACGTTGGGACACTGTACAAGTTGTGAGTAAAAAAGGAATGGACTAATTTACAAATCTTATAAACTTATATTTTATTCACAATATAATATAGATAACATATCAAATGTTGAAAGTGAGATATTTTGAAATGGCATGCCAAATATTGTCTCATTTTGGATTTCATGAGAGCTACACATTCCAAAAAAAGTTGGGACAGGTAGCAATAAGAGGCCGGAAAAGTTAAATGTACATATAAGGAACAGCTGGAGGACCAATTTGTAACTTATTAAGTCAATTGACAACATGATTGGGTATAAAAAGAGCCTCTCGGAGTGGCAGTGTCTCTCAGAAGTCAAGATGGGCAGAGGAACACCAATTCCCCCATTGTTGCGGCGAAAAATAGTGGAGCAATATCAGAAAGGAGTTTCTCAGAGAAAAATTGCGAAGAGTTTGAAGTTATCATCATCTACAGTGCATAATATCATCAATACATTCAGAGAATCTGGAACAATCTCTGTGTGTAAGGGTCAAGGCCGGAAAACCATACTGGATGCCCATGATCTTCGGGCCCTTAAACGGCACTGCATCACATGCAGGAATGCTACTGTAATAGAAATCACAACATGGACTCAGGAATATTTCCAGAAAACATTGTTGGTGAACACAATCCACTGTGCCATTTGCCGGTGTAGGCTAAAACTCTATAGGCCAAAAAAGAAGCCATATCTAAAACATGATCCAGAAGCGCAGGCATTTTCTCTGGGCCAAAGCTCATTTAAAATGGACTGTGGCAAAGTGGAAAACCGTTCTGTGGTCAGACGAATCAAAATTTTGGAAAACTGGGAAGCCATGTCATCCGGGCTATATAGGACAAGGACAACCCAAGTTGTTATCAGCGCTCAGTTCAGAATCCTGCATCTCTGATGGTATGGGATTGCATGAGTGCGTGTGGCATGGGCAGCTTATACATCTGGAAAGGCACCATCAATGCTGAAAGGTATATCCAAGTTCTAGAGCAACATATGCTCCCATCCAGACGTTGTCTCTTTCAGGGAAGACCTTGCATTTTCCAAAATGACAATGCCAGACCACATACTGCAATTACAACATCAATTACAACATAATGGCTGCGTAGAAGAAGGATCCAGGTACTGAAATGGCCAGCCTGCAGTCCAGATCTTTCACCGATAGAAAACATTTGGAGCATCATAAAGAGGAAGATGTGACAAAAAAGACCTAAGACGGATAAGCAACTAGAAGCTTGTATTAGACAAGAATGGGACAACATGGCCTTGTCCCAACTTTTTTTGAGATGTGTTGATGCCATTAAATTTAAAATCAACTTATTTTTTCCTTAAAATTATACATTTTCTCAGTTTAAACATTTGATATGTCATCTATGTTGTAATCTGAATAAAATATTGAAATTTGAAACGTCCACATCATTGCATTCTGTTTTTATTCATAATTTGTACAGTGTCCCACCTTTTTTGGAATCAGGTTTGTAATTTACAGTACAAGAGCTCAGGAGTGTAAGGTACAACACAGAGTGTACATGGGAATGTAGGCTGCACACTTAATATTCTGACTCAAATTGTTGTAATAGTGACTTATCCCTTGCTGAGCCCTATTCCTAGCTTGTATAAGCAGATGCAATCACCACGGAAAATCATTATCAGATAGCTGAAATCACCAGACACCGTTTCTTTCCATGCACTTAGGTTTTATTGCAAGCAGGAGGTATAGCAGACAACAAATTGTGGCAGATGATTAAAAGATGGTAGCTGCAGGTCAAAACATGGTAATGTGTTCCCGGATGCCAGCAGATTGTATGAAAGGCCTAGACAAAAGTGTCCATCTCTATTCCCACAAGCATAAAGCAGGAAGAGGAAATACATCATCAATGGGAGGGGAGAGGAGGGAACACAGAGGAGAAAGACAGAAAGGCAAGTGCCTTTCTGTCCAAAATAACCACAAAATGGCAGTATAATAACCAAATATAAATACATTACCACAACTATGCATTATATCTTACATATTGGTGTAACAGCACACTTAACCCAATAAATATAATAACCTAAAGAAATAAATAACCAACAAAGATTTTGGTAATAAAATGGCCACGGCCCCTTTATTGGTATATAACTGAATAATTCAATTTAATTAAACTTATAAATAAATAAATATTTAAAACTTCAAAATATAAAATAGATATCGTTCAGTCTAGAACTTGAGCGACTAACATCAAATAATTCCTTCAACATTAGTCCCCACCAGCCGATTTTGTTGAAAACAAAAGAGGCCTACCCCCACACTGTGGCCATTTCAATGCTATTTTGAAGACCCAAATTAAAGATGTCTAGGCCTATGTCAGACAAGTGCACACCATCTTGTCTATATAGGCCTGAAAAACCTCCTTCCAGATCTACATGGGGGAAGGAGAAACTGTCTAACAAAGGCATGTACTTTTAATTAGAATAATTAACACGTCTCCTAATCTTCTCAAGAGGTTTTCCCTCATAAAAAGATAACCAAGTTAGACCTATCACAATCTCTGAAAAGACAACACGAGTACATGGAAATTAGAGTTTTATTTGATGCAAATCTCATTTGATCATGAAGATCAAATCCAATGTCTTACATCTACCATAAAGATTAAACCTTCCCAACTTCATAATAATGGTATAATCTACTCTCAATCTAGCGGCTTCTGTGGCAGATTCAATGCAGAATGAGTGAGTGGAAAGTTTAAGGTGAGACAGCCCTAAATGGGAGAGGCACCATCTCAAAACAACCGAAAATTGGAATTGGTGAGGAGGGAAAAATCCAAGTGGACTAAAGATTACCTAAACAGGGAGGCACAACAGAAAGATATTTATGAAGCACTAAATGAGGGCAAATAATGGAGTCGCCACAAGCATGTAAAGTATGTAAACTAATGACCCTTACCAGTTAGATCCGTCTTTGACCTTCTTATGAAGATATGCACATTATCATAGGAAATAGAAACCTTGTCATGCCTTAAACCTGAGACACCTTTCTTATTGTTTGGAACTAATTAAGAAATACGAAGCGCAGCAAAGAAAATTTAATCAAAGGCTATATGAAACAACGACGCTTCGTATTCTGAATGGCAAACAACAGACGTTGATAAACAAACTTTTGTTAAAATGACTAAAGAAATTGGTCTATGCATGTCCGGTGTAAAAATGAATTTCTTATATCCCTTAAGAGCCTGTTGAATTGAGAAAAAACTATTACAAGCTGGTATTTTATGCAGCTTAAGGAAAAAAGAAATTCCTACGAAAGTTTTATTGATATGATAAAATGATTAGTAAAGTTGCATGAGAGAACAAAGAGAAGCTATGACGGATTGTTCCGAAGGAGAATAGCTAGAAAAACCCATATCTTCATTAAATAAAAGCCATCTCTGCCATGTAACTGAATAATCAGTCCATGTTCTGGGAGCAACTGAATTCTGAATGGCAGATATAAAAGGTGTTAAATTAAATCCCACAGATGACTCAGGCAAGTATGGCCAGCCAGGTCTGCCTCTGGCAAAAGTTGTAGGAAACGAGCCATCTGGAAACGAGATAATGCGTCAGGCACCACATTATGCTTACCTGGCACAAATTTAGTTTCAACCCAAATATTCAATTTTAAACATAACAGGACAAAATGATGTAAAAGATTTATAACATAAATGGATTTTGAAGATAGACAGTTGATGGCAAAGAGCACTCTCTTGTTATCCGAATGTATGATGATCCTTTTATTAGTAAGAAATGCCACTACAATGGGAAAAAGTTCCAATAAGACTATATTCTTGGTGGTTTGTTTGTCACCCAAAAAAGAGACCATGAACCAGGGCCCCAGTGAGTGCGCCAAATTGCTGAAAAACCAAGAGAACCTGCAGCATCAGTATATAACTCTATGTCTTCAGCAAAGACGAAACCCTCCTGGAAAAAAGGCCATCCGTTATAATCAATAAGAAACTGTGACCAAACTAAAAGATCGTCTTTAAGGTCGGAGATAAGGTAGATATGTGAGAAAGGGGATTTAAAGCGGAACAAGGCCAAAGACATTCTTCTAGAGAAAATTCTACCAACCGCCATGATCCGTGATGCAAAAGCGAGTAAACCTAAAAAAGACTGTAGTTCTATTAATGATACTTTCATCCGACGCAGAAAAAAGGCTATTGAGGATTGAAGCCTGGAGATTTTTTAGCAGAGAAAGCTTGTAATGAAATAATAAGGTATCAATGATAATGCCTAAGAATTCGATATTTGAGGAGGGAAAAACTGTTTTATCCAAAGCAAGAGCAATGCCAAAAAAATTTGTAATAAGCAAAAATAAACGTAATAATAAAGAACAGATAGGAGAATTGGAAGGGCCAATAAAAAAGGAAATCATCCAAATATTGTATTATACCCTCACAACCCGATTCATATTCAAGAACCCACTGTAAAAAAGTTGCAAATGTTTCAAAATAATGACATGACAGGAAGGCCCATGTCATAGAAAAAAGAACCCTCAAAACTAAAATCTAAAGAGTTAAAAGATTCCGGAGCAATAGGCAATAACCGAAAAGCATATTGAATATCAGATTTTGCCTTAATGCACTATGACCGAATTTCTTTATAAGTTGGATCGCATCATCAAAAGTAGCATAGGTAACAGAAGACAATGAATTGTCAATATCATCAACTACCTTTGGGAAAAGAGAGATGATGGATAAGGCGATATGAATTAGGCTATTTTTTGGGCACCAAACCCAATGGAGAGATGTGGAAATTTGCAAAAGGAGGGGTTATAAAAGGACCAGCTACCCAACCAGCAGAAATCTCCTTAATCAATTTTTCCCTAACAACTTGACTATGCATTTCTACTGATTTTAGATTATACACCATATTGCAACCAGAACCCAAAAACACAGGAAGCCTAAAACCTGTAGAAAAACCTTCAATTAAAATTTGCGCTTTCTCCCTGTCTGGGTAAAGAAGTAACCAAGGGTACATTTTTTACATTCTCACCGGCGTGCAGGCTTTCTGAATTGTCCCTTGCAGATTGTGTGTGAGAATAGGTCCTTTTAAAACACCTAGATAGAGGGTGGGTTCCAAAACAAAAAGAACACTTATGCCTATAACGGCAAGATGTGGACCACTTGCATTGGGATTCATTATATGCATAACATGGCTGCTTTGTAAAAACTGATTTCTGGGGGAGGATGAGGTTTAACCATAAACCAACATCCTTCGTACCCCATTTGAGATTTGGATAAACAGCCATATTTTGGCGGAAAGATTCCTCGTAGTTTAACCAACATAACTGCCAAAGCTCCTTTAAGCTTCCAGTATATGTTCCAGATGCTGGAACAACCGCTACATCTTTCAGGGAATTTCTCACCCATAACTGCAGAAAAAATGCAGAAAGCCCGCAGCCAGTTATGGAAGGATCTAGGAACTTGACAACGCCTATTATCTTCAATCGCGTCCTCAGATCTTTTTTCATTCTTATTAGAAAAAATCCTTGGAACTAGGGAGTAAAGACAGTAAATCAATAAAATCACCCTTCCATATTTTTTCCTTAGTTGAGGTAGCCAAATGAAATCCCAACGGGGACATTTCACATGTCCTCTTTATAGCACGTTTCAGGAACAACAGAAGCAACATTAGAAACTGGTGTATTTAATTTCAAAGGGTTAATATTAAGAGCATGAGTAGTAAAAGGAGAAACAGAAGGAACTGCATTAGAAACAGTTGCTGACCATAAATTAGCAGGAGAGGAAACAAGTTCAGACAATACCTGTGGAGTAGATAAAGATTCAGAAAATTTTAACAAAGAGTTAAATAATTGTGTAAGCAATTGTTATTGTGCTGACCACACAGGAGATTCTGACAGCTGAGGAGCCACCGCAGTGTCTAATCTGGATAGCCAAGACATACACGACACCGTTGGCATGGAAACCAGGAAACTTTGCCTATAGCCTTCGGACAGTGAACAAGGAGCCACTCTTCTGGGAAGCGGGGATCTCCGCACCCATCCACGCCCTTCGGCATCAGAGACAGGAGACAGCAAGAAAGCCCTCCTCTTTTGAGGCCAATGGCCGGTGCGCCGTGTTGCTGTGATGTCAAAGGCTTCCTCCTCCCTAGGGCGGGTCTCTTCTCCCTGACACGAGGCCTCTGAGGACCCTGGACATTCCGGGGGTAGGCTCTGCTGAAGCCTGCGGGCTTTTGCTGACTCGAGGCGGGGCTTGCAGGCAGCAGTAGTGCTGGCTCGATATCCATCCCAGCTACTTGCAGTGATGCCAACGATGCAGTGATCGGGTCTTCCATCTCAACTTCTAGAGCTGTATCGTCTCCCATTATCGCCAGGCATCGCCACAGCCACTCTTCTCCTCCCTCAGACGCTGCCTCCTCCAGGACCAGTGTCTTCATGACCTGTTCATGGCAGGCGAGCTTCAGTATTAAAGCTCCTGTATTATAGCGATGGAGCTCGCCAAGTCGATCCAGGTCAACTGCAACGGAAGTCGTCATGTGGAGACCTTATATAGCCCCCACTACATGTGCCGAGAAGATTCCAGAAAGACTTGTGTATCCTGGCTAAAGTATTCATGACATTGACAGTAAAGTTTTAAATGTATAATAACCCATTTTTTTTTTTTTTATGATTGTGGCCGCCACAATCCTATGTAGTGGGCACTTGAGATGTAAAACAAAAAAAAACAAAACAGTGCCGCGCAAAACAAATGAGGAAATTAAACAAATCCCGAAAATATGTGCAATAAATAAAAAGTGCAATAGTGCTAAATATTATAAATGTAAACAAATTAAATAATATAGATTAAAAGTAATATTCACAATAATGAAAATAAGGTGCAAATCGTGCACATATAATCATGATAACAAATCGTTCACACCAAAATTAGTCAATATAAATGCAACTGAAAATATGTATACAGTAGCCACCCTGTATGCAATGATATAAAGTGCTGAATGTGCAGAAGTAAACACAATAAGATATAACTGTATAGAAACAAGTGAAAATATAGCGATTGTGACTATGCAGATATAAACAATAATCACTTAATAAAGTGCTGATGGTGTTTTCCCATTATCAGAGAAATATTGCACTCTCCAGAGATGCACTCTAACAAGTCCACTATGAGTGATCCAATGTATCCTTTGTGGTGACAAGTGCCTTCACCTCTCCACCCTATGTGATTGGGTCCTCCTCACCTCCACTCCTGCAACCTAGAGGCTAAGCATAGGTCTAAAAGCGTAATATTGCCCCTCAAGGGCCACCTTTCCTGGAGCCAGGGAGTATGTGTCAGTCCCTCAGTAAAATGTCATTCTCCGGACAACACCCCTCATGGAAATCGGTGGTTGTAACATGAAAAGAAGGGGGACTCAAATGGTGCTTATACCTCTTTAAATGTATTCAATAATAAAAAACATAAGGACAGGTACTCACATTTAAAAGGTGCTTGCAGTGCACCAAACTAAAAACAGCCTTTCTTAATCAGCGTGTGTGATGGTAACCAGGCAGAAGCTTTACACTTATGAGTGTTGTATGAGTGTTGTGCCCGTTGCATTACTTAGAATTGTACTACCCATTTTTGCTCGCAGAATTAACACTGTAAGGGCACTTGAGATGTGCCCACTTCTCAGTGCAGAAGTCAGGACTATGGAAGATATAGCACTTTGTACAGACTGCGATAGTCAGTAAAATTCTGCCCCTTACTGCTTGTCGATGGTAGCAAATATGCCCCAAAGTTGGCGTAGGAAGGTGGGGGAATAGACTCCCTGGCTGTCTGTGTGGGTACATAGTGTGGATGGTGTGGGTGAGCAGCATCTCACCTTTTACCTGCTCTTTCACTGCTTTCTCTCCACTGATAGACCAGGACTTGGCTCCTCCCCCTAAAGAGGTATTTTTATGCACTCATGAAACACACTGGCACAATAATGAATTCATGTAATACATAATGAATGAGATGAGAGATTTATGTATGAATGAGCTGTTAGATTTACACATGAATGAAACAAGGGGATTCAGCATGAATGAGCCACTGTTCATTCATATGCAAATTCTACATCTTCTTTATATGCAAAATGTATGGCTCATACCTGAGACACAGTCCGGTCTGTACACAGGGTAGCTCTGGTAACAGAGGCAAACAGCTAGAGGGATCCAAGCACATAGGGCCACCCTTACTGGAACTGAAGTAATCTGGTAGCAGTTGGGGAGGGGCTCTATTATTAAAGTGGTTGTAAAGTCAGAAGGTTTATATTTATCATAATGCATTCAATGCATTAAGATTAAAAACCTTCTGTGTGCAGCAGCACCCCCCCCCCCAATACTTACCTGAGCCAAATCTATTTCCAGTGATGTTTCAGGAGAGACTCGACTCTCTGGGACTCTCCCTCCTCATTGGCTGAGACAGCAGCAGGCGCCATTGGCTCCCGCTGCTGTCAATCAAAGTCAGTGAGCCAACGAGGAGAGAGGGGGCGGGCCAAGATTTTGTCTGAATGGACCAATGGAGCTGCGGCTCCACTCGGCTTGCTTTGGCAGCACTCGGCAGGAGGAAGGGGCTTTAATCGCTGAAAAGGGACCCGGGAAGAAGAGGATCGGGGCTGCTCTGTGCAAAACTACTGCACAGAGCAGGTAAGTATAACATGTTTGTTATTTTTGAACAAAAAAATCTGAGACTTTATTATCACTTTAAGTAAGCTGCATGCTGGTTCTGCCAGTAAAGGACTGCTCACCTGCTTGCAAATGAATTGCTCAGCTACCTCTGCCTCATCAGGTGTGGCCTCTCTAAACTTCTTAGGGAGATAGGCCAAGGAATTTGTATTCCCGGGGCATGTACTGGAATCCAGGGAGCTGTGAGCATGCTAAGTAAATAGGTACTCCGCTGCAGTACATTTTTCTTCTGTAAGTGATTATGTCCATCTTGTTTTTTTCATACTCTTTATTGCATATCAAAAAACAACATAAGAATACAAATTACATTTACAGTTTTTTAAGTTGATCATTCTATTCATCTACTCTATCTCTCACTAGTCCCTTCCAAACTACACCATTTACTTCAAATTTTCTGATATTTCTGTAAGTTTCTCCTAATTTCATACATAACTTTTTCATATGGTATGATATGATTAACTGCATTCATCCATTCTCTGATAGAAGGAGTTACAACTTGCATACATCTCTTAGCAATTTGCTTTCGAGCCTGAAAAAGAGTTTTTTTCAAACAGATCTTTACATATCCTGAAAATTCTTCATCATGAAACACCCCCAACAAACATACTTCAGGGGTACAAAGCACCAGTCTTTTAATAATTTCATATAGTTTTTTTATTACTTGACTCCAATATCCCATTACCCCTCTGCATTACCAAATGAAGTAGCAGAAATCCACTTCATTTTGATGACATCGAAAACATTCTGATGTTGGCATTCTACCCATTTTATATAGTCTAATAAGGCTAAGATATATCTGGTGCATTATATACAATTGTGTCATCTTATAATTATCTATTGGCGATACAACCAAATGCGAGGAACATATCTCCTCCCATTTCTTATCTGTCATTTCTGGGATCAATACCTGCCTTTTATCTCTTATTTTTAATGGTTCTTTGCCTATTTTAGCTTGTAACAGGAAAGAGTACAATATTGATGTCAGTCCCTTTGGCCCCTGTGACTTCAGAATTCATATAAGGGGGTATTTTGAAATTTTAAGATTCTGCTTGCAAAATTGCGACTGCAAGGCATGTCTTAATTTTAAATATTTATAAAAGTGTTTATGTGCTATATCATGTTGTTTATTCAAGTATTCAAATGTTCACATAATTTCATGTTCACACACCTGCTCTAGGTCAATCACACCTTTCTGTTTCCAAAATTTTCCATCTGGACTTCCTCCCAGATATCCAAATGCTGGGTTATTTCAGATGGGAACTTCCTAGGGGATATCTCTAAACCCTACTATTCTCTTAGCTTCTTTCCATACCACTTGTTCCATTGTAAACATGGGAATCTTTATTTTAAGTAACCTCGCTGACAGTGCCTCCAATGCTGCCACTAAGTCTTCTACCAGGAGTATTTCCAATATGTATTTTTCTACTCCTCCTGCTCTTTCCTGTCTTATCCATGTCTGTAGCTGTTTTAACTGCTCTGCCAGGTAATATAAATATATATCTGGAAGTGCCATCCCTGCTTCAGCTTTCGATAGTTGTAAACGTTGTTATCTGAATTTTGGATCTACCACTAGTCCATATAAGTATAGAATTTGGTATAACTACTGAAGTATGTAAGAATATATATAAACATTTGGGTAACACTACTGTCTTGAATAAATTTATTCTTCCTGCCACAGAAAGTGGTAACTTTGACCATATTCTCAACTTGCATTTATTTTGTTCCAATAAGGGATTTACATTCATTGCCAATGCTTCCTCTGGATCCAACATAATTTGAATACCCAAGCATTTGAATGAACTTACCATCTTTAACAAGTAAAATTGTTTCTGCATTTCTCTGTATATCTTGTCTAAATGGCATTAAAACAGATTTCTGCCCTCAAGGCATCACCTGAGCAAGACCCTTCAGCAGACTTTCCTTTTAGACAGGCTTCATTTTCTGTGCTCTCTTTGGTACTCTAGTTGTTCTCTTCCTTTATTGTCACCAGATTTGCCTGTATAAGTTGGCATCTGCTCTAACTGGTTATTGTATTTTCATGACCAACCTTTACTACCCCATATATTTAATGCAGGTAAACCCCTCTCTTCCCTCCCCCTTTTATTTCTACTATTATTTTTACTTTTGTCCTCCTCGCCCCCTTATATTCGTCCAGTCTGATGAGTATTATACCATGCGTGTTGCTTGTTTACATAATGTGTGGCATTTTGTTATCTATTCAACTTTTTGGCCCGTCTTGGCACTTGTATTTTGCAAATTGGCATGTTTAAACTGTTTATGTTCCTATTTATTTTGTATTTTAAACCCCAATAAACATATTTAAAAAAAAAAATAATACAGATTTCTGCCAATTAATTTTTAATCCTGAAAACTTCCCAAACGTATTTATTAATTTAATTGCTTCTGTTAAGGAGTTTTGTGTGTCTCCCATATACAGTATTATATCATCTGCATAGAGACCAATGACCTCCTTCCTATTTCCCATTACTACTCCTTTATATTTCTCTGATTTCCTAAACCTCAAAGCAAGTGCCTGTATTTCTATAGCAAATAGATGGGGGGATAGAGGACATCCCTGTCTTGTCCCTCTCTCTAAACGTATCGTAGATTACATTAATCCATTCATCAAAAGAGTTGAACGAGATTGACTCCGAAACCAAACTGTTCCAGTGATTTCTGTACATACAGCCATTCAATAGAGTCAAATGCTCTGGCTGTATACAAAGATGCCAGGGCACTCGACTCTGGTATGTATTCCTTCATTTGTGCCATCAGTTGTGTTCTTCTTATATTAACTGATATTGATTTTCCTGGCATAAAGCCAGTTTGATCGCTATGAATAATTAATAAAATTATGTTATTGAGCCTTCCAGCTAAGATCTTCGCCAGTATTTTATAATCACTGTTAAGCAGCGAGATTGGTCTATATGAGGCACATTCACTTAGATCTTTATCTGGTTTTGTAATAAGCACCACCAGAGCCTCATACAAAGATTCCCTTATGAAAGCTCCTGTATAAATTCTAGTTAGAACTGGCGCTAGGATATCTATGTATCGACTATATACCTCCAGCGGAATTCCATCAGGGCCAGCTGATTTCCCTGATGCTAATAAACTCACAGCTTGCCTCTGGCCCCTAACACTTGGATTTCTGAAGGGCACTACAATTCCATCATTTTCTGAACTCGCTACCTACTCCCGGCGAGCATGACACATGACTTACACCCTTTGAAGAACTTTGTTCTCGGAAAGGAACACTATAACACACACTGTCCAAAACTTAAGCAATGTTGATCACACCACAGGGATCCTACCAACCTACTTTTTTAGCCCAATGGGAAAGGGACTCAACTTGTGTCTTCACCTCAGATCAGCAAAACCACATGATTCAACTTGCCTTTACAACATCCATTTGTACAAAAACTCAAGAAGCCAATTTCAAACTCCTAACACGATGGTACCGCACACCTACTAGACTCTGCAAGTTTTTCCCCACACTTACGGATCAGTGCTGGAGATACCGGGAAGAGCGAGGGTCGCTCCTACATATTTTTTGGTCGTGCTCTAAAAGACGAAATTCTGGAAGTCAGTTCATGACATATCTCAGAGGTTTATAAAGCAACCGCTCCCCAATGATCCTGCTTTCTTTCTTCTCCATGCCTCTAGCATTCCAGTCCCGATCTAAAAAATCTCTGTTGTTCCCCACCTACTAAATGCAGCCAAATTTGCAGCATTTGGAAATGGAAAAGCCTGCAAGCCCCATATATCAGCATGTGGATCAAGAAAGTTGAGAAAATAAATAAAATGGAGAATCTTGTTCTCTCTGCGCGTCACCAACTTGAAAAGTACACCAAGACTTGGCGTCAGTGGAACTTGTTTGTCCTCTCTGATGAGTGTGACACTTTGATTGAGGGTGGTGACTGAATAGATCTCTGGTGGAAGCTGCCAAGGATACTGCCGAAGACTGGTGATGATAAAAATCTGCTGCTCGGTACATGCCAACCCTCCCATCCCCCCCCCCCCCACACACACACACCTTCCTTCCCATTCTTCCCGTCTCCTCCCTCTACCTGTCTGCTCCCATCTCTCTTTCTCTTTCTTTTACTTTTTTCCTTCTCCCCTCTTACTATTCGTCTGCTCGGTCTTTCCCTTTTTTTCTCTATACACTATGTAAAAATGAAATGGACAACTCCAGGTATTTTCCTATCGATTATATCCTTCACCAATAGAAGTAATGTTAAATTCCACTTTTACTACATTGGTAATAGGTCTCAACTTTGAGACTGAACTGTTATGTTTATTTTCTCACTTTGTTATACGCTATACTGTCTTGGCTCTTGATCTTTGTGGAATGTGACTCTATAATATACTTGGAAGTTGTCTTTTACATAAATAAAAGAATTGTAAAAAAAAAAACTCACAGCTTGCCGCACTTCCTCTTCTGTAATCTCCTTATCCATCATACTAACTTGTTCTTCCATCAACCTAGAATATTCTATTTCATTCATATATTGCTCCATCTCCCTATCTGTACAAGTTAGCCTTGTTCTATACAAAGAAACGTAATATTAATGGAAGCATTTAATTATCTCGTCTATTGCATACACCAGCTCCCCCGCTCTATTTTTAACTTTAGATACTGCCAGTGTTGTTGATTGTTGTTTAACCATATGTGCTAATAATTTACTCGATTGATTCCCTTGTTCATATTTTAGCTGTTTTCGGGGAAAAAAATATATTTTAGCGTTAACTTCCGCTTGTAGCTTATACAGCTGTGTACATTTCTCCAACCTTTCTTAATTACTCCTTGATGGATCCCCTATATATTCTGTCTCTGCTTACACACACAGCTAGTACTTCCTCTTTATGCCTATTGGTTTTCTTAATATATGCTATTGTAGATCTCAAAGCTCCCCTTAGATATGCCTTGAGTGCATCCCAACAATTACCATCCATTGGTAAATCTTCATGGGCTTTTAGAAACATTCTCAGCTGGCCCGGTATTCGGTCGTTAATCCCTATTTGCGATAGCCAATAATGGTGTATCTTCCATCCCTGTCGTCTTCCCCCTAACTCTACAGCCAGTTCAAATAGCAGTGAGGAATGATCTGACAATCCCCTGGTAAGGTATGAAGTTGACTGCACTAATGGTAGTGTCTTATCATTACCCAGTGCCATATCTATTTGGGAAAGTGACCCTTTGTAACGCTCCTGCGTTTTTATATGGTGTGGATTTTCAGCTGCAGAAATAGTTCCACGTCAGTTGTCATGTAAGAGATATGCTGAGATACCATTCCCAACCTCAATGACTCATCATGTGTGGAAGGTCTTATTTCAGCCAGTAAATACACACAATTAGCAAGCTGGTTCTTAGAGTGACTTTATGCATGTGGTAACACAATGATGAAGGTTGAGGGATAGGTTGAGTGGAGGTGGTAGGTGATAGACACTTGAAGGTGAGACAGTAGCAGATGGATGCAGGAAGGTTTAGCAATGTTGTATGATAGCAGATGATAGAATAGCAGGTGGACATACAAAAGAGATCAACCCAGTGCAGAAAAGTAGCAGTAGTCTCAAGAGCTAGCAATCTAGTTTATGCAGATGTGATAAACAGTCTCTACTATGCAGAGCTAGATAGTGTAAGCTTAGTATAAGTTTATAGAGAATTCCCCTTAGGGGGAATTAGCACTATTAGCGATACAGCCGAAGGGTGGTTCAGGAGAGGCGGATGATCCAGTAGCGGGATACAGGGATCAGCGCAGCGAGGTTCCATCAGCGAAGTAAGCTTGCAAGCATGGAAGCTTCAAGCAAGGTTAGCATCCAGATAAGGGTGTTTGAACGAACACATGTGAGTGAGAACCGACGCCTTAAATAGCCATCTAGTCCGGCGCTGAGTGATGACAGCTCCAGTCTTAAAGGTGTATGCGCACCTTTCCAAAAGTAAATGGTAGGGCGCATACACTTGTGGAAAGTGTAATTTAGGGTACCAAAGGTACCGGAACATTACAATACCCCCCCCTTAAGGCCTGCTCCTGAAGGCCTCTGGAGCTGGTTTGTCTGGGTATCTCGCATGAAAATTGCGGATTAATCTAGGGGCATGTATGTCAGAGGTGTTTAGCCAGGTGTCGTCTTGGGGCCCATAGTTCTTCCATCTAACCAAGTACTGAAGTCTTCTTCTGTAGATACGAGAATCCAGAATCTCTTTTATCTCATATTCTTCTCCACCTTCAACTTGTACAGGAGGGGGAGGTGGAATATTAGGCCTTATTCCTTGGTCCGGAACATGGGGTTTTAGTAGCGACACATGGAAAATGGGATGGATTTTTAGGTCCATTGGCAATGTAAGCTGCACTGCAGCTTTTCCAATAAGTTTCTTGATTGGGAAAGGTCCCAAGAACAGAGGTCCAAGCTTTTTGCTAGGGATCTTCAGTCTCAAGTTTTTTGTTGAGAGCCAAACGAGGTCCCCGATAGTATACTGTGGAGAAGGTCTTCTACGAAGATCATAGTACTTCTTTTGTTGACTGTGAGCGTGTGCAATGGTAGTATTTAGTAAACCCAGAGAATCCTTTATTTGGGAAAGATAGTCTGAGGCTACTGGGTTATTTGAAGGAAGGATGCGTGGAGGGAGAATAGAGGGATGGAACCCATAGTTCAAGTAGAACGGACTCTGCTTGGTTGTACTGTGAGTTGCGTTGTTGTAGGCAAATTCTGCCAGGGGGAGAAGATCCAACCAATCATCCTGTTGGTAAGAAGTGTAACAACGTAAATACTGCTCGATGCATTGGTTGACTCTTTCAGTCTGTCCGTTGGTCTGCGGATGATAAGGAGAAGTGAGCTTCCGCTCAATCCGTAGTATGTGACATAGTTCTTGCCAGAATTTAGAAATAAATTGGGATCCACGGTCAGACAAAAGAGTTTTTGGGATACCATGTAATCTGAAGACATGTTTCATCAGGAGTTCTGCCGTTTGTTTGGACGAAGGTAGTCTGCGAATAGCAATGAAATGTGCCATCTTTGTCAGATGGTCCACTGACACCAAGATGGTATTAAATCCTTTGGAAGGAGGCAATTCTACGATGAAGTCCAATGACAGAACCTCCCATGGAGTTTGGGGTATTGGTAGACTGCATAGTAGACCGGATGGTCTCGTAGTGTCAATTTTGGACCTGGCACAGACATTGCATGAAGAGACGAATTTTTGTATAGATGTTTTCATGTCAGGCCACCAGAATTGCCGAGAAATCAAATTGAAAGTCTTTGTCATACCCATATGTCCTGCCATAGGCACATCATGCGATAATTCCAAGATCTTGGTGCGTAGGGTAGGTGGTATGTAAAGTTTGTCGTTGTAGTAGAGGAAGCCTTCTGCATCGGTAGTTAGTTGTGGTGGGGGTGAATCCAACCTTATACCATGCAGAACCTCTTCCTTCAAGGAACGGACAACTCCAATAATGCGTTTGTGAGGTATTATAGGAACGGAAGGAATTTCAAAGTAGTTTTCTTCAGTTAGTCGTGATAGTGCATCCGCCTTTTTGTTCTTATCTGCAGGTGTGTAGGTCACTAGGAAGTTAAACCTTAGAAAGAATAGTGACCATCGTACCTGTCGATGCGAGAGAGTTTTGCTAGTCTGAAGATATTGGAGGTTTTTATGGTCCGTGTATATAATTATTGGTAATTGGGTGCCTTCGAGTAAATGTCGCCAATTCTCCAGAGCCAATTTTATAGCAAGCAGTTCCTTCTCACCCACGGGGTAATTTATCTCGGGACTGCTCAGGGATTTAGAAAAAAAGGCGACTGGATGAAGTGGTGAAGTGGGGGTAGTTCGTTGGGAGAGTATTGCTCCTACTGCCAGGTTTGACGCATCTACCTCCAGAATGTATTGGAGGGATGGGTCTGGATGGAGTAATATGGGAGCGGAAGTAAACCTTGTCTTTAACAAGTGGAAAGCCTTATTTGCTTCTTCTGACCATTTAAATGGTATTTTTATGCTAGTGAGCTGTGTGAGGGGTCTCACAATAGCAGAAAAGTTTTTTATGAACTTCCTGTAGAAATTTGAAAATCCCAGGAATCGCTGTAGCGCCTTGCGTGTAGTTGGTGTAGGCCAATCCTGAATGCAGGATATTTTACTCATGTCCATCTCGATTCCTGTTTTGGATATGATGTAGCCTAGAAAGAGTACCTCATCTTTATGGAACAAGCATTTCTTCAGCTTCACATAAAGATTATGTGCAAGCAATCTCGATAATACAAGTCTTACATGTCTTATGTGTTCAGACAGGGTCCGTGAATATATAAGTATATCGTCCAGATATACCACAACACAGACATCTAGTAAGTCTTTAAAAATATCGTTTATAAATCGTTGGAAAACTGCAGGGGCATTGCATAGGCCGAATGGCATCACAAGATATTCGAACAATCCGTATCTAGTTCTGAACGCAGTCTTCCACTCGTGTCCATCACGGATTCGAATGAGATTGTATGCTCCTTTCAGGTCTAATTTTGAAAAATAGGTAGCTCCACGCACCTGCTCAATGAGCTCAGGGATAAGCGGTAGAGGATAGCGATCTTTTATTGTGATAGCATTCAATTTCCTGTAGTCGATGATAGGTCTGAGACTTGAATCTTTATTGCGAACAAAAAAGAGTCCTGCTGCTGTGGAAGAAGTGGAAGGTCTAATAAAACCTTTTTCCAAGTTCTCATCCAAATAGGTTTTGAGATGGGCAAGTTCATCCTGTGAAAGAGGATAAACATGACCGAACGGCAATTTGATATTTGGGAGTAGATCAATGCTACAATCATAGTCTCGATGAGGAGGTAATGCTTGAGCATTTTTCTCAAGAAAAACCTCAGAAAGATCCTGATAACATAGTGGTGCAATCTCATCTGTCACCACAGACAGAATCTTCCCGGAAAACGGGAGGTTACACGTTTCCTCGCAATAACAAGAAGGGAAGGTCAAGGACCGTTTCTTCCAATCTATGGTTGGTTGGTGTGTGTGCAACCAGGGAAGTCCCAACACAATGGGAAAGTGGGGTGATGGTATTAAATCGAAGGTAGAAGTCTCCCTATGAGACTCGTTAATAGTGACTAGAAGTGCTTGTGTCTGATCGGTGATCGGACCAGAGGATAACGGAACACCGGTAATAAGACTTACTGAGACAGGTTTGAGTTTAGAAATAATAGGAATTTTATTTAAAGCAGCAAAACATATATCCATATAATTTCCACAAGATCCTGTGTCAATCATGGCCTTAGTAGTAATCCTGTTCTGGTCCCACTGTAATGTCAAAAAAACAGAAATGTAGGGGTTAGTGAATGAAGTTGTCAATCCTCCTAGAGAGACATGTGAACACTCACCCTTCTTTTTGTTGACTAGGGGACAGGCGTTTATCTTGTGATCCGGGGATGCACAGTACAAGCAGAGATTTTCATTTCGTCTTTTGGCTTTTTCCATAGTTGATAGCGGTGGGCGTATGGTTCCTACCTCCATAGGAACGGCCAGACTCCGAGAGGAAACGGATAATGGCATTCCCATCTTTTCAGCCTTTCTTTCTCGTAGTCTTCTATCTATGGTAATACTGAGTTGTATTAATGCATCCAGGGTTTTTGGCAGATCCGCTCGGGCGAGCTCGTCCTTAACGGCTTCTGATAGGCCAAGCCTAAATTGGGTTTTCAGAGATGCATCATTCCATTCTGAATCAAGGGTCCATCTCTTGAACTCTGCGACAAAGTCTTCCACAGGCCTCCTTCCTTGTTTCAAGGATCTTAACTGAAGATCAGCAGTACTCTGCCTATTGGGGTCATCATATAGGCTAGTGAGCTCTGCCAGGAACAAGGCATAGGAGTTGAGAAGCTGGTCGTTTTTCTCAAAAAGAGAATCTGCCCAGGCTCGAGGATCGCTTGATAGGTAAGAAATAATAGTACAAACCTTAATGTGATCAGTAAGGTAGGTACGAGGTTTTAGCAAAAAAAGTAACTCACATGCGTTTTTAAATTCGCGAAATTTTTTGCGATCGCCTGTAAATACCAAAGGGGGATTTATCTTGGGTTCAGGGGACTGAGCAGAGGTAAGTTGTGTCAGTCTAATTACCTGCTGCGACAGAGCCTGATTGTCTTCTTTTAATTCAGCAAGTGCGTGTATTAACGCAGATACTTGCTGTTTTAATTGTGTCCCCTGAGTGGTTATTTCTGGAACTATTTCTGCTGAATCCATTTTTAGGTTCGTTCAATCTGTAACGCTCCTGCGCTTTTAAAAGGTGTGGATTTTCAGCTGCAGAAATAGTTCCACGTCAGTTGTCATGTAAGAGATATGCTGAGATACCATTCCCAACCTCAATGACTCATCATGTGTGGAAGGTCTTATTTCAGCCAGTAAATACACACAATTAGCAAGCTGGTTCTTAGAGTGACTTTATGCATGTGGTAACACAATGATGAAGGTTGAGGGATAGGTTGAGTGGAGGTGGTAGGTGATAGACACTTGAAGGTGAGACAGTAGCAGATGGATGCAGGAAGGTTTAGCAATGTTGTATGATAGCAGATGATAGAATAGCAGGTGGACATACAAAAGAGATCAACCCAGTGCAGAAAAGTAGCAGTAGTCTCAAGAGCTAGCAATCTAGTTTATGCAGATGTGATAAACAGTCTCTACTATGCAGAGCTAGATAGTGTAAGCTTAGTATAAGTTTATAGAGAATTCCCCTGCGGGGTACTTAGCACTATTAGCGATACAGCCGAAGGGTGGTTCAGGAGAGGCGGATGATCCAGTAGCGGGATACAGGGATCAGCGCAGCGAGGTTCCGTCAGCGAAGTAAGCTTGCAAGCATGGAAGCTTCAAGCAAGGTTAGCATCCAGATAAGGGTGTTTGAACGAACACATGTGAGTGAGAACCGACGCCTTAAATAGCCATCTAGTCCGGCGCTGAGTGATGACAGCTCCAGTCTTAAAGGTGTATGCGCACCTTTCCAAAAGTAAATGGTTGGGCGCATACACTTGTGGAAAGTGTAATTTAGGGTACCAAAGGTACCGGAACATTACACCCTTTCCCTATAGATGGACAGGAGTATACTATATTATCTGGGTTTCTAGCATGCCATAGATCTATCCACCCCACCTTCTCTACTAACTTCCCAATATACTTACTCCTACCTTTTCCTTCTGCCGAGTTATTACATGTTTAACTTTTACTGGGTCTAACGACATATTAAAATCTCCCATACATATAGCATAAGCATCTGGAAATTGTGTCATAAACATTACTGCATCTTTTACCAATTGCAAGGTGGCTGGTGGAGGAATATAGATACCCATTATCACAAAAGGTATTTAATACAGTTTAGCATACACAAATACTGTACATATCAACCGTCTGGGTCACATTTAACCTGAATACTCTCCCATGCTACTGACTGATGCACCATCAGCGATACTCCCCTTGAATATGATGTGTGATAGAAGTAGCTAGACCACTGAATCCATGTTTTTTTAAGGTCACTCATTCGTTCTTTAGTCATATGTGTTTCAAGTAGACATATTATTTATGCCTGCACCCTACGAATGGTTGAATATACTTGGACCCTCTTTAGCCTCGTCCCCATTCCCTTTACATTCCATGAGAGAAAGGTACATTTCTCATCAATATTCACCATTTCTTATTACCACCTATTACAAATCTATATTTTTTTTTTTTTGAAAATTCTTTTTATTGTATTTCGAGAAGAGTACAAAAACAGAGCCATTGGGCATTCCCTGGCTCAAAAGAGAAAAACAATCAGAAACAAAACATATAAAACTCGTATCAAAAACCCAACAAAAAACACAAAACCATGGCTGCTGCTATGAAAGTACTGCGAGCGTACTACATCAGGAGAAGGCAGTAATAATAATTGAAGTAAGTCCATCAACCTGTGGAGAAAAAAGGAAAAAAAAAAAAAGACAAAAAACAAAGGTGACAGGAGGGAGGCTACAGTCCAAGAGCTCCCCCCCCCCCCCAGATCCCAGGGCACAGGAACCGATAAGATCAAGGAACAGCCACAATAGGGTCCTCACAGTCATTGGTAGATTCCGCTGTTTCCAACCATACATACCATACTTTGGTAAATTTCTGCGGTCAACCCCTGTTGGTATACGCAGCTTTGTAAAGAGGTACATTAGAATTTACCAGTGCTTTCCAGGAGGGAAGGGTAGGCGCGTCAGGCCTACGCCACCGGAGTATCACCAACTTATGCGCGTAGAAGAGCAATAATCCCAGCAGGGTGCGGGTCGCTACAGAATGGGCTAATGCATTCACAAGTCCCAGGACGCAGAACTCAATGTTCGGAGGCACTTGAATGGTGGTCACCCTGGCTATAAAGTCCAGGATCTCCGACCAGTAGGGCTGCAAGGAAGGGCAATGCCAGATCATATGAATATAGGTGGGTGCATCTGAGTGGCAGTGCCAACAGGTCCCCAGTGTATTTGGGAACGCCCTGCGCAGTCTGGTCGGCGTCAGGTGAAACCTATGTAAGATTTGAACTGTACAAGTCGGTTTCTAGAGGCCACAAGATGCCTAAAGGGATAATCCCAGACATCCTCCCAGTCCTCTAAGTCCAGGGTTGGGACCTCTGCAGCCCAGAAGGCCCGTAGGGCTTCCAGGCCAGTGTGCACATTGGGGAGCAGGGCACTATATATGGAGGAAAGCATTTTTTTTCAAGTTTTCAGCACGTAGGAGTGTCTTTAAGTTGGCTTGGGTAAAGTCAGAAGGAGAGTCGCCGAATTGTGTTCGAAAGGCATGTCGAAGTTGGAGGTAGCGAAAAAAATACGCATTAGGCAGGGAAAACTTGGCTTTTAACTGGTCAAAGGTCAGTAGTGTCTCCCCCTGACAGATGTGTGAATAAAGGATAGAGAAGAATTCCGGAAGTTCCGGATTCATCCACAGTGTGGAGTTCGGGGAGCGAAGACTCGGACCCGCCTGAACGTAGGGAGAAATCAGTGTCCAGGCCCTGATCACCGCCTTCATGAAAACCGTGAGAGGGTAAGGAGCCCTCGCCCCCTGAAGTTGTACATTACACAGGGCCTCAAAGGACCCCAGCAGGGCCACCTCCAAAGAACAGAAGTATTAGAGGTGTCAGACACTAGCCAATTGTGTGCATGCATGAGGAGACCTGCAACGTAATAGAGGAAGAAATCAGGGCAGGCCAGACCCCCCTTTGTCCAGGGCCACTGTAGAAGGGAAAGTCAGAGACGAGGGGGGCTGGCACCCAAGAGGAAAGTTATGATATGGGGGTTGAACTGTTTGAATACCTTCTTTGGGATCCATACTGGGGAGTGGCACAACATGTATAGGAGAGGGGGTAACAGCTTCATCTTGACAAGATTAATCCTAACAATTAATGTCAGAGGGAGGTTGGCCCAAGCCTTCAGTCGCACCTTAAATGTCTGCAAAAGAGGAAACAGGTTCAGGTCACAAAAGTCGCTAACCTGAGGGTATATGACAATGCCCAGGTATTTAAGTTGGTAGGTCCAACGCAGGGGCAAAGATGGATCCGCCTGAAGTCGTGCCATCGCATCAACGGGGAGAATAAGGGACTTTTCCCAACTGACCCTAAGGCCGGAGATGTCTGAAAAGGCCGAGAGCAGGCCCAAGGCTGACCGGAGAGATGGGCCGGGGTCCCGGAGGAAAAGGATAATATCGTCAGCATATAACACCAACTTTTCCTCCAGGGACCCAATCCGAATCCCCCCGATCCCCCCGGACGGCCACAGCCAAGGGCTTCACCGCTAAAGAGAACAGCGTCGGCACCAGCCGACACCCCTGTCGAGTGCCCCACGCCACACTGAAGGCGGAAGACAGTTTGCCTCCCAGTTTGATCTGGGCTTGTGGGTGACTGTAAAGAATGCAATCCATTTGCGAAAGGTCGGGCCAAAGCCAAAGGCCTCCAGCACCAGTATTGACTGCTCTCCAACTGAGCGTGGCGTTCAAAGTCCTGCTGTCATTCACTCATTTTATGAGAGAAGCAAGAGTCATACTGTGCCTACACAGCAGTGGAAGGGTAGAAATCTTAGGCTGTCAGTGGAACTTCCTGTATCAATAATTGCAATTATACCGTTTTGGCTTACAAGGCTCTAGTGTCTCTCTCCTATAGTTGAGCACTGAATCACCACTGCCTCTGCCAGTTATGATGGATCTGCTCTCTCATTGCAAGTTATACCATCCATCCAATAGACTACTTTTGATGGCATAGAAGTTCAGAGGGGGAGGCTACCAAGTCAAGGATGCTCAGTACAGGTAGTGGCTACCTTGTGTCAAGCCAGAGAGGTCTCCATAAATAATACTTATCAGAGAATATGGCTAAATTATGCAGATCTCACACAGCAAAAGCCTGGAGTCCTTTATCACCTAAACCAGCCAAGGTTCTGCAGTTCTCACAACTGGGACTGAACAGGGGCCTAGGTTCAAATATGATAAAAGTTCAGCCTTGTCTGAACACACAGGGGTTTAAGGAGTCCTTAACCCTTTAGGGATGCAGTTCTTAAAATGCTTGCATTAAGTTATAGACCTGCCTGGAAACCATTGTTCCCTATGTGAGACTTACTTATGGTCCTCAACTCTATCAAGGCCCCTCATTTCTATTCTACAGAATTGGCTACACTCTGCAATCTAACCCTGAAGACCATATTTCTGGTTCTTAAAACCTCTGTGAAAAGGATGTCAGAGCTGCAGGCTTTGTACTCAATGAGCCTCACCTAATGTTCTACCGGGACAGAATAGTCCTAAAACCCCAAACTGCTATTTATCCATGGGGTATCTATCACCTTGCACTTTAACTAGGAAATCAATTTACTGTCTTTCTTGGTTAAGTGAGAGAACCACATCCCCTGAATGTTGATCTAACTCTGACCTGCTTGGCAGCTACCTTTTCATTCAGGAAAGCTGAAATTTGTGCTTGGTTCTGGCAAGGCTTAAGGCAGGATAAGTCTGAATTAACACGTACAGTCACCTCCTAGATTGTTAAGACAATTAAAGGAGCCTACTGTTCACATCACCCTTATGCTCTGTGGACAGAGCAGTGCCAAGTGTCTCCTGAGGCTATATGCAAGTCAGCAATATGGTCCTCCTAGGACACCTTCATTACACTTTATTAGATGAATCCAGCTCTCGACAGTAAAATATGGAAAATGCATACTTACGCTACTGACCATTAAAACATTTTTCTTGCACCATACCATATGGCGAGTTAGTTCCCATTGAATGCTGCCATGATGTGAAAGGAAAACAGAAAATTGTATACTCACCGTTCCGTAATTTGCCTTTCCTGGTGCATCTACATGGCAGCAAACAGATTCCCACCCAAATGGTGAGAGTTACAGAGAACACTGCGAGCCGCGTCTGTCTTTGATTTATAGATAACCAGTCCTATCCGGTTGTGGGGACAGAGCCAGAACCCATTGTATGCTGCAATGAAGATGCACCAGAAAAGGAAAATCAGGGAAGGGTGAGTATACAGTTTTCCATTTTAATAATACATAGGTGGTATTTAAAAGTTTTGAGTTTTGTTACACGCCAACAGATGGCAGCACAAGTACAAAAACACCTCGAACAACTATTCGCTGTAAACTTGCCGAATCATGTCAAATGTCTCTGTGTAAGATTTTGCCCAGTTTCACACAGAATTTCAGGTTTGCTCTTTGTTCCAGCTTACTGTCCATGATGAAATAGTAGATGTGGTAATGCACGTGGTCAGAATAGCACCAGTTGCACATCTCCCGATGTACACAGGACAATGTCTTTTGGCATACTGACTTATTAAGGTCGGTGCTCCCTGTAACTGTGCATGCAGCCTTGTGCTGCTATCTCTTGGCGTGTTACAGAAATAGTCTGGAAACTTTTTGATACCACCTTGTACCTTGCTAGGCAGAAGAAATATGTCTTTCAGCTGTGTATCAACACATTCAAGAGTTCCTTTATGACAACACTCAATAAGGTACAGAAGATTTACATTTACGTTCCTGAACCGTTCCTCCTTTTATGGTGGTGGTGGATACCCTCTTCTAATATATTCTTACCATTCTTACTTCACCACTGTAATATCCACTCTTGCAGCCTCCTGCCTTGACTGTCCCTCCACATCCGCTGGGGAGGCGTTTTTCTGGGGGGCACTTCCACTTGGTCCTGGCGTTGGTTGGTTCCCTCACGGTGGATGCTTTGGGTGCATTTGGGTGATCCACACTTGCATGTATTTATGTCTATGTATGTATGTATATATATTTATGACTGTTGCTGTTATATTACACAGGCTATTCAAGGCATTTTATGCTTAATGTGCTCTATAGCCCTGAAGAAGCGGACCCCCAGTGTCCGCGAAACATGTCGGGATTTGTTCGATGCTCCTCATTGGACATAATCTACTGTACATCATTGCCTTATGCCTATATGTTTTCCACACATCCAGTCTCCTATATATGTTAGTTGTATACCAATGAATACATTTATTTGTATTGTTCACCCTGTTTTTAATATGTATCAATAAACATTTTCATGTTTTTAATACAATTTTTTCATTTTTCCTTCCTGGTACCTAAAAAATCCCACCAGCCCTCAACAATTTTCTGACTGTTCTTGTCCTTCAATTCTCATCTTCCCTCCCCCTCCACTCCCCCTTCTTATTCCTTCCTTACACCTTTCATTCCCCCTTTTTTTCCTCCCTCCCTTCTTTTTTTCATTCCCTTGCTCTGTGTGTCTCCCCTTTTGCCCTTTTCTTCTTTCTTTCCCCAATTCTTTATATCTTTTCCTTCCATCCAGGCTAATGCCTTTACACCTTGGGCTCTTGCCGTGGATGCACTTTGGGAACTCTAGCTATGCTGGGTACTCAGTAGTATGCTCTCCTCCCAAGATCAGACTTGTCCTGGCACACCTCCCCTGCACAGCCTTTCACTGGGAATCTCAGTGTAATGTGGCTTCTCCTCCCCCCCAGCTCCTATGCAGCTAAAAGAGGGAACACAGGGAATGTGATCACTTTAAAAAAAAAGAAAAGAAAAAAAAGGTATTTATATGTATACTGTATATATTTTGTTATATTTATACACAAATGTTTTGCCTTTCATTTCTATTTTAAACTGAATGGGTTGTTTTGCAAGGTAATCGTGTACAATAACTTTAATTTCTTTAAAAAAACAAAACACAATGGTGATCTTTAATCTCTTTTACGTTGTTCAGGTAAATCTCCACCTCTCAAATTTTGCCTAAGCTTCTCCGTGGTATTTCAAAAGATATTGGAGAAACTGTCCACATTTTGACACACCTCTCCAATTCTTTTGAAATACCCTCTCAATATGTAAATATAGCAGGTTTCCAGGCATTGGGCCTGATGTGGGTCTGCCATTGCTATCGGTAACACTTCCAACACATTTAAGTTGAAAACCCAAGTGTGAGAGCAGAAACAATAACCATTCCAGCATCTTTAGTTTGTTTTGTTTATTTTGTAATGGGGATGGGAGAAGGGAATGAGTGGGATACTGAACTAGGTTTAACTGGGACAATTTGTAGAAAAATGCCTGTTAGCGTTGTCCTGATGCCAGCTGAATGCCAACGCTTCCTGGCGCTTGAAAATACTGTTTTGCTGAACTGTGCTGAAATTTTGACTTTGACTTTAACTCCTTGGTTAACTCAGAAGATCCAGGACTGTAGTAACACTTGACTCTTGACACTCCGTCTAGCTCAAAAGTCCTGCGAATGGCTCCCTCTAGTCCTTCACTGATTGAGGTAGCTCCTGGTAACTGCTTGTGCTGCTGCAACCCTTAACACTGTACACTGCACACTGTACACTTGACTCTTCAGGGCCCAACCGCTAGTGCCCCCTCTACACTTTCCTCTTACTAGGCACCCCCTCTGACACTTCAGGGTCCTCTCACTAGGCACCCCCTTTACACTAGATGGCTCCTGAATCCCTGGGACCTTCACTGGAGTGGCCCCCTCTACACTAGTCAGACCCTCAGGGGCAATTCACAGTACTCACGAACTTCAAATGCTTTCCTGGAACTGAACCCCTCTATCTCCACTTTTCCTCGGCACACCGGACCCTCTCTGCAGTTCAGCTCAGCTCAGCTCTCTCTGTACTCTCAGGCAACCACCGGAGACACCTGATCCTTCTGACAGGAGGAGAGACAGCCATACTCTCCCTCCTGGGACTCTGCTTCCGTTCAAAGACGCTGCGTCATGCGTTCCTCTCAAACTTATACCCACTCCCAGAATCTGCCTTCTGGGGTAGATACAGGCCTGAATGTGCCTCTGATTGGGTTTCCTCCACTGCCCAATGAGAATCCTCTCATGGAGCCGGTGGGGAGACTCTCCTCTCAGCAGCCACACCTGGGAGACATGACAGCCCAGCTGAAAATCATGGCCCTGCTATTAGGCAGCCAAGGCCCACTATACTTTTACCTAGCACCTACCTTGTAGGGTGCTACATAAATAAAGATCTGAAATAACTCTTTAGCCACTTGGAGTATGGGTGGTAGTGGGTGGTAGTGGGGGGGGGCAGGTCACTTTTGCATTGGGGCCCACATGCTTTAAGCTACACATCTGTCCTCTAGGCTTGTGTGTGGACAAGCTATCACTTCAAAGGACCTCCAATAGGTTGTTTCAGACCTGGCAACCTGAGGGGGGCGTGGTGACCGCTCGGCAAGATGGCCGCATTGTAAAGGAGCTCCGCTCGGTGCCCAGGGAGGATCGCTTCTACTAAGACACCCACCGCCGCTACACCCTAGCCAGTGCCATCCCCTCCTGTGGGAAACCTACTGTGACCCTTGGAGATTGGGGGGAATCACCAAGACACCCTCCAGGTGAAAAAATTACCGGCATACTTCCCCGCTCTGCCGCCATCGGGTCTCCAACAAATTGGCTGCGGGAGACCGCCCTTGCAGCCGCCTCTCTTACCTCTAGCGGCGGACGGCCTGTTTGTGGAGCAGGTGCCAATGGATGACACGGATGCTGGCTCACACCGCTCTCCATCTCCAGACACCGATTCTGGGGCCAGCACTCCTTCAACAAGGAGCCCACTCAAGTCAAAACCTTGCAGGGAGCCCGACCTTAGGAGAGGAGCAATGGACACAGGAACCCACAGCAGCATACAGGTACAATCACCTGCCCCTCCTCCTCAACCCGACCCTATCGCTCAGTTTCCTACTACTGGCCAGCTCATATCTGACGTGACAATGAAGGAGATGATGCTTTCCCTGAAAGCCTCTCTGCACACAGACCTCTTCACAGCAGTTCGTCAATGTAAGGCAGAAGTGCAAGAACTGGGTCAGAGAGTCCATGTAACAGAAACCAAGCTGTCTGACGTTGCAGTCTCCTACAACCTATTGGTGGACTCCCACAATTCCCACAAGGACGACCTTCTTATGATTAAAAACAAAACTTGCGGATCTGGAAGACAGATCACGCAGGAACAACATCAAAATAAGAGGTGTACCCGAGACAGTTACTTCGCAGCAACTACCTCACTATGTCCACTCTTTGTTCAAAGAATTGGTCCCATCCCTGACTTCTGCGGACTTGACGGTGGACAGGGTACACCAAATCCCAAAGCCCTCCTTCCTCCCGCAGGAGGTCCCGAGGGACGTCATCCTCAGAATCCACTTTTATCAAGTAAAGGAACGTATACTGGAAGCATTCAGGCATAAGGAATCAATACCTCCACATGCACAGTCGTTACAGCTGCTTCCAGATTACTCTAAGCATACTCTTCAACAAAGGAGGGATATGTCCACCATCACCAAAGCCCTCCGCAACCACAACGTGATTTACAAGTGGAAATATCCCGCCAAGCTGAGCGTGTCATACAATGGCTCCACACACCTGATCACGTCTGTTGACAACGGTATCAGAGCTCTACGGGAATGGGGTATTGTACCCCAGGACAGCCATCAACCTCCGCCTGCAGACCTGGCAACCTAAGAATTAGCAGGGTGCCACGATCATCCAATGTTGAAGGCAGCAGACTGTCTGCTACAACACTCACTGAAACCAGCAAAACAGTTATACAGGGCTTGTTTGCATCAGCCATGTGGTTTGTGGACATTTTGATACTGGGCTGATCTGCTGATGTTGGAAATCCTACCAGTGACCTAGCTGGTCTATAAACTATGGGGACTCCAGAAGGAAGAATTTCAGGCCTGAAGATTTCTGAAGACTGACCAAAGAGGATAATAGATAAAGACAGATAATTCTGTCTCACATTTTTCCTCTATAAATTAAGTAGTCTAGAGAGTGTATTAAAATATATTGTTTATGGAATTGTATCATTCTTCTGTTTGTATACCTTTTAATTTAATACCATATGGCCAAATTTCTGTATGTCCCTTTTATTTCTTGTATTTTTCTAATGTTTACCCATTTTTATGGATCTCCCACCTAGAGATAATACAAGTTATAATTAATATGTGCTGTCTGTGTACTAAGCTAAGAATTCCTACTCCTAGAAAGGTGGGTGCACTGTGTAACTATTGTCAGTATGCTTTATATAAATGTGTTGTTAATCTAAAAAAAAGGGCATTTTGTAGCTGCAGATTCATTTCAGTCATAGACCTGCTAGACAGGAATCTGTGTGTGTGTGTGTGTGTGTGTGTACACAGTGGCCTAGCTGACCAGTCAACTTACAAACTGCAGGTGGTGGCAAGCAATCCTTAACCCCTATACACATGGATATCAGCCGAAATCAGCCAGTACAGTGGATACCAGCCCACATTCAGCCCGTGTGTACAGGTCCTTGCTTGACAAATGCCGATCTCCAGACAACTTTCTGTCGAACAAGCATGCTGGAAAATCAGCAGCTGATCGGCATCCAATCCTCCCTCTCAGCCAATGCCTGCAAGTGCTGACCAGTCTGTTCTCGCCCGGGGGGAGATCGCTGCGCTAACATTGAATAGTTAGAACAGAGACCTCCTCGCAAGCTGCTCAGTTTTTTTCGTTTGTTTAGAAAAACTTGCTGTGTGTAGTTAAGTCATGTGTTTGAAGAGTGTGGGTGCGCAGTATTGTAGGCTGTGATAACTGCATCACAGTTGTTTTTTTCTTTACAAAATAAGCTCTTGCTCTATTCCTTGTCCATCAAACAAGGCACTCGCTCCTGTTAGCAAGTCATTGTGGCATGACTCCTTGACAGGGGTAGCAGTGGAAAATTGGAGTGCATGTTGTTTTATGTTTGTTGCCTGTGTTTGTATTTGGAAGTGCAGGAGATGGCTGAATGCACTTTCTATAAGCACATTTGACATCCTGCAGGAGCCAAACAAGTCCTATTAGATCTGGTACTTTGTACTTGTCCAAGAGCTCAAGCAGTGAAAATCACAGATTGTTTTATAAAAATTTCAGTGACGCAAGGGACACTGAGGCTGATGTAACTGAGCTAGCAAGTCTTAGGAATCTTAAACCTGGCAAGACCATGTGGGGTGGATCTGAACCTTAGACCTCTGCAGTGTCTGTCTGTAGCTCTTCTCGCTTTTCCATGCTGGACAGCTCCCTGTCTAATCCCTTGGACAACTTTGCCCAGTATCTTGTTTCTCCATGAACTTCCTGATTTAATCCATGTCTCTGCACTTCCTATTTGCCAAGTTGTGCTCTCTCCAGCTGATATGTTGCTCCTTGCATACCTGCTGCTGTGTTTAACTTCGCTTCCACCGGTTATTCACTTCCTTTTCTGCTTCATCCTTTACCTGATCCCTGCTTGCTCTTCCCTGCAGGGCAATTTAGAGGGCTGCGACCTGGCATTAACATGCAGTGAAATCCATCTCCACCATCAGGAGCCTTGGTAAAGATCGGCTAGTGCTTAGACCCCGCCTGAGCCTCAGGGGAGCCTGCATCATCTGCTTGTACATTTCTATCTGATTATTTGTGAACCTCTCTATTGCTACCAGTGGCAAAGCTAGACATTCTTTCATCCGGGCCAAAGACTCTGTTTGGCTCCCCCGTTCCCAAAAATTGATGGTGTCATTAGTTTTTTTAATATATTATTTTTGATAATGTATTGTATTCGTGTTGTATTTTCTGACGAAACCTGTACTGATTAAACAAAAATTGGACGATCTGGTATCATAGGAGAAAAGTTTACATGTTTGTCCCTTCAGATAATTTGGGTGAAAGGTGTGATCAGATTATCGTATGATCGCTCTGAAAGTGGTATTTTTTGTATGGTTTTCTGATTCATGTACGGGGCTTTACATCAATTTTCCCCATTATGTTACAATCCCCTCTGATATCAGAGTCCCTCCTATCATCAGAATCTGACTTTTACATTACAGTCCTGTCTTACATCAGTGTCCCCCCTTATATCAATGTCCCACCATACATTTCCCAGGCAAATTATCAGAGATTAGGTGTGAACAGTGCAGGGAGCCAATGAGTGCAGATCTGTTTCCTGGGGTCTTGGCAGGCCACAAAGCAGACAGTGTGGGCGAACTAGTGTGAGTGGACCTGTGCTGTGCTTGCTTATACTCAGTGTTGCCAACCCCCCGGAGGGAAATTTACTGGCAGAACGTCCAAAATTTACGGACAGCACCAATTTTTTACGGACACTGAAAAAAGTACCTAAAATAACAATTTTCAGTGCTAAACCGTGCAAATATCAATATTTTAACTATAAACATATAGCTAGTGCTATTAGCAATGTGTTAAAGTTAAACAAAAGTCAAAAAACATATTTCTCAAATTTACATGAAGGTTGGGTTACCATAACCCAGCCAGAACAGAGTTCGCCCTTACATCAGAGTCTGCAGACTCTGGTCAGACATGGTACAGGAGGTGGTCAGAGACGGTACAGGAGGTGGGCAGACACTGCAGACATGGTACAGGAGGTGGGCAGACATGGTACAGGAGGTGGGCAGACACTGCGGGCATGGTACAGGAGGTGGGCAGACACTGCAGGCATGGTACAGGAGGTGGGCAGACACTGCAGGCATGGTACAGGAGGTGGGCAGACACTGCAGGCATGGTACAGGAGGTGGGCAGACACTGCGGGCATGGTACAGGAGGTGGGCAGACACTGCGGGCATGGTACAGGAGGTGGGCAGACACTGCGGGCATGGTACAGGAGGTGGGCAGACACTGCGGGCATGGTACAGGAGGTGGGCAGACACTGCGGGCATGGTACAGGAGGTGGGCAGACACTGCGGACATGGTGAAGGGGGTGGGCAGACACTGCGGACATGGTGAAGGGGTGGGCAGACACTGCGGACATGGTGAAGGGGGTGGGCAGACACTGCGGACATGGTGAAGGGGGTGGTCAGAGACTGCGGACATGGTACAGGGGGTGGTCAGAGACTGCGGTCATGGTACAGGGGGTGGTCAGAGACTGCGGTCATGGTACAGGGGGTGGTCAGAGACTGCGGACATGGTACAGGGGGTGGTCAGAGACTGCGGTCATGGCACAGGGGGTGATCAGAGACTGCGGTCATGGCACAGGGGGGTGATCAGAGACTGCGGTCATGGCACAGGGGGGTGGTCAGAGACTGCGGTCATGGCACAGGGGGTGGTCAGAGACTGCGGTCATGGCACAGGGGGTGGTCAGAGACTGCGGTCATGGCACAGGGGGTGGTCAGAGACTGCGGTCATGGCACAGGGGGTGGTCAGAGACTGCGGTCATGGCACAGGGGGTGGTCAGAGACTGTGGTCATGGCACAGGGGGGTGGTCAGAGCCTGCGGACATGGCACAGGGGGGTGGTCAGAGCCTGCGGACATGGCACAGGGGGTGGTCAGAGACTGCGGTCATGGCACAGGAGGGTGGTCAGAGACTGCGGACATGGTACAGGGGGTGGTCAGAGACTGCGGACATGGCACAGGGGGTGGTCAGAGACTGCGGTCATGGCACAGGGGGGTGGTCAGAGACTGCGGTCATGGCACAGGGGGTGGTCAGAGACTGCGGTCATGGCACAGGGGGGTGGTCAGAGACTGCGGTCATGGCACAGGGGGGGTGGTCGGAGCCTGCGTGGACAATGGAAGTGCCCGCCTCACCCCCTCACAGTAGTTTCTTCCTCTGTCCCCCTTACCTTAGCTCTCCACATCAGTGTCGTCCTCCTCCTAAGTCCCCTTCACCTCTCCATAGCCATATCAGTGACATTACTGCAGAGTGAAGCTGTGTGACTCTGCAGTAACCTGTGGAGAGGTGAAGGGGGCACAGGAGCAGGACACTGATGTCCTCTGCCCCCTGACTCATCTCTCTACTACTTCAGTGACAGTCTGCGCTGCTACTGCTAGCTGAGTGTCTGCGCCTCGGTGGCTCAGAACCCCACTCACCAGACCAGTCCTCCTGCTCTTCTGTGTGCTCCCTCTGCCTCTGCTGTCGCAGCCTGTCTGCTCTGTCCACTCCACTCCACCATCCGTCCGTCCAGCGGCATCTTCTAGAGTTCTAGTTCTTGTCCACACTCCACAGCTGCGCTGCAGCACAGACTCCACTCCATACTGCTGGCGCGGCACCTGGCGGCCGGCGGGAAAATTTAAATGACGGCAGGGGCGGAGGCAGGGGCGGGCGCAGGCGGGCCGTGGCACTCGTCTGGCGACGATCATCATCCAGTGCGAGTCTGCATCTCTCTGCGAGTGCGAGAGAGCTCGGGGATCTCCGGAACTGCGCGCCGCGCACGCGCAGTTCTGACAGTGCCGCCGCCGCCGTAGATTTACTGGCACTTTTCTCCTGCTACGGGCATTTACGGGCAGGAGAAAAGTGCCCTGTTTTTACGGGCTGTCCGTAAATCTACGGGCGGTTGGCAACACTGCTTATACTGAGGACCAAACTGAGAGACTCGGCCACAGAGAGAGTCGCTGTGCCTTGGAGCCCAGGCTGGGGGGACCAGTTACTGTATGTGTCCACTTCAAAGAGGACGTGATCATGACAAAACAAATTGAGAGGAGCTGTTCCTGAGGACTGAGACTGCTGGGCTGACTAACCGCCAATTATGTGGGACCGGATCTTTTTCATGCAAAGATTGTTAAGTGGAGCTACAGAGTTTCATTCCATACTGCCTACAGGTAATGCAATAGAGACAGATCCTTACCTAACAGCCCATTAGTCATCATTTGTGAACAGCATTGAAGAAACAGCTACAAGTGCACCACCTTGAAGATGGGCCCCAACGACAGCCAGCTAACCTTGACAGTTAGGCACAAAGTGCTTTGGATATCACCAGTGGTACCCCTTTGTCATTAAAGCATACACCCACCTTCAGAGGTGGTTCTTGCCAGCTTAGTAGATTGCTTTAAAAAAGGCCTGTATTCTTTCCTAAATAAACATAATATAACTGGGTACTCATGTTTATAGGTAAAGTTCATCCAGGGAATATCCGATTGGCTCTCGTGGGACCAGGAAGGAATTTTTTCCCTGCTGGACCAAATTGGGTAATGCTTTGCTGGGGTTTTTCGCTTCCTCTGGATCAACTGTGGGTATAGGATTGTGTTTGTGGGATTGTATGGTTGTTTTTTTTTTTTACTGGTTGAACTAGATGGACTTGTGTCTTTTTTCAACCTGACTAACATTGTAACCTGCTGTTGGTTCTGTATATGTGGAGTCCACCCAGAAACGTTTGAGTAGCTATTGCTAAAAATTAACAGGGAGGTACTTTTTTTGGGTTCATGGTTAATACAGATATTCTTTTTGATGGTTACCTTTGTACACTATTATTGTTGTATATATTTGCTATGATGCTTTTCTCTATATTATCTGTGGGTTTGTATTTTTCTACAGATTCTATACTCCTCTTGAGTCAAGCTCCTGAAGAAGCGGATAATCCGCGAAACATGTAGAGTCTCATTGGATGTTCTCTGGGGGGCCCCTAATTAGCGGAGTTACCACAGCTGATACCAATCTATAAGAGGAAGTGTTGTGTTCTTTGCACTTAGCTTCGCGTCCACCTTGCAGTGGGCCATTTTGATATATCTGTATTGTTTTGTCTGGCCCTTTAGGGGGCACTTTTTAAAATATAAATGTACACAATAAACGTTTGGATTTTTACAAATATTCTCTCATTGTAAGTTTATACTGTACCACGAAAGTCCTCAGTGCCTCTAGTTCATTGGTCTTTGTTATGTTCATTCATGGGACGGATATACTTAGTCAATTATTGAGTTTTTTGGTGTAGCACATACTCTATATGTGTTCGATCGCTATACTAACGTTTTGTTCACCACCATATGCCGTTCCAGCGTTCTGATCACCACCATATGCCATTCCAGGGTCCTGATCATCGCCCTACTCCATACCACCGTCCTGATAACCACCATACCTCATACCAGATCACGGCCATATGCCATACCAGCGTCCTCATCATCACCTTATGCCATAACAGCGCCCTGATCAACTCCATACACCATACCAGTATCCTGATCACTGCCATTCGCCATATCAGTGTCCTGATTGTTGCCATAATCCAAACCAGCATCCCGATCACCACCATACCCCATATAAGCATCTTGAATATCTCCATACACCATACCTGCATTGTGATCACTGCTCTACCCCCTACCACCATCCTGATTACTGCCATACCAGCTTCCTGATCACTGCCATACGAGTGTCCTAATCACCGCCATATCAGTGAGCATCTTACCACTGGTGAGTATCCCTGCGACTGGTGGGTGTCCTTGCGACTGGTGAGTATCCTTGCGACTGGTGAGTATCCTTGCGACTGGTGAGTGTCCTTGCGACTGGTGAGTGTCCTTGCGACTGGTGAGCGTCCTTGCGACTGGTGAGTGTCCTTGCGACTGGTGAAGTGTCCTTGCGACTGCTGAAGTGTCCTTGCGACTGGTGAGTGTCCCTGCGACTGGGAGTGTCCCTGCGACTGGTGAGTGTCCTTGCGACTGGTGAGTGTCCCTGCGACTGGTGAGTTTCCTTGCGACTGGTGAAGTTTCCTTGCGACTGGTGAGTATCTTGCGACTGGTGAGTATCTTTGCGACTGGTGAGTGTCCTAGCGACTGGTGAGTGTCCTAGCGACTGGTGAGTGTCCTTGTGACTGGTGAGTTTCCTTGCGACTGGTGAGTGTCCCTGCGACTGGTGAGTGTCCCTGCGACTGGTGAGTGTCCTTGCGACTGGTGAGTTTCCTTGCGACTGGTGAGTGTCCCTGCGACTGGTGAGTGTCCCTGCGACTGGGAGTGTCCCTGTGACTGGTGAGTGTCCTTGCGACTGGTGAGTGTCCCTGCGACTGGTGAGTTTCCTTGCGACTGGTGAAGTTTCCTTGCGACTGGTGAGTATCTTTGCGACTGGTGAGTGTCCTAGCGACTGGTGAGTGTCCTAGCGACTGGTGAGTGTCCTAGCGACTGGTGAGTGTCCCTGCGACTGGTGAGTGTCCTTGCGACTGGTGAGTGTCCCTGCGACTGGTGAGTGTCCCTGGGACTGGTGAAGTTTCCTTGCGACTGGTGAGTATCTTTGCGACTGGTGAGTATCTTTGCGACTGGTGAGTGTCCTTGCAACTGGTGAGTGTCCTAGCGACTGGTAGTGTGGTGCGACTGACCGGCTGTGCGATTGTGAGGGTGGTGCGACTGAACCGGGCTGTGAGACTGTGAGTGAGTGCGACAGGAGTGTGGTGCGACTGACCGGGTGGTGCGGCTGGGAGTGTCGTGCGACTGACCGGGCTGTGAGATTGTGAGTGTTGTGCAACTGAGTGTAAAGTGAGTGAAGCGAGGTACCAGAGGGTGAGAAGGTAGAGTTAGGAAGTCAGGAAATAGCCACATAGGATAGTCTTAAATCACTGAATCCCCATTAGATTAGATTAGTAGGTACAATGCCTGGCGGGTGTGGAGATGCGACTCGGTGTACATCTTGTAATATGTATGCGTTCCTCAGACATGTGATCGAGGGCGAATACAAATGCGCAAAATGTAAGCACGTTGCTTCCCTGGAAGCTCAGGTCCTGAATCTAGGGAAGCAGCTGGCAACACTGAGACGAATGTCCATACCGGAGGAGAGCCAGGATCGTACCAGTCAGGTGCAGGCAGGGGTCTGCACAGAGGTGGGCGGAGTATCGGAGGTGCAGGCATCAGAGCAGAGTAGACATGTGACAGTTAGGAAGGGTAGAGGGCAAAAAGGCAAGGAGGCTGATCCTGGACTGGAGCACCCCAATAGATACGCCCCGTTGTGTGATGTTGGGGAAACCAGTCAGGGACCAGCATTGCTGGAGCAGAGTGACGCCCCTAGCTGCCAGGGGAAGAACTCCTCCAGTGAGGCTGGGAGAAAGGGAAAGGAAAGACAGGTGCTGGTGGTAGGGGACTCAATTATTAGAAGGACAGACAGTGTAATCTGTGACAAAGACTGTGTGTGCCGAACTGTCTGTTGTTTGCCGGGCGCTCGGGTTCGGCACATCGCGGATCGGGTGGACAGATTATTGGGTGGGGCTGGGGAAGACCCAGCTGTCATGGTACACGTGGGTACCAATGACATAGGCAGAGGAAGACGGAGAGTCCTAAACGATTTCAGGGACTTAGGCGCTAAGTTGAGGACTAGGACCTCCAAGGTAGTATTTTCCGAAATACTACCTGTACCTCGAGCCACACCAGAGAGGCAGCGGAAGATTAGGGAAGTTAACGAGTGGCTGAGGAGCTGGTGTAGTAAGGAGGGTTTCGGGTTCCTGGAGAACTGGGCTGATTTCTCAGTTGGTCACCGGCTCTTTTGTAGGGACGGATTGCACCTAAATGGGGAGGGTGCAGCCGTACTGGGTGCGAGAATGGCCAAAAAGCTAGAGGGGCTTTTAAACTAGGGAATGGGGGGGGAGGGTACAGATGTAGAATTAGCCAGTGGAAAGCAAGTTGCAGAGGGCAGAAATGGGGGCACTAGCGGTAGGGTGTACGGAGCTCCTATACCCAGGATGGGTATGGGGAAAAATCAGGAGGGCAACCTAAAAACATCAAATGAGGATATATGTAGCCGCTCAAAATTAAGAGGTTTGTATACCAATGCCAGAAGCCTGGCCAACAAGATGGGAGAGCTAGAGCTGCTGTTGTTGGAGGAGGACTTAGATTTTGTGGGGATAACTGAGACTTGGTTTGACAGCTCTCATGACTGGATGGCGACCATTCAGGGATATTCCCTTTATCGCAGAGATAGAGAGGGTAAAAAAGGAGGAGGGGTATGTCTGTATATTAAGAACAGTGTGCAGGTAAATATGAGGGATGATATTAATAATGGAGCTAAGGACGAGGCAGAATCCCTATGGGTAGAGCTTCAAAGGGAAGGCACAGTGGGGAAGGTAATATTGGGCGTATGCTATAGGCCCCCCAACCTGAGGGAGGAGGGGGAGGCGGACCTCATGTTACAGATAGGATTGGCAGCAAGGATGGGAAATGTCATTATAATGGGGGACTTTAATTATCCAGATATAGACTGGGCAGATGGAACCGCGCATTCGGCCAAGGCTAGGCAGTTCCTAAATATCTTGCAGGACAATTTCATGGGTCAGATGGTGAATGCACCAACAAGAAACAATGCGGTACTTGACCTACTGATTACCAACAATACAGACCTGCTCACGGATATAGAAATACGGGAGAACTTAGGAAACAGTGACCATAGGTCAATAAGTTTCAGTATTAATTATAGTAATAGGAAGCAGAGGGGTAATTTAAGGACGCTGAATTTCAAAAGAGCCAATTTCCCTAAACTGCGCTCGCTGCTAGAAAATATCAATTGGGATAGAACCCTGGGAACAAAGAACACGGAGGAAAAATGGGAGTGCTTCAAGAGCATACTTAACAAGGGGATTGACCAGTGCATTCCAAAGGGAAATAAATTTAAAAGAGCAAAATTAAACCCTGGGTGGCTAAACTCCAACATAAAAATGCATATTAGTGCTAAAGGAAAGGCTTTCAAAAAATACAAGGCTGAGGGGTCATTGGCAGCATTTAAGCATTACAAAGAGTGTAATAAGAAATGTAAAGATGAAATCAGGGCGGCTAAAATAGAACACGAGAGACATATAGCGGAAGAGAGTAAAAAGAACCCCAAGAAGTTCTTTAAGTATATAAACAGTAAGAAAGCGAGGTCAGAACACATTGGCCCCATAAAAGATGACAAAGGAAATATGGCCACTGAGGACAGGGAAAAGGCGGAAGTGTTAAATAATTTCTTCTCTTCAGTCTTCACAAAAGAATCGGGGGGCTACACGAACCCAGCTTGTAAGGCCAATCTAAACAACACACCTCAGGAAGTGCCGCCATGGCTAACAGAAGACAGACTTAGAACTAAACTTGAGAAACTTAACATAAATAAATCACCGGGACCGGATGGCTTGCACCCGAGGGTTCTTAAAGAGCTCAGCCAGGTGATTGCCAGACCATTATTCTTGATCTTTAAGGATAGTTTACAGACAGGTATGGTGCCAGCAGATTGGAAAAAGGCCAACGTAGTACCAATATTTAAAAGGGGCCGAGGTGTATCCCGGGTAACTATAGACCTGTCAGCCTAACATCTGTAGTCTGCAAGATTTTGGAGGGGATGTTAAGGGACCACATACAAGACTTTAGTAATGAAAACAATATAATTAGTAGTAATCAGCATGGATTTATGAAAAATCGTTCTTGCCAAACCAATCTATTAACCTTCTACGATGAAGTGAGCTGCCATCTAGATAAAGGTAAGCCAGTGGATGTGGTGTATCTGGACTTTGCAAAGGCCTTTGACACCGTTCCCCACAAACGCTTACTGTACAAACTAAGGAAGGTAGGTATGGACCATAAGGTGAGTACCTGGATAGAGAACTGGCTCCAGGGGAGAGTCCAGAGGGTGGTGATTAATGGGGAGTACTCGGATTGGGCGGGGGTGGAAAGTGGGGTCCCCCAGGGTTCTGTCCTGGGGCCAATCCTGTTTAATTTGTTCATAAATGATCTAGAGGAGGGGATATCGAGTACAATCTCAGTATTTGCGGACGATACTAAACTAAGCATGCCAATATCTTCTATACATGATGTGGAAACCTTACAAGCGGACCTAAACAAAATAACGGGGTGGGCAACTACATGGCAGATGAGGTTTAATGTTGATAAATGTAAAGTAATGTACTTGGGGGCCAGAAACCAGAAAGCAAGCTACTCACTAGGGGGGGAACCTCTGGGGGAGTCTAGGATGGAAAAAGACTTGGGGGTACTGGTAGACAACAGGCTTGGCAGTGGCATGCAATGCCAAGCCGCTGCAAGCAAAGCCAACAGAATATTGGGATGTATAAAAAAGGGGATTCACTCCAAAAATAAAGAGATTATTCTCCCGCTTTACAAGACTCTGGTCCGGCCACATCTGGAGTATGCTGTCCAGTTCTGGGCACCGGTCCTCAGGAAGGATGTGCTGGAATTGGAAAGAGTCCAGAGAAGGGCAACAAAAATAATTAGGGGAATGGAGGACATCAGCTATGAGGAAAGACTACAAGCACTGAACCTATTCTCTCTAGAGAAGAGACGTTTGAGGGGGGATATGATATCAATGTACAAATACTGTACTGGCGACCCTAGCATAAGGAACAAACTATTCAGAGTAAGGAAATACAACAAGACACGTGGCCACTCACTAAAACTAGAGGAAAGGCGGTTTAACCTTAAAATGCGTAAGGGGTTCTTCACTGTAAGGGCGGTAAGGATGTGGAATTCTCTTCCACAAGCAGTCGTATCAGCAGGGAGCATTGATAGTTTCAAAAAACTATTAGATGGGCACCTTAAAGACCACAATATACAGGGGTATACAATGTACGGTTAAAAGAAAACACACACACACATCATAGGTTGAACTGGATGGACTGATGTCTTTTTTCAACCTCACTAACTATGTAACTATGTAACTACAGTGGGTACGGAAAGTATTCAGACCCCCTTAAATTTTTCACTCTTTGTTATATTGCAGCCATTTGCTAAAATCATTTAAGTTCATTCTTCTTCCTCATGAATGTACACATAGCACCCCGTACTGACAGAAAAACACAGAATTGTTGACATTGTTGCAGATTTATTAAAAAAGAAAAACTGAAATATCACATGGTCCTAAGTATTCAGACCCTTTGCTCAGTATTTAGTAGAAGCCCCCTTTTGATCTAATACAGCCAGGAGTCTTTTTGGGAAAGATGTAACAAGTCTTTCACACCTGGATTTGGGGATCCTCTGCCATTCCTCCTTGCAGATCCTCTCCAGTTCTGTCAGGTTGGATGGTAAACGTTGGTGGACAGCCATTTTTAGGTCTCTCCAGAAATGCTCAATTGGGTTTAAGTCAGGGCTCTGGCTGGGCCATTCAAGAACAGTCACGGAGTTGTTGTGAAGCCACTCCTTCATTATTTTAGCTGTGTGCTTAGGGTCATTGTCTTGTTGGAAGGTAAACCTTCGGCCCAGTCTGAGGTCCAGAGCACTCTGGAGAAGGTTTTTGTCCAGGATATCCCTGTACTTGGCCGCATTCATCTTTCCCTCGATTGCAACCAGTCGTCCTGTCCCTGCAGCTGAAAAACACCCCCACAGCATGATGCTGCCACCACCATGCTTCACTGTTGGGACTGTATTGGACAGGTGATGAGTAGTGCCTGGTTTTCTCCACACATACCGCTTAGAATTAAGGCCAAAAAGTTCTATTTTGGTCTCATCAGACCAGAGAATCTTATTTCTCACCATCTTGGAGTCCTTCAGGTGTTTTTTAGCAAACTCCATGCGGGCTTTCATGTGTCTTACACTGAGGAGAGGCTCCCGTCGGGCCACTCTGCCATAAAGCCCCGACTGGTGGAGGGCTGCAGTGATGGTTGACTTTCTACAACTTTCTCCCATCTCCTGACTGCATCTCTGGAGCTCAGCCACAGTGATCTTTGGGTTCTTCTTTACCTCTCTCACCAAGGCTCTTCTCCCCCGATAGCTCAGTTTGGCCGGACGGCCAGCTCTAGGAAGGGTTCTGGTCGTCCCAAACGTCTTCCATTTGAGGATTATGGAGGCTACTGTGCTCTTAGGAACCTTAAGTGCAGCAGAAATCTTTTTGTAACCTTGGCCAGATCTGTGCCTTGCCACAATTCTGTCTCTGAGCTCTTCAGGCAGTTCCCTTGACCTCATGATTCTCATTTGCTCTGACATGCATTGTGATCTGGAAGGTCTTATATAGACAGGTGTGTGGCTTTCCTAATCAAGTCCAATCAGTATAATCAAACACAGCTGGACTCAAATGAAGGTGTAGAATCATCTCAAGGATGATCAGAAGAAATGGAAAGCACCTGAGTTAAATATATGAGTGTCACAGCAAAGGGTCTGAATACTTAGGACCATGTGATATTTCAGTTTTTCTTTTTTAATAAATCTGCAACAATGTCAACAATTCTGTGTTTTTCTGTCAGTATGGGGTGCTATGTGTACATTCATGAGGAAGAAGAATGAACTTAAATGATTTTAGCAAATGGCTGCAATATAACAAAGAGTGAAAAATTTAAGGGGGTCTGAATACTTTCCGTACCCACTGTATGTAAGTGTCAACAGAGTCAGTGCCCCCAATTGTTTCCACTGTCCTGGCTATCCAGGGCCTCTGTGTGATGTCAGAAACCAGAAGCGTTGAGGATTTAGCCACTTCAGGTTTTGGTTCTTTGTTTATGAGACCCCAGATCTTTACATAAAGAGGACCTTTCACAGCCCATGCTGTCACAAGTGATGTTGTTCATCCTGTTATGAGGCAGGTGGAAGCCTGTCGTGCAGAGAAGGCTTACCGTTGCTGGTGGGCGGAGCTTGGTTGGAAACCTGAGGTGAGTAGCACAGGCTAACCTGAGGTGCGGGGTCTAAGCATCCACCGGTCTTCACCAGGGCCTCTGATGGTGAGGATGGATTTGGCTGCAGGTGGATACCAGGTCGCGGTCCCCAGGGTCGCCCCACCAGGGGGTAACCGGTCAAGGTCCGAAGGTGGATGAGCCGACAAGGAGAATCCAGAAGAGTAGTCAAAACGAGCCGGGATCAGGACAGGCAGCAAACAAGCGAAGTCAGGGACGAGCCGAAGGTCAACAGGTATCAGACAGGAAATCAACAGGAAGCAGGTTCAGAACACAGGAGAGCTGAAGACAACACAGCAAAGTGCAGTGCTTCTGAGCTGTTTAAATAAGGCAGCCTGTTTGCCAATTATTGCAATTAGTCTGCTCTAGGTTAACCCTTTAGGTTGCAGACTCATGACAGCACATGCTCAGGAAGCATTCCTAACACATCCCTTGTGATAGCAATAAAGTTTAAAGTTGATCACAAACAAAAATGAAATAAAAAAATTTGAAAGCGCCCTGCCCGCCCTTGCTAGCGCACAAAAGCAAAATCTTTTGCTGGTCCGGCACGTTTATAGCACGTTTATGGAAACGGCACACAAATGTGTGAGGTATCGCTACGAGCATCAGGGTGAGAGCAATAATTCTAGCTCCAGACCTCCTGTGTAACCCTAAACTCTAACCTGTAAAGGCGTTTGAAGTGTTAGCAATGGGGATTTTTAGGTACTGTAGTTTGGTGCTATTCCACAGGCGGACGCATTAGCATCATCTTTTATATTTTACAAAAAAAACTGAGTATTATATTGTGTTTTCTTTTTTTGCATTAAAACTCATTAAAGTGTATTTTTTCCCCATAAAACTGCGTTTGAAAAACTGCTGCACAAATACCATCTGACATAAAAATATGCAACACCCACCATTTTAATTTCTAGGGCATTTGTTTAAAATAAATATAAAGTTTTAGGGTTCTAAGTAGTTTTCTAGCAAAAAATTATGTTTTATACATGTAGTAGAGGAATGTCAGAATTGGCCCAGAAGTAGTTAGGGTGCATCTTGCATGTCAGGCCCCTCTGTGTGGAGTAGCAGAATGTATTTGGGGTGCAATTCTAAGTATGTTGTTGTTGTGTAGTTTGTGGGTGTTCTGGTGCTCCAGGGCCTCCAAAATGTGATAGGCAGTCCGGAAATTAAATGCACAATTTATGCCCCTGGAACAATTGAAGGTGCTCCTTGGATTTCAGGCCCTTCTATGTATCTAGGCTGTGGTATTCCTATACCCAGGAGGCATAGCAGAATATGTTTTGAGGTGTAATTGTTTAAAAATGCCTATGCTGTATGTAAGAAATAGCTTGTTAAAATGACAACTTTGTGGAAAAAAAAAACACATTTTATTTAATTTCTTCATTTTCCCAAAAACTGTGACAAAAAAATACAACTTCAAAATACTCACCATGACTCGTACTAAATACATTGGACTGTCTACTTTCCAAAAAGGGGTCATTTGGGGGTATTTGTACTGTCCTGGTATTTTAGGGTCTCAAGAAATGGGATAGGCAGTAAGTTCATCAGGACTGATCAATTTTCAAATATTTAGATCATAGTTTGTAAACTCTATAACTTTCACACAGACTAAATAACATACACTGCGCATTGGGTTATTTTTACAAAAAATATGAAATAGAATTCATTTTTGCCCAATTACATGAAGAAAGATTATTTATTTGCAAAATTTTAAAACAAAAACTAAGAAAAAGTTTTTTTTTTTTTTTTCCAAAATGTTTGGTATTGTTTTGTTTCCATGAATAAATGAATAAACACCACCATCACAAGAAATTTGGAATTTCTATTTGTCCCAAAAAAATGATAAAAATGTTATTTGGGTACAGTGTTGCATGCCTGAGTAATTGTCACTCAAAGTGTGACAGCGCTGAAAGCAAAAAAATTGCCGTAACTGGAAGGGGGTAAAAGTGTCCCAACTTAAGGAGTTAATAGCGAGTGTGTTTTCCTTAATCATAAAAACAGCTAATTTTTTTAATGCCTCGCAAACATAAGGCAGTTTAAGTTTAATATGGTGTTTTCTTCTTATTCAGGTGTTGTCTGTTTACGTAAAATTATGACCCATTGTTCATTTGACTGGAAAGAGAGAGAGCAATATTTGTACTTGCTATTACTGAAACATGGCTTCAAGAATCTGACTCTGCCTCTCCTGCTGTCCTCTCCCATGATGGTCTCTACTGGACTCACTTAAACAGACCCAGCTTAGGGGGATCCTTATTACTCAAATATCCATGATTAAATCTAAGACTAAGGACTGGGAGAATCAGATTCTCGATAGAGCGGGAGATGCAGAGCAGGCGTTTGTGGCGGACCTCACTCCTGTTCATGAACGGCGTTGGCTGAAAGCCCAGGCCCTTTATAAACAGATCTCTATTACTGCTGCAGAAAACCAACTTTTTTTTATACGTTATTTTAATGAAGGAGAAAATACTGGTCATCTGTTGGATGTTATTGCCAGGGCGCAACAGGGTATCTCACACATAGCAGCGGTTCAGGCTACTGATGGCACGCTGGCTCAGGACCCTGTCCAGGTTGCCTCTGTATTTACAGAGTACTTTAGGGACCTGTATTCCTCTAGGGTCTGCCCTTCCGAGACAGACCTGGAGAGGACTTTCTGGTCGACTGCGAATTTCCTCAAGTTTCACGGTCTCAGGGGCGGGAGTTGGGTAAACCTTTGACTGTTGAGGAGTTGTCTCTGGCTGTCTCCCAGATGGCAAACAATAAGTCGCCCAGGGCTGATGGCTTCCCTGTCGAGCTATATAAAACGTATGGGGAAACCCTCCTCCCGGCCTTGCTGACTACCCTGACTGAGGCTCACAGGTTGGGAGAATTGCCAGATTCTATGCGTGAGGCGATAGTGGTCGTTCTTCCCAAACCTGGGAAGGATCCGTTGCACCCGGACTCATATAGGCCTATCTCCTTGCTTAACACGGATGTCAAGCTGTTGGCTAGAGTGCTGGCTAACAGATTGGCAAAGGTTGTTTCCGGGTTGGTACATGTTGATCAGTCGGGTTTCATCCCTGCCAGGTGGACTTCTTTGAATCTTCGTAGGCTGTTTTTAACCCTTCAGCTCCCGGTGGATAATCTGGAGGGAGCAGGGCCATTTTTTCACTTGAAGCTGCCAAAGCTTTTGACAGCGTCGAGTGGAGATATTTATGGGTGGTGTTGCGCCGGTTTGGACTAGGTGATACATTTATTTCATGGGTTCAACTGCTCTATATTGGGCCTAGAGCGCGCATTAGAATCAATGGATCTCTTTCTGACCCTTTTTCTCTATACCGGGGTACCAGACAGGGCTGCCCCCTCTCCCCTTTGCTGTTTGCGCTAGCGATAGTGCCCCTTGCGATACTGATTAGGAACTCCCCCTCTATAGTGGGTTTTCGCCGCTGTGATAGGGAGGATAAAATCTCCCTCTATGCGGATGATGCTCTACTGTATCTGGGGGACTTAGAAGGATCTTTACAGGAGGTTATGACCCTCATTACCAGATTTGGCACATTTTCTGGCTTTGCCAATAATTGGGACAAGTCGGTACTGCTTCCTCTAGATCCCCTCCCAGGGGCTCTGTTGGCTCACAGTTACAGATAATCTCCACTTTTAAGTATTTGGGTATCGTGATTTCTGCCAACCCTAAAGATTATATCACTTTGAATCTCAAACCCCTTCTCCTTCCCTTTCGTGCTAAATGTGCTAGTTGGAGTAAGCTTCCTCTTACGGTCATGGGCCGAGTAAATTTAATTAAAATGATATGGGCACCTCAGCTACTTTATATTTTACATAATTCCCCGATGTGGATACCTAGATACTGGTTTGATAGGGTGGACTCCCAGTTTCGGCCACTTATATGGAGGGGTGGTGTGGCCCGCCTAAAGCTTGAAACTCTGCAGTACCCTAAGGATAGGGGTGGGTTGGCCCTCCCCCATACCCAGTTGTATTTTTTTGCATCACAGCTGCAGCACTTCACGGGATGGGACCTCCCTGGTTGCTTGGACCCCTCCCGGGCTTTGCTTACACTGTCCGACTTGGGCTTTACCTCCTTCTCTCTGATGGAAATGGGGTTCCCTGAACTGCCCCCACATTGCCCCATTGCATACCGTTTTGTTCGATTGTGGAAGGCGGTTAAACAGAACCTGGGCCTCTCTGGCTTCTTTGCTCGTACCCCCCTGTGGAATAACCGTTTATATGGGGAGGTTACTAGGTTGTGAGCCTTCCTTGGGTGGGTCCGGGTCGGGGTTCAATACTTTTTCCAGCTGTATGGCCGTGTTCTTAAGCCTCTGGCTCAACTGCAGGCAGAATACCTGCTGCTTGGACGTTGCCGCTACCAATACTTACGTTTATCTCATGCACTTCGGAGTCAGGGTCGCCATACGCCTCTGCGGCTGATTGAATCTCCATTTTTAGAATCCATTTTTTGAGAAAAAGGGTATTATCTCTAGAATATACACCACTCTCCTGGCCTCCCTCCAGGACCCTTCCCTGCTCCACTGTAGGGCGAAATGGGAAAGGGATCTTGGCTCCATTGACGGTGATAGATGGGAACAAGTCCTTGAGGCGGGCCCACTAGTTTCTGTATCTGCTAGCCATAAATTGTCCCACCTATTTGTGCTACATCGTATATATAGAACCCAGAGACAGCTTCACGCGTGGGGTAGACGCTCTTCACCTCTGTATCCCAAATATAAATTGCATACTGGTGATTTTATCTACATGCTCTGGAAATGCCCCAAATTGGTATGCTACTGGCGATTTGTAATATCCACTATTAATAGAGTATATCAGGTTCAAACTCAATTGGATCCGTTGGTGTGCCTACTGGGTGGGTTGGATGAGATGCTTTATCATCCACATATTTTTGTGGCTCTACTTAGACTGTTGTATCTGGCTAAGAAGCTTATTGCTAGACTGTGGATGTCTTCCAGCCCCCCCACTGGTGCGCAGTGGATCCATTCTGTTAATTCTATTTTGATATGTGAGAAACACACTTATTACCATAGGAAAACACCTTTGAAATTTGAAAGCATATGGGGTTCCTGGTTAGCCTCTCCTGCAGTGGCTCCCCCTCAACTCGTCTTAAACCGATTGCTTATGTAGATGTTGGTGAATTGTTGGCAGCTGAGACGATTGCAGCACACTGTGTTTGGTTTGTTTTTATTATTTTTTTTTAGGGTTTTTTACATGTTGCATATGGCATGGCATTGTTGTTCCCTTACTATTATGCTCTTTTTGTACCGGAAAGCATTGTCTTCTGAGATCCTTTATGGTTGTGTGTACCTTTACACTGATTTCTATACTTTCTTACAATTCTTCTTACAATGTTTTTCTGTTTTATGCCATTTTTCAATAAAAGTTTTTTCTGATTAAAAAAAAACAAACCCAGTGGCGGAAAAGGAGGTGGAGTTTGACTCTTCAATCCCCACTAAGCAGTTTTTAAGTCCTTTCTACGCCTTCTCTCTATCCCTCTCCTATTTTTAGGCTCACTATATTTGTTTTCTCTAGTTTGAGATTTGCAGTAATCTGTTAGATTCCAAGACCAGTGTCATGCTTTCTTGATGAATTTACTGCCTGCTAACCCCACTTTCTCTCTTCTGAAATACCCACTGTCACTCTTGGTGTCTTCAAAATTGATGTTAAAAGTCTGGCTACAGCTTCTCAATGTAAAGTGGTTGTAAACCTCAGACATAAATATGAACAAAGCATACCCCTCTGTAGTGTGTACTTGTTTCAATTAAGAACTCTAAGTGTAATATCTGTCTGATGCTTCCATCCTCTGCTTTCAGCATGAGTCACTTCTGACAAGTTTGTGATTGACAGCCTCAGCTCTGTTTCTGTATGCTGTGGGGTGTGTCCCTTCCCTCTAATCAGCTTTTAGAGCTGTCCTCACTGAGCTCTGTAATTTCAGCTCTCCACCCCTTTTTTCTGACAGCCCAGACAAAAGTTATAAATTCTGGACATTGAACAGTTGGTCAGGAGAGAAGACTGCAGATGAACAGGTACAACTTATGTAGGATTTGTTTAACATCTGCATCACTACCACTTGACCTATGCCTGTTTCCTGGATTACTCTTTTTGCCTGACAATTCTACTTTACTCTGCCAGCCTGTGTATGACCCTGCCTGTCCCCGACCATGCTTCTGGATTCTGACTTTGTACCTTGCTGCCAAGACTTGTTGCTGACCCTACCTGCCTGACTATGCTAACGCCTTAACCCAACATCCCGCCAAAGCTCCACTCTTGACTAAACCTTCCAACAGGTACCTTACATAACAAACGGGCCACAATGCCAGTGGACCCAGCTTAGGTGGTTAGGGCTATTACGCATCAGGGACATTTGCTTGATAATCATGATGTGCATCTTTTTTCTCTGGATGCTAACCTTTATGAACTGTCTGCTATGATCAAATCCATGCTGCCGGCATCCTCCAAACCAGTCCAGACACCTGCTCCTACTCCAGTCCAAGCCGTCTCTTCAGGACCTCACATCTTCCTCTGCCTAAAAAATTTGGAGGTGATACTGAGGACTGCAGAGGCTTTCTGAACATTTGCCACCTGCACTTCAACAATAGCCCTGAGACGTTCAGCACAGCTTCTGCCAAGGTGACCTTTGTCATCTCATTGTTAAATGCACTGGCATGGGTCTCTCCTTACCTGGAACACAATGATACTTTGCCGCTAAATGCGGATAAGTTCCTGTCATCACTTCAGCCTGTTTTCAATAAACCTGACAGGGTTTCAGCTGCAGAATTCTCATTGGATATACAGCAAGGTACCAGAATTGTTGCTAAATATGCTGTTGAGTTTCGTATACTGGCTGCTGAGACAAACTGGCATGCTGGTGTTCTTCGCGCAGCCTTTCACAGGGGGCTTACTGATCACATCAAGGATGAGCTGGTGTAAAAGGATCTTCCAGATGATCTTGAAAATTTAATTTAGCTGTGTGTCCGTTTGGATGTCCGCTACCATGAAAGGGGTGAGGAAAAGTCACGGACTTGCAAGCTACCTCGGCTATTATATTGTTTGGCTCCTAACTTCCATACATCGCCCTACTCCAGTACCTAAACTGTTGCTGAGTCCATGACACCTGCATGGGCATCAGCTGACTGAAATAGAAATGCAAAAAATGTGGACTGAAAGGCCAATCCAGCTCTTTACGATCACGTGGAAGGCAATGTTGTGGCATCGTTAGGCAAGGCAGACAGCTGCAAGGACCATGTTACTGCTGACACGTGCTTCAGCAAGCATGGTCAGGGACGATATATTTTATTCACAGCACACTGGCTAACTCTGCTTACAACTCGGAAGGATGCAGGACAGGGCTCAGTGCTGGAGCTTGTTTTGTCGCCATGTCTCTATACAGCTGGTGGTGATGATGCAAGATTTGTCTGCTCCACCCCCTTCTCTGCTGAATTGTCCTATAAATCACCAGTACCCCCTAAGCGTTCAAGGGACTATTCAATGAGTCAGGCTAAAAGATGCCATGCAGTGCTTCAGCTGGTCTGTCTAGAGGACAGGAGCCACACTGGAGCAGAGATTCTTTCAGCTCTGCAGGGGTAGGCCCAGAGGTGGTTCTTACCACGCCAGCTGGGGCCAGGAATGGTGGTGTGCAATAATGGCACTAACCTCCTGTCTGCCATGCCTGGCATGTACTTAATTTGGTCATGCAGTGTTTCTTAAACAGGTACCCAGGGTTGGAAGATATGCTAAAGCAGGCCAGAAGAGTCTGTAGCCATTTCAGGTGGTCATACACAGCCAGTGCTCAGTTTGCTAAAATGTAGGGGAAATTCCACCTGCCCATAAACCGGCTGATTTGTGACATGCCTACCAGGTAGAACTCAACTTTAGAAATGCTGCAGTGGCTGCACATGTAGTAGAGGGGTGTCAACGAGTACCTGTGTGAGTATGGCACAACGACAGGCTCAGGCCGGCTCTTCTTTTTTTTCCCCATGCCAATGGCTGCTGATAAAGGATGCAAGCACTGTACTGTCACCATTTGCGGAGGCGACAAGGATGGTGGGCCGTGACAATGCATGCATCAGTGACACAATCCCTATTGTGTTCCTGCTGGAGCAGACTCTGCGTGGCATTATAGACAGGGCACTCGTGGTAGAGTAACGGGAGGAAGAGAAGGACTTTCTTTGCTCTCAAGGCCTGCTTTATGCAAACACCATTCTTGCGACACTACAGAACACACACAAGAGGAGTAGGATTCTGGCAGTTTTTGAGGCATTGAAGCAGAGGAAAACATACGTCAAACCTTAAGATATGTTTTCTGTCCCCAGAACCCTTGGAAGTAGTATGTGGCAGTTCCAGATACTGTATTCCTCAGTGAACACGTGGACTCTGCTTCTCATGCCTCTGCAAACTTGTGGTGCATGGGCTCCCTCATTCTTCAAAGCCTGCGAAAGGACCTGAGAATTTGTGTCATCAAGGAGAAGGAACACTATTGGTTGGCAACCCTCCTTAACTAAATGTGCGTAGAGCTGCTGCCTCCCTAATGACTACTACCAAGGTAGTGTCTGTTAGAATACCTGTAAAGAAAATTGGGGTTGACACTGCTCTTTGTGCAATATGCTAATGTGATGTATCATACTCCAAAAATGTGAAAACTAATGTATAGCATATATGCAAAAAGTGCATGTGCTAAAAAATATATAAAATGCTGTGCAATATATATAAGAGCTAATGTGCAAAACATTAAACAATAAACAATAACGTGTAGGTGCAAGATACAGGTGCCCAGAGAATGTGAACATCCAACTGCATTAAACAATATGTGTATTAGACATGTGTTAAGCTAAACTGATCCATGTTTAAAAGAACAGTCTATTAGTTAGACCAAATTTTCCAGCTCTTTGCTGGTCCTTATTAGTGATGAGCCGAACACCCCCCTGTTCGGTTCGCACCAGAACACCGCGAACAGAGGAAAAGTTTGTTCGAACAAACAAACTCCATTGAAGTCTATGGGACTCGAACATCAAAAATCAAATGGCCCCATTTTGAAGGCTTAAATGCAAGTTATTGCCCAAAAAAAGTGTACGGGGGTCCGGGTCCTGACCTGGGGAACATGTAGCAATGCAAAATATTTTTTTAAAAATAATTGTTTTTAAACGAGCAGTGATTTATTGATTTTAATGAGGCTTAAAGTGAAAGTATAAAAATGAAAAATTCCTTCAAATATCGTGCCTGGGGGTTCCCCTTAATGTGCCTGTAAAGTAGAGCATCTCTACGATGTACGTAGCCTGCTGCAGCAATACTTGCATTTCTAAAGGAAAAAATGTCATATACAAATATACATACAAATTTCAAATCGCATGTACTTGTCATACAGGTGCAGAAAAATTGTGCCTTGGTTGTTGGTGGTGCTTGAACACTGTAACCCCTCGCAGTTACTGTTGCTGGGCGCAGGAACGGGCCCTGCTGGTAAAAATTACATACAAATTTGAAATTGCATGTACGACAGGTGCAGAAAAATTGGGCCTTGGTTGTTGGTGGTGCCTGAACACAGCAACCCCTCACAGTTACTCTTGCTGGGCGCAGGAACGGGCCCTGCTGGTAAGAATTCCATCCAATTTTGAAATCGCATGTACTTGTCATACAGGTGCCAAAAAACTGAATTTTTGTAAAATCTTACCTGTAAAATTCCTTTCTCTGAGTCCTCCGACAGTCGCCGCCCTCTTCATATTCGTCACAATGGGGTTATGACCTTTGCTCCGTAGGAGTAGCTAAGCAACAGAATATGTTAATATTAAGGTTTTTAACATATCCCACCCCAGGGGGTGGTCCCCTCAGTCTATAACCCTCCACTTCCTGTATCCAACTCAGTTTCAGTGGAATAGCAGTAGAGTATACAACCAACAACCCCAAAAGAGGGGCGGGGGCGGCGACTGTCGGAGGACTCAGAGAAAGGAATTTTACAGGTAAGATTTTACAAAAATTCAGTTTTCTCTTACGTCCTCCGACAGTCGCCGCCCTCTTCATATTCGTCACAATGGGGACGTCCCAAAGCAGTGCAAACATGAGGGGTGGGAAACGCAGTCGCGCCTAAGGCAACGCCGTCTCCACATCAGAGAAAGGAACCTTACCAAAGGAAGGAAACCAGTTGGGCAATGAGAAAAAACACTCGCTCAGCAGGAGCAAGAACCCAGGGAAAAACAAATAATCCCAAACAGCCAAGGAGCCCACAACAAGGGCTCTAGGGAACTGCCGCACTAAGAACCTTGCGGCCAAAGGAAGCATCCGCCGATGCCTGAACATCTACTCTGTAGAATTTTGTGAAAATGTGTACGGTTGACCAAGTCGCCGCCTTACACACCTGGGCCACAGAGGCCCCATGACGACAGGCCCAAGACGTACTCAGAGATCTGGTAGAGTGCGCCTTCACAGGCACAGGGGGAACTTTCCCCTTCAAAGCATAGGCCTGTTCAATGGTCTGTCTGATCCATTTGGCGATGGTAGAAGCCGACGCCGCCATGCCCTTCCGAGGACCCTCCGGAAGAACAAACAAGGAATCCGACTTGCGAAAGGATTCAGTCGATTTTAGGTAAACCCTAATCGCCCGGACAACATCCAAGGAGTGCAGCTGCACCTCTTTCGGATGGTTAGGCTTCGCGCAGAGCGAAGGCAAGACGATGTCCTCATTGAGGTGAAATTCCGAAACCCTCTTCGGAAGAAAAGAAGGGTTAGGTCGCAAGACCACCTTGTCCAAGTGCACGACCAGATATGGAGACTTGCAGGACAAGGCTGCCAGCTCCGACACTCTACGAGCCGAGGTAATTGCCACCAAAAAGGCGACCTTCTTGGACAACAAGGACAGCGAGATCTCCCTGATCCTTTCAAAAGGAGCACGCTGCAACACGGACAGAACTAGATTCAAGTCCCAAGGGGGTAGAGGGTCCCTCCTAGGAGGGATCAGATGCCGAACCCCCTGCACAAAGAGTTCGATGCCACAGGACGTTGAAAAAGAACGGCCAACGCAGACACCTGACCCTTGATCGTAGCCAGCGCCAAACGCTGGTCAACACCCGTTTGAAGGAAGGACAACACCCTAGACACCGAATAAGTGTGAGGTGGGAACCCCCTGGACTCGCACCAGGCAAAATACGCCTTCCAAGTACGGTAATAGACCTTCCCCGAGGAAGACTTCCTCGCATTGATCAAAGTGTGAATGACCTCAGGGGAGAGACCCCTGTTCTTCAGGACCTCGGTTTCAACAGCCAGGCCGTCAAAGCCAGCGACTGTAAAGCAGGATGGAAGATCGGCCCTTGCGACAGGAGATCTTCTCAAAGAGGCAGACGCCAGGGGGCGTCGATCGCCAGATTTACGAGGTCTGCGTACCAGGACCGGCGAGGCCAGTCCGGTGCCACAAGAATCACCGTTCCGAGTGCAACCTGCGAAGGAACCTGGACAGCAATTGAATCGGTGGAAACGCATACATCAGTCGGTACTGATGCCACGGGGCAACCAACGCGTCGTGCGTCCTTGCCACGAACCGCTTTACCTTGTGGTTTAGACGAGACGCGAACAGGTCCACCGCCGGGAGAACCCACTTCGCGCACAACATCTGGAAGACATCCGGGTGAAGGGACCATTCCCCCTGGTCCAGGGTCTGACGGCTCAGATAATCCGCCTGCCAATTCTCCACCCCCGGAATGTGAACTGCCGATATTGCCGGGACGTGCGTCTCGGCCCAAGACAGAATGTTGGCCACTTCTCGAGCCGCTCGGGCACTCCTGGTGCCCCCTTGGTGATTGATGTAAGCCACCGCCGTGGCATTGTCCGTCTGCACCCAAACCGGACAGCCCTGTAGCCTGTCCATCCAACGTCGAAGGCAGAGGTGTATCGCTCGCAGTTCCAGAATGTTGATCGGAAGGTAGGACTCTTCCTCCGACCAAGTACCCTGGGCGGACAGAACGCCCAGAACACCACCCCAGCCCGACAGGCTGGCGTCCGTGGTGATCACCGTCCACGAGAAGGGGCGAAAAGACTTGCCCCCCGACACCGACGGGGACTGGAGCCACCACAGAAGATTCTTTCTGGTCCGATGGTTCAACGAGATCCGAAGATCCAGAGATTGCGGTCGCCCATCCCATCTGGACAGAATCTCCGCTTGGAGACCCCGCGTGTGAAACTGGGCGAAGGGAATCGCCTCGAAAGCCGAGACCATCAATCCCAGACACCGCATGCACGTCCGAATGGACGAGGATGGAGCGTCCCTGAGGGACCCGACTTCCACCTGAAGAGTCCTGAGTTTGTCGTCCGGTAGGAAGACCTTCGCCTGGACAGAGTCCAGAATCATCCCCAGGTAAGGGATACGAACCGAGGGGCACAGTATTGACTTTGGAAAATTGATCGTCCAACCAAACTCCTGCAGAGTCTGCATCGTAACGGACAGAGCCTTCTCCAGACCCTGGCTGGTCGCAGACCGAACCAGAATATCGTCCAGATACCCTAGGACAGAGACGCCCTGGGCTCTCAACAAAGCCAGAACCGGTGCCAGCACCTTGGTGAACACCCGTGGAGCCGAGGCGAGACCAAAGGGCAACGCCACAAATTGGTAATGATCCTCCGCTATGGCGAATCGAAGGTACCTCTGGTGACCCTCGAAAATCGGGATGTGAAGATACGCATCCTTCAAGTCGATGGAAGCCATGAACTCCCCCGGAACCAGGGCAGCCACCACCGACCACAGGGATTCCATGCGGAACTTGCGCACCCGCACAAAGCGGTTCAACGCCAGAATCGGACGTACCTTGCCCTCCTTCCTGGGCACGGTGAACAGATTGGAATAGAACCCCCAAAATCTGTCCCGATGAGGCACCGGGACCACCACTCCCTGAGCCCTCAGGTCCCGCACCGCTAGATGCAGATCCCGCAAACGCTCCGGGGACAGTAGAAGATTTGAGGGAAAAAATCTGCTCTCCGGCCGAGAGAGAAACTCGATCTTGTAGCCAGATCGAACGATTTCCTGAACCCACCTGTCCCGCACCCGGGACAGCCATGGCTGGAGAAAACCGAGCAAGCGTCCCCCCACCCCAGAGCCGGGTGAGGGCGCCCCTTCAGGCCGCACTGTTGTGGGCCGCGGAACCGGACTGGCCGGACTTTTGCTTACCAGCCCACGGCTTCTTGTGGGAGCCTTGACCCTTGGACGGCTTGCCCCTATAGTGTGACCGAAAGGCACGAAAGGACCCCTGAGGGGGCCGAAAGGAAGCATGCTTCTTACCGGGAGCCGTCTTAGCCTTGTGGGATTGGGGCAAGAGCGTGCTCTTACCACCCGTGATCCCCTTAATTAACGTATCTAGGGACTCACCAAAAAGGCGAGAACCATCATAGGGCAGATTAGCCAAGGTCTTACGCGAAGATTGGTCCACCGACCAACACTTCAACCAAACCAAGCGGCGAGACAACACCGCCACACCATGTACACGTGCAGCCAACGGAACCATATCCAGGTCCGCATCACACAGATACATGACACCCTGATGGATTTGATCCACCATATCCAATGTCACCTGGGGGGCAGAATCAGCCACCAGGACGCGTCTAAGCACCTGCGTCCAGCTCGCGACAGCCTGAGCCGCCATAAGCGAAGCAAATAAAGCTTTCAGCATAGAACCCATAATAGAATAGGTATGACGGGCAAGGGACTCCATCCTTTTGTCCGTGGCATCCCGGAACACCGGGGTATCTTCAGCAGGAATCGCAGTGGACTTATTCAAAACTGCTATCGCGCGGTCCACCGGAGGCGGGACACACCAACGCTCATCAGTAGCGGGCGTAAAAGGATAGCGCAGCTTAAACCTACTTGGTACAGCAAAAGGCTTGCGTATATTACGCCATTGCTCCTTAACAGCGCATTGAAAATCATCAGTGCAGGGAAATACCTGCGATGTTTTGCGTCTTTTCTGCGTCCCATAAGCCGCCAAGGCAGCAGGAGGACATGGTTCATCCTGTAAACGCAGTGTTTGCTTGATAGAAGCAACCAATTCATCCATGAGTGCCAGCTCTTCAGACGAGCCAGGGGGAGAACTATCAACCCCCTCAACCTCAGCCTCCACCTCTGACCCAACAAGGTCCAGGGAGGAATGGGACCCCGACAAGGAGACCCCAGCCACAGCAGCCCCATCACCATCACCCTCTGAATCAGAGGAAATTGAAACTCTGGGCCTTTTTGAGGATTGAGCAGCCACCAGCATCTGCACCTGAGTCGCAAGGCTAGCCACAATCGCAGCCAAATCCCCCCCCGGGGGGAAAACCGCAGTCCCCTGGCTTCCCACCAATGTGGCAGGAAATTTGCTTTCCTGAGAATCCATGCCCCAAAATGAGTAAAATTAAATGGGTGACCGCCCCTTTAAATAAGGCGCTGCGAACGTAGCCCACCGCCACACAAGCACACCCACACCAGGGACCCCCACAGGGAGAAGGTATACTCAGGCAAGGATACAGTGAAATAGAGGGAAAAAACCTGGAGAGACCGCTGCTGCTGCTGCCTAGATCGGTGCTCCTGGAGAAAGGAAGTGCTGGTATGCAGGGCGCTCTATTAAAGCCTATGGGAGGCTACAAGAAAATGGCCGCCATGCATGTGTACCATGCGGCCGGAGCGAGTACAGCCAAAATGGCGCCGTTTGGCGCCGAAATCGCCGCTCCCCCACCTCATGAAGGTGGAATAAAAATACACCAAAAAGTTATAAATAACATGGTGAACCGCCGCAGCGGCGCTGTAATGTGCCCCAAACATGATAGCATCAAGTTCCACAGCACACAGCCGTTCACACACTCAGACTGACACAGAAGTGCAGCACAGCCCCCCCTCCTTGCAGCCCACAGCATGCAGTGTGAGAGATAGGGAAACATCAATAGTGTGAACACAGGGCAAGGTAACACAGTCCCAGACTGACACCCCCCCAGACAGACAGGTCCCCACATAAATACACTTACCTCTTACATGGCGTGGGGGACCCGCACAGGCGAACAAGCCGCTGTACCTGAGACAGGGAGAGTCGCATCCAGGACGCAGCAGAAGGTGGGTTGAGAAACCGCACAGCGTCCAGTGAGGTAGTCACCTCACCATAGCATCCCTGCACGGAACAGGGATGGGTCGTTCAGAAAACTCAGGAGCGGTACCTGACTGAACGCTCGATGGCGGGCTGAGAAACCACTGACCCACAACCTGCGACCAGGGGGGCCAGCCCGAGACGCAGCCCGCATTATCCTCTTCATCAGAAGACCTAACTAATGCTGGTAAAAATAACAGCTAAATAAAGAAAGAGAGAAATAAAATCCAAAAAAGGAGAGAAGGCTGAGACAAAATGCCCCAGCACAGAGACATCCAGCTACTCCTGACAAGCTAGACATTGAAACTGGGTTGGATACAGGAAGTGGAGGGTTATAGACTGAGGGGACCACCCCCTGGGGGTGGGATATGTTAAAAACCTTAATACTAACATATTCTGTTGCCTAGCTACTCCTACGGAGCAAAGGTCATAACCCCATTGTGACGAATATGAAGAGGGCGGCGACTGTCGGAGGACGTTGCCTCCGAAGAGAAATTGGGCCTTTGGTGTTGGTGGTGCCTGAACACTGTAACTCCTCACAGTTAATCTTGCTGGGCGCAGGGCACAGGGACAGGGCCTGCTGTTAAAAATGACATAGGAAATTTGTGTCATACAAGTGCAGAAAAATTAGGCCTTGGGTGTTGGTGGTGACTTAAAGCAAAAACATTGTTGAAAGCTAGCAGAATCAAGGTTGAGGAATAGGATAGGCAGCATGTGCAGTCTTCAACGGATGGAAGACCCCTAGCAAATTCAATCAGTTACATCAGCATCAGGGGCCTGATAGCTGCTGTTGATCCAGGACTGATTCATTTTGAAAAAGTCAGCTGGTCAACAGAGTCTGTGGACAGATGCACTCTTTTGTCTGACACAAAACCTCCAGCAGCACTGAATGTCCGTTCGGAAAGCACGCTGGAAGCAGGACAGGCCAGTAGCTCCATTGCATATTGAGCAAGTTCTGGCCAGTGGTCCATCCTCAAGACCCAGTAACCCAGTGGATGCTCACTTGGAAAGGTCTACAAGTCTGCTCTTGCCCCTAGATAATCATGCACCATATGATGGAGACGCTGGTAATGGTTACTTAAACCTATCATCCCTGGGTGCTCCTGAGGACTAAAGAACAGTTTAAAGGCATTGGTCAGCCAGCCGCCTTCTCCACCGCTCCTCCTTTGGCTGAACGATTCCTCAGAAAAACGTCCAGAGAATGTTAACCTCCCAGTGTCTGGAAAGGTGGTACACAATTTTTTTTTCAAGGCCTCCTCAAGATGTTTCATCCTCTGCTCCCTCTGCAAAGGCATTACTGGATGGCCTGCTATCTAATCAATTGTCCTATATGTAGATAGAGATCAATATAGGGTATACTGAACTGACCGATAGATACTGAATTGCCTGATATCTAATCAATTGTCCTATATATGGATAGAGATCAATATAGGGTATACTGTAGGGATAGACTGATATGTTTTTCTCAGGGCCGATACTGATACCGATATTTTGGTCACAAAGCCGATATTTTGTACATTTAAAGTTTTGAAAAATAATTTTTGACACAAATCTGGTACTGAACATGTTAATGTTTGTTTAATAACATTAAAGGCTCGTTCTTCACACCTTACCTGCATGAAAACTGATAGAAAAACCGCACAGCTTTCACTTGCAGGTACATCAGTTTCACATCATGTGAACGAACCAGTCCTAGAAGAGTAGACAACTGTGAAAAATAAAGTGCTGGGAAAATAATAACTAAAGGCTTCCCAAAACAAAATTTACATAAACTGCTGCAGTAGTGCACTCACTGTCTCCAAATAAATCTAGTAGCTGCAGTGCAAAAGACAGTGGACTGAACACTACCGTGTTTCCCCGAAAATAAGCTTGGGTCTTATATTCATTTTGGCACCAAAAGACACAGTAGGGCTTATTTTCGGGGTAGGTCTTTAAGCTGTAATGTGCTGTGTAATGTGCTGTTTTCCCTTCCCTCCCTGCCTGCCAGGAATCCCATGTGAACCTAGTTTAGTGTAATTAAAATCCTAGAATCCACATTATTAGTGTTTTATATAATGTCCAGCGTGTGTTTTTGTAATAGAATAGTGGGAAATACCTTCATTACATCGCTGCTCCAGACTCAGCTAATCTCCTGCTCTGCTGTTTTCTCCTCTCATAGCTGTCAGGAGGAGGATCTCAGCCCTTGCCCTCTGCAGTGTACACAGAAGCACCGGATATTAGATTAGAATAGTGTGAAATACCACTCGTTACATCGACGCTCTGGGCTCAGCTAATCTCCCGCTCTGTAACAAAGGTATTTCACAGTATTCTAATCTAATATCCGGCCGGCGCTTCTGTGAAAACTGCAGAGGGGAGGGGATGAGATCCTCCTCTGATAGCTATGAGAGGAAAGACAGCAGAGCGGGGAATCAGCTGAGCGCCGATATAACAAAGGTATTTCACACTATTAGATTACAAAAACACACACTGGACATGATATAACCACTAATAAAGTGGATGCTAGGATTTTACATACACCAATATCGGTAATATCGGCAAGTTCCGGGGTCGATACCGATATATCGGTAAAAGTGAATATCGGCCCTCCGATAATCGGTCGATCCCTAGTACACTGAACTGACTGATAGATAATGAATGGCCTGATATCTAATCAATTGTCCTATATATATATAGATAGAGATCAATACAGGGTAAACGAAACTGACCGATAGATAATGAATGGCCTGATATCGAATTAATTGTCCTATATAAAGATAGAGATCAATATAGGGTACACTGAACTGACCGATAGATAATGAATGGCCTGATATCTAGCTCATCCCTAGTCCTTATGGCGGTGTCAGTAAAAGCCGCAATGTATCTTAACATTGCAATCAAATCAAGGATCTGTGCAACTGCATGCAGTGTGCCTGATGTCTCCACTCGTGCCCCCTCCTGCTATTGCATTCACCAGACTTCTTTCCCCTTTCAACAGGGGTATCCAGCTTTTACAGCTACACCCAGCTGTATATCTCTGGCAAATTTTCCTTCCAGTCTCCAGTCCCCCACCTAGGTCCATGGAGCGCACCGCGTCCCAGACTTCCTGCTTCTGATATGAGCTGATTTGTTTCCTTTTTAAATGTAAGTGCACCATTATGTCCTTTGAATACTGATGTCTTTTAAACTGATTGTCCATTTTTTTAGATTTGTATTTGGTATATGGCAGGCATGTGCAAAGTTTACTCTTGCCATTTACATGTACTACTGATACCGCTGGGAACTGGAAGGAAAGTTTGCCAGAGATATACAGCCGGTTGTAGCTGTAAAAGCTTGATACCCCTGTTGAAACAGTGTGGACAGTTGTGACTTGCTTGGGCTGTGAGGAGATGATAACAGAATGCCTCAATCCTGGACAGGGAAGGGTGGAAAAGGGGTCACACAATGCCCGGTACAGGAGGCAAGGAGGATCGACGTCTGTGGCCCATCTGATCACCCACGATGAGTGCCGACCTGGAAGGGGACCCAGACGTGATATCAGACTCTGGGGAAGGAGGACCAAAACGAGGTTTGAACAACTATAGACCCGCTGGTTAAGAGTGGCATGTGCGATGACCGAATGCAGGGGAGTGTGAGGAGTGCCTGCTTCTCGTATGGTTTTCCTGACACCTTTTCAATGTTCTATTTTTACTACATTGGCATCATTCATGTCTATTATTGCTGCCATCAGTAATCATCATTGGTGGGTTCATATAGCGCTTTTTTGTGGTTAACCCTTGTGTGACTGATACTTTTGAACATCCCTCCTGGTGTGTTATGTTCCCACACAGCTGCTATTTGACCCCCAGGTGTTATACCAATTATCATTGAGAGGGCACTGGTCCTGTCATACTAGCGCCTGATTTATTTGTGTTTTTTAGTGCTCCCTAATCAGGCTAAGTTCAAGGCCATATTGAGCAAGGGATATAAAGCTGATGGGGCGGGCGGTGGGTGTTAACAATAGTACATTCACAAGTAACAGGAAAAAATTGAATTGGATGCAGCGGGCCGAGATGGACCATAATTTTGAGTATAAGTAATTGAAAACAGTAGCATATATAAGAGGATGTAGAGTATAAAATTAATGGTAAAAGAACTAATATGGCATATGTGAAGTCCCACGGCAATGAAAGATCTAGAGATCCCTAGGGTCCTGAGCAGCACTCTGGGATTCACAGGGGCCACAACAATAGATTTTTCCAAATTACCTGTGGGGCCGTATTAAAGCAGGACTTTGGACATACCTGCAATATACCAAATAGAAAAATTAGATAACTTATGAAAATACATTACAATGCTAAACTCATAAGATTTTAGTGACTGGATTTAAATCTTCTTTAAAGTGGTAATAAATCCAAAAACAAAAGTATAATATATTGCAGCTTACCAGTCCTTAAATCTTCTTTTTATAGGATTATTACCTTTATTTCACCTGGTGATTCAGCCAGTAACACACTTCCTGTCTTAGTGTGTCTGCATTCTGGATGAAGTAGTAATGCCGACACCTTTGGACAGCAGCATTTTCAGTCTAGGGGAGGAAAAGAGTGTTAGACTAGCACATTTAGATGGACTTGACTAACAAACTGTAGCTGGCCTACATCTAACACTTTATAAGCAGTTACATCAAACAGTTTTTTTTTCCCTTTTGGGATAAAGGTTTTACAGAAATGAATAAAAGCGGACCATTGTAAGCACCCTTGTGCGACCTAAAAGTCCCGTGATTTTGCCGTGTTTTTTTGCCGCGATTTTGACTGGACTTGAAGCATTGCCTGTAAATTCTTGAGGGCTATGGACCTCAAAACGCATCAAAGTCGGAATAAAGTAGTGCAGGGACAAGTTGCACAGATATGAACAGTACTCATTGAAAATCATGGAGTACAACATGTCATGCAACTTTGCAGTCCCAAGTCTGAAAGTGTGAAAGAGGCCTTAAAGTGGTATTAAACTCCACAATTTTTTTTAAATAGGCCCCCAAGAAGATTAAGCCATAATGTATAGCACAGCCCTAAAATTTTCCACTCGCTTGCTTGCATTTTGTGAGTGGAAAATAATTGAGGGCGAGTGTGGTTCTCCCAGCGATCGCCCAGAGGAAGAGAGAAGAAGAGGAAAGCCAGCCGCATCATCACATAGTGGGGATCGCCCCGCTGTAACAGCTTTCAATTGAATTGCCGTGCGCTTGCCAACACACACGGCACCACCTCCTGGCCCGGCTCCATTGATAGATAGAATACCAGTCAAATGCCGGGACGTGTGACTTCTATCATAGGAGCCAGTGCTGTGTGTGATGGCGAACGCCCAGTAATTCAAATAAAAGCTGTTACAGTGGGGCGATCACTGCTCTGTGATTATCTGGCTGGCTTTCCTCTTCCTCTCTCCTCCCCTGCACTGCTCAGGCTGCATTGAGGGGCACAGGTGAGGCTGCATTGATGGGCACAGGTGAGGCGGCATTGATGGGCACTGATCAGGCTGCATTCATAGGCACTGGAGAGGGGGCATTGATGGGCATCTGATGGGCACAGATGAAGCTGCATCGATGGGCACAAATGAGGCTCAATTGATGGGCATTAATGGGCAATGACCAGGCTCAATGATGGGCACAGGTGAGGTTGCATTGATGGACGTTGGTGACACTGCTTAATGAGCACAGGTGAGGCTGCATTGATAGGCACAGGTGAGGCTGCATTGATGGGCACAGATGAGGCTGCATTGATGGGAAACGATAGGCACAGGTGAGGTTGCGTCAATAGGCACAGGTGGGATTGCATTCATGAGCACTGGTGAGGGGGCATTGATGAGGCTGCACTGAAGGGCACTGGTGAGGCTGCATTCATGGGCACTGACAGGCTGCACTGATAATGTTGTTAACATTAATTTTTGTAACTTCTGCATTCATGTATAAACATTTAACATTTGTCATTTTATGAGAGAATTTATGAGGTTGTGTTTAGAGGCGGAATTAGGGGTGGGGCAGGGTAGGGGTTGGGTGGGGCAACTGGTGGCGAGTAACCCCTAAGGCCTGGCTAGTAGCTAAGGACTTTAAATTTTGAGCCCTGGTATAACATGTTAGTACATGTTGGCAGACCCTCCAGCACTGTCACCATTCTAGTTGGGCCTAGGCGCTCCTATCATCGCCTGGTCTTCCTTCCAGGTTTGCGCTCTGTAGCTACCATAATGGCTCGGCTGCAATAACATCACTACTGCGGATGCACGCAAGAGTCACTTTATCACGCCACAGAGTGGGTGCCGTAAATGTGGTTGCACATATGTGGTTCAGCTTACATTAATGTTGACAGGTCTGGGGAGGCATTTATAAAAGAAGAAACCACTAGGGTTTCTGTTATAAAAACCATGCCTGTCAGTGTTTGTTTAAATTTTTGACTTCAATACCATTTAAATGGTTTGGTTTAACCCTTTAATTACTACTTTGTCTGCTCAGCTTGTTCTGTTAAAGTAAGTTAAAAAACAACGCACTTACTGGCTGTATCACTAGGTGAACATAAGAAAAAAAAAAAACGAATGCAGCCATCACATCTAATAATTGGTAAGACGCTATTTAAAATATTTTTATTTTTTGTGTTAAATACCACTTTAAGCATTGCTGATGAAGTACACTGGTACTGGGTTGCTTCACTTCCTTGGGGTCTTGACGGCTTGCAATCACTGATAGACCAATAAACGAATGAAACACAAAATTCTAGAACAAATATCGGCCACTCTTATCTAAAATCATAAAGTAGGCTAGAAAGTATATAAATATTCTGCATTTACCCAAACTGTGTAAATAAATATAAATGAGACAAGTAAATGACAATCAATGAAAAACCCTCTAAATATCAAAACAATATAAGAGATATAATTATTACAAATTTATTTAGTCCACAATGATTAAAAAAAAAAAGTAAAATTTTTGTGCTCTAGTGAACAGTGAATCACAGACTGGTGTTCAAAAGGAAAGCAACCAAATATCCCACACAGCCACGGACCTCGTCTGCAGGCTGGTGTGTGGTGACGTCACAAAAATCGGCTCTATTCCCAGTCGACGCCTCCTATGGGGAAACACATCAGATGGAGTCGATTTTTGTGACGTCACTACGCACCAGCCTACAGGCGAGGTCTGCGGCTGTGTGGATATTTGTTTGCTTTGCTTCTGATTGTTTTTTTTACATGTAAGTGCAATGATAGTTTTTAATAAATGATGAGTTTACATATTGCACCATGAAGCCTCTTCCATCTGTCACCCTCTATGAGAGAATCTACAGCGGCACGTTCTGCATGGATCCGGTGGATACTCAGGGATACAAGTGAAGCGGTAATCTTACACAGAAGGAGCGTCCTTAAAATGGTTAACAAGTGGAATATCTCTGATGGTTGGAATTTGTTGTAGCAAGTTAGATCTCTATAAATTGAGATCCAATCCTTTTGGTAAGAGGAGTGTGTTTATGAGAAGGCATCTTGCTGAACTGAATACATTAATATTGATTTTATCACTTATATTCTGAATGCCATTTACCATATTATTATACCAGGTTGCACACTTACAGTATCTCACAAACCCACCCAATCACAGGGTGAAGGCAGAAATAACATGCAGATAAATTCCTGACCTGGACTGGAACCAAGGACCCCAGTGCTGCAAGGCAGAAATGCTTTTTTTTTTTTTTTTTTTTAATCTATGTGACTGCTAAAATGCAATGTCCTCATCTACAGCGTAAGCCTTAATAATAAAACAAGCATAAAACATTTTTTACGAAAAAATTGCTCAATCAAGGTCATTGATGGCTTGTTTAATAAAATAATGTAGAAGTTCTGCTCTTTCTGGTCCGGATTAAGGATTGTTAGGGACCAAGCTACTTTATGATTTTTTTGGAGATACAGTATCTCACAAAAGTGAGGACATCCCTCATATTTTTGTAAATACTTTATTATATTTTTTCATGTGACAACACTGAAGAAATGGCACTTTGCTACAATGTAAAGTAGTGAGTGTACAGCTTGTATAACAGTGTAAATTTGCTGTCCCCTCAAAATAAGTCAACACACAGCCATTAATGTCTAAATCGCTGGCAACAAAAGTGAGTACACCCCTAAGTTAAAATGTCCAAATTGGGCCCAAAGTGTCAATATTTTGTGTGGCCACCATTATTTTCCACCACTGCCTTAACCCTCTTGGGAATGGAGTTCACCAGAGCTTCACAGGTTGCCATTGGAGTCCTCTTCCACTTCTCCATGACGACAACACAGGGCTGGTGGATGTTAGAGACCTTGCGCTCCTCCACCTTCCGTTTGAGGATGCCCCACAGATGCTCAATGGGGTTTAGGTCTGGAGACATGCTTGGCCAGTCCTTCACCTTTACCCTCAGCTTCTTTAGCAAGGCAGTGGTCATCTTAAAGGTGTGTTTGGGGGTCGTTATCATATTGGAAAACTGCCCTGCTGGCCCAGTCTCCGAAGGGAGGGGATAATGCTCTTCTTCAGTATGTCACAGTACATGCTCGCACTCATGGTTTCCTCAATGAACTGTAGTTCCCAAGTGCCGGAAGCACTCATGCAGCCCCAGACCATGACACTCCCACCACCATGCTTGACTGTAGGCAAGATACACTTGTCTTTGTACTCCTCACCTGGTTGCCACCACACACGCTTGACACTATCCGAACCAAATAAGTTTATCTTGGTCTCATCAGACCACAGGACATGGCTCCAGTGATCCATGTCCTTAATCTGCTTGTCTTCAGCAAACTGTTTGCGGACTTTCTTGTGCATCATCTTTAGAAGAGGCTTCCTTCTGGGAGGACAGCCATGCAGACCAATTTGATGCAGTATGCAGCTTATAATAAGTCTGAGCACTTACAGGCTGACCCCCCACCCCTTCAACCTCTGCCAAAATGCTGGTAGCACGTCTATTTCCCAAAGACAACCTCTGCATAGGATGCTAAGCATGTGCACTCAACTCCTTTGGACAACCACGTCAAGGCCTGTTCTGAGTGGAACCTGTCCTGTTAAACCGCTCTATGGTCTTGGCCACTGTGCTGCTGCTCAGTTTCATGGTCTTGGCAATATTCCTATAGCCTAGGCCATCTTTATGTTGAGCAACAATTCTTTTTTGAGATCCTTAGTAAGTTCTTTGCCATGAGGTGCCATGTTCAACTTCCAGTGACCAGTATGAGAGAGTGAGAGCGATAACACACCTGCTCCTCATTCACACCTAAAACCTTATAACACTAACGAGTCACATGACACCGTGGAGGGAAAATGGCTAATTGGGCTCAATTTTTACTTTTTCACTTAGGGGTGTACTCACTTTTGTTGCCAGCAGTTCAGACATTAATGGCTGTGTGCTGAGTTATTTTGACGGGACAGCAAATTTACACTGTTATACAAGCTGTACACTCACTACTTTACATTGTAGCAAAGTGTCATTTCTTCAGTGTTTAAAAATGTAAGGGGTGTCCTCACTTTTGTGAGATACTGTATCTCCAAAAAAATCATAAAAGTAGCTTGGTCCCTAACAATCCTTAATCCGGACCAGGAAGAGCAGAACTTCTACATTATTTTATCAAACAAGCCATCAATGACCTTGATTGAGCAATTTTTTAAAAAAAAAATGTTTTATGCTTGTTTTATTATTAAGGCTTACGCTGTAGATGAGGACATTACATTTTAGCAGTCACATAGATTAAAAAAAAAAAAAAGCATTTCTGCCTTGCAGCACTGGGGTCCTTGGTTCCAGTCCAGGTCAGGAATTTATCTGCATGTTATTTCTGCCTTCACCCTGTGATTGGGTGGGTTTCCTGGTTTCCTTTGTGTACTCAGGTTTCCTCCCTCACTCCGAAGGCTGGCTGCTGTCTAAGTTAGCCCTATTGTGTGTGTTAAGGATTTGGATTGTAAGTTACTTGAGGGAAGGGATTTATAAATAAACCAAAAGGCTCCCAAACCTTTTCTCATCAGAAGTTTTGTGTATTGTTTCCATATAGTTAAAATTGTTTGGTTGTTTTTGATTTCCATCCAGTTTTTTTATGAGCCATTTAAATAAGTGTTGAAGGAAGTGAGGTTGTGTGACCATTTGCAGGACACTACATTCTAAATTTCCCTGAGAAGGTAAATGATGGCACCAGTTCAATGGTAAAGTGATGTATAAAATGAGAGCTAAAAAAATGGGCAATACAATAATAAGGCAAGATTTAAAGCGGAGTTCCAGCCCCAAATTCGACATGGTCGATTTTGGGCCATCCGCTTGCTTCTAGGTCACCTGAAAAGGAAATGGATAGTTAAGATTTTTTTTTTTTTTACTTACCTTGTAATTGCAGAAAAATATACTCACCTTTCTTCCACTTCCTCCCTCGGCGGCCGCGGCCCGCGCCGTCACTTCCGCTTTGCAATGATTCCTGGGAGCTGAACGTCATCGCTCCCAGGAATCAATGCGCCTGCACCGGCCCCCGCGTCAGTTCCGGTGCGTCATACCTTGCTAAACAGCTTCTGGGCATGTCCAGAAGCTGTGCAGGGACGACGGAGCCGGCGCAGTGCATCGTGGGACCGATGAGGACGGAAGAGGATGCAGAAGAGGATCGCGCTGGCTTCAGCTGCCCACACCTGAGATGGCAGCGCTGGAGAATAAATTTTCAAGGTAAGTATTTCTTCTAAATGGTAAGTGCGAACCGGGACGGATCAGAGGCTAGCCATTGTGGAATGTACTAGCCCTGACTGTCCCGGGGGGATTTTCATTGAAATAGTTTTTTGGTGGCCGGAACTCCGCTTTAATCACAGAAAAAAACATCTCTATGCTCTATTTTGTTTCTCCTGCAATCATTATTAGTGATTTTTTGGAAATCACATTTATTAGAATACTAAAACACATGGTATAGCTTAATTAAGTTGCTAGATAATGTATTGATCATAAGGGATTGCAATGGAAAATAAATCACTTCTGCTCAGTTCTATTAAGCACAGTTTGGAGAATGCCTTCCATAACAAGACCTAAAGTTTTTTTCCTGTGTAAAAATAGAGACCAGCAGAACTTAAAGTAAATTCACAGCTGTTTTCATCAGTATTTATTTAATACATGCAGCACCCTCTTGTGGTTCATTGCAGGAAATGAACTGCAGTAGCAAAACAGACGATACAACTTGTATTGTGTATAGAGTTCTATAACAAGCAAAATCCAGTTAATTATAAAATGTGAACATCTGAATCAAAATAATAATACAAAGAACTTGACAGATTTGGACACCTGAGAAGTGTGTGGAAATCTTACTTCATATTTACAGAGTGTGGACGCTCTGTTAGAAAAAGTTCAAAGCAGGCACTAAATGGTTTGGCATTAAAAGCCTAGGAGCATTTCCTATGGTAGAAGCAGAGAATTATCATGAGAATAAATTTAAAAACTGTACCAAAGAACTACAGTTTTGACTAGAGGTAATGTGCATGTTTTTCTTGAGTTTTTTTTTTGTACTGCATGTATGGCCATCCCGAGTCTGAATTATTACAAAAGAATGAAAACTGAAGGATATCTATAAATATAATTCCATATGGTCACTAAAAGGTTTCAGGCTTAGCTTGTAAAATAAAAGCGATGACACGATTGCGATGATGTAGGCACGAGTGGCTAAATCTGTTCCCCCACTGGGAACACATCCTCTTTTTGTGCAGGTAAATCTTTGGCTTTGACAACTGGATTTGGAAATCCATTGTAGTGGCTTCAGAACAGCCAAGTGCTCTAAACAACATAATGTCTCACATTAATGAAGATTCACTAGTCTCACAATCCTAGCAGTCTTAGTTGTGCATAGTCAGTTCGCATAATTGGGGAGAAAAAAAGCTTTCAACAGTGGCAAATAAAACTGTGTACAAAGGTTGTAACTTCTCCTACAGCATACAGTGTATACATTGTGTATACAAAATTGTATGATAGTATCCAAGAAACCCAGAATATATCCGTATTTTCAAAAACTTTAAGCCACAGCTTGATCCAGTGATTTCAAAAGAGATGAAAGTAGAATCGTCCTTAATAGCCGATGTCTTTATATTTCCAGGTTGACAAATTGTATGGGAAATCAAAACATAAGCACACATTCCAACGTTTTAAAACAACGTTATCAAAAGAACTGTAACACTCCTTAATTTAAAGAAGGTGTATCTTTGCTGATATACCCAAACTAGTAAATATCCATATGCATAGCGTTTCTCAGTGAAGGCACTCCAGATTCTTGGCAAGTGTCCCTTGTGCATGCCACAGAGGAAACAGGCAGTGTAGGAGCTGAGGCATCTGTATGTGACACTCACGCAGAGATTTTAGAAAAATGACGCTGGTGGGAAAGTAGCTATTTAGTACTTCTTTTGAAGATAGTCCGATAACAGTGTGTGCAGGTGTTATTAGCTTACAGGTTTCCATTATTCTGAACCATTGCTTTTTAAAAAGAAAGGACCTTCCCAAGCCAAGATTTATGCATGGTTACCGGTAAGCACTAGGCTATCTGACTACATAGTTGCATATTCTCAAGTGCATATAATTTAGTGGTCATGTGCTTCTTACCAAACTGTCCCATAAATAAGGTAATGTGATACCCGGGTCCTAGTTTGCAGTGATGTCATTACCAGTCACTGTACAAAATAAACAAGGCTCCCAGGTCTTATAGTTCATGATGTCACAGACCATCCACGTCATCAATGCTGAAGCTGCTCCTTCTGCTGCTAGCCTTAGAGGTTCCAGGGGAAAGTGTAGACATAAGTGGATCACATGTCATCATGGGATCCGAGCTTAGCATGGTGTCTTCCAAAAGCATAAGATCGAGCTCTGACTTGGAAATTGCAGGAAAAGAAGTGTCTGCACAGGCACTGTTTTGGTATCCAAGGCCTGCAGAAAAGTCCACTGCCTGCTGGTATGTGGTTTGCTGAGGAACTGTGAGTTGCTGCTGAATACCTTGCATAGGATCTGTTTCTTGCTTGATGGCATCAGAGTTGTTCAAACCATGGGAGGAAGTTGTAGCAAGGCCATGTGCCTCAAGGCCATGTACCTGTGCCTGCAGTTCCAGCTCCTTAAACAAAAAGAAGAAGTATTATTGTGACAAGTTTGTCAGTGATATTAAAGCCGCAACAGATACATATTACTATAGGCACTATTTTAACCACTTTGCACTGGTGCCTCCTGGCCCTTTAAGAGTTTCAAATGCCAGGAGGCAGGACAGGGTTTATTTTCATGTGACCACTGTGATTGGATGTCAGTGGTCACATGATCGGAAAGCTTCAGATCGCAAGTTGTGATCGGGAGCTTTCAGTTAGCCGCCAGTAACTGTGACAGGAGTGAGCTCTAGTCACAGCTGGTACGCAAATATGCGGCCGCTTGGTGTTCAGGCTCACCCGCCGAGAAGCCGCATATTTGCGTACTGTCGGTGTAGAGGGGTTAGTGTAGTAATGTCTTTAGATATGTGTATATGTAAAAAAAAAAGGTTGACAGAGATAAGTAGTATTGAGATAATCATACTTAAAGTGGAACCTCATCCAAAAGGGGAAGTTCCACTTTTCTCACTCCTCCCCCTTCCTCTATCACTTTTGGTGGCAGCAGGTACTTGGTTTTGACAGGTACCCGTTTTCACTTCTGCTCCGATCACCTAAACAATTCCACTGGAGGTGCGCCCCCCCACCTTTGCCTGCAGCCTTCTGTGACACATTACGGGTCGCAGAAGGCTGCAGGACCATTCACAAAGCACAGTGTGGCTCACATATGCGAAGTGGGAAGCTTTGTGCACTGGTGCACAGTCATGTTGGAACAGGAAGGGGCCATCCCCAAACAGTTCCCACAAAGTTGGGAGCATGAAATTGTCCAAAGTGTCTTGGTATGCTGACGCCTTAAGAGTTCCCTTCATTGGAATGAAGGAGCCAAGCTCAACCCCTAAAAAACAACCCCACACCATAACCCCCCTCCACCAAATGATTTAGACCAGTGCACAAGAGTCCTGACCTTAACCCAAAAGAATACCTTTGGGATGAATTAAAGCGGAGACTGCGATACCTTCTCGTCCAACATCAGTGCCTGACCTCACAATGTAAATGTAATTATATTTACTGCTCTCACCTTGATCCGAAGCCAAAGTTGCTTGTTAGCTTGTTCCAGTTGCTTTGAATGCAACTCCAAGTCTCGGCTCCTTTGTTGTTCTTTCTGCATATGTTTGATATAATCCACAGAGGCTCTCAAGATAGTCCCTTTATTCCAACGTGTTTCACTAAAATAAAATGGAGAGAGGATGGCTTGTTATCCTAAGCATGCATGTGTACAGCAAGCAATACTTGCCTAAATTTTGTATTAGCTCTGGGATGCTTAACTGTCCCTTTTTTATTGTAATAAAAAAAACAATATGCTTCCCCAGAGTTCCCAAAGCAGCTGAAGCATGTCTATTGATAGGATCCCTTAAACTTCTCATAGGTTGTCGAGTAGTGAAGGGTGATAGAACTGTTCTCTGGAGAAAAATCCAATGGAGACCTAACAAAGGACATGCTATGGGATATTTTTAGCTATCATAGGAACATTTAGAGGTAAATAGAAAACCTAGACATATTTTTTTATAACGTGTTACATAGTTACATAGTTACATAGTAGGTGAGGTTGAATAAAGACAATAGTCCATCCAGTTCAACCTGTGTAGGTGTGTGTGACTGTAATCATCTAACATAGCCCTCAATCTCCTGATCCTTGAGATGTAAGTCTAAGAGTCTTTTGAAAGTCACCATACTACCCGCAGAAACCACCTCTTGTGGTAGACAATTCCACAATCTTGTAGCCCTAACAGTAAAGAACCCCCCACGTTGCCTGAGGTTAAAACGCTTCTCCTCTAATCGCATTGTATGTCCTCGAGTCCTCATGCAATTCCTTCGAATGAACAGCTTTTCTTCTAAGCTGAGATCCCCATTAAGATATTTATAAATTGCTATCATGTCCCCTCTCAGACGTCTTTTCTCCAGGGAAAATAAATCGAGCGATTGCAGCCGCTCTTCATAGGTAAGGTCCTCCAACCCCCTAATCAGTTTAGTTGCCCTTCTCTGGACTTTCTCCAGCTCCAACACATCCCTCCTGAGGACTGGCGACCAGAACTGGACAGAATACTCCAGATGCGGTCGGACCAGAGTTTTATAAAGTGGAAGGATTATAGTCTTATCTCTGGAATACATCCCTTTCTTTATGCATGCTAATATTCTGTTGGCTTTGGAAGCTGCCGCTTGGCATTGCATGCTGTTGCCTAATCTATCATCAACTAAGACTCCCAGATCTTTCTCCATTTTTGATTCCCCCAAGGGTTCCCCTCCTAACGTGTATTTTATGTTTTTGGTCCCCAAGTGCAAAACCTTACACTTCTCCACATTAAACCTCATTTGCCATGTCGTTGCCCACTCCGTAACGACATGGCAAATGAGGTTTAATGTGGAGAAGTGTAAGGTTTTGCACTTGGGGACCAAAAACATAAAAACACAATACACGTTAGGAGGGGAACCCTTGGGGGAATCAAAAATGGAGAAAGATCTGGGTGTCAATTTGTTTTTTTACCCTTTCTACTTTATACCTGCACACAGAGCAACCCTAAAAACCAGATAAAAAGGAAGGGGTGGACATCTACTTTTCTACCTACCAATGAAGCAGATAGGCAGTGCATAAGTCCCACTGCCTGCCCTGCACCCTGTCTTAGACACTGGGGATCTGTACAAGCCAGAGGAAGAAACCACTGCATGCCGCACACAAGCAAGTATTCCACACACCCAGTAGTGTGAAATATTTGCAGCAACCGGGAAGCATACATGTGACCCTATACTGAGAGGGTCACATTAAAGATGTTGCTTGGCTGAAAGCTTTGTTAGTGTTTTATTTATATGTAAGTCTGATTGCCTCTTTGGGGATTAGAAAGGAATTTTCCCCCAGCTGAAGCAAATTGGACCATGCCTAATTCTTTTTTTTTACCTTCCTCTGGATCAACTGTGTAGGATAGGATTGTGCATATGGAGGATTTTGATTTGTGTGTGTTTTGTTTTTCTTTTTTTGGTTGATGGACATGTGTTTTTTTTTTCTTTCAACCAAATAGGCTAATATATTTATCGGTGAATAACACGCACTTTTTCCCCCTGAAAATGGGGCAAATCGTGTGTGCGTGTTATACGCCAATATTGTACCTGGCTGACTCGGAGGGGAGGGGGGGGGGGGGGCGCCGCCGCATCACACAGAGCCAGGATCTCCTGTGTATGCGGAGCTCGCAGTCACACACAGTCCCATCTCCTGGACTGGCTCTTTGGATAGATGTCACATGTCCCGGCATATGTTCTGTCTATCATAAGAGCTGGCCAAGGAGGAGGGACTGTGTGACTGCAAGCAAGTGCCGAATACACAGGAGATCCCTCTGTTTAATCCGGCACAGATCAGGCTGCAATGATGGGCAATGGCAAGTCTGCATATGGGCACAGATCAGGCTGCATATGGCCACAGATCAGGCTGCAATGATGGGCACAGATCAGGCTGCAATGATGGGCACTGGTGAGGCTGCATATGGGCATAGATTAGGCTGCAATGATGGGCACAGATCAGGCTACATATGGGCACAGATCAGGCTGCAATTATGGGCAATAGTGAGGCTGCAGATAGGCACTGATAAGGCTGCAGTGATGGGCATTTTGCTTCAAAGTTCTTTATTTAAAATGTATGTTTTTTTCCTCAAACTTCCCTTATACGTCGATAAATATGGTATGTAACTATGTTTTGTAAAAACTTATCAAACTCATTGCTTTTATATAAGCTGAAACTTTTATGTACAAGAACTAAGTTACACTACCTCAACCCATAAAAAAGGCCTAGAGAAAAATATATTATACAGTACACATACAATGTATATTACTTTGTGCGATCTTTCTTTTTTTTAACAAAGATTTGTTTGTAATACTCACAGGTCATTTGTTTTTGGAATTAAAGTGCCCAGCTCCTTTATGCGATCATTGATGTTGAATCGTCTCCTTCGTTCAACTGAAAGACACACAAAACCAATAAATATTGAAAGCGATCATGACACAAAATGCCACATAACATAATAAAACATCAGAAATATCTGCACTGGCTGAGCCTTGACTGTGACATGGAAATAAGGTTTGGTTATTAGAATGTCATAGAAGCTATGTTATATAAGATGTTTAAGACTTACTCATGTTATGTGTATCCTTTTTCTGACGTTCACGAACAAGAGCACGATTTTCTGCATCTATGGGAAAAACACAGCAAATTTAAAATGGCACATTAGTATTTGTACAGACTTTCTGTATAGGCCGTTGCTGATGTATACGTGCAAAGAAACAGTCCAGTTTTATGCTTAACAAAAAAGAAAAACTGAACGGTTTATGGTCAGGTTTAGACTAGCAGACCCCACAGGCAGACATGATGTCAGTGATGGGACCTGACAACATCATATGAAAATTCATTGTACATATAGCAATGTTATTAGTTTACATACTACCTTTAAGAAATTTCACTTCTGCACTTTAGGACTTTTGGCTTACTGCTCCATTATAGGCACAGCAACTGCATATGTACACATAATATACACAGTTAGTACTCTATGACAAGGCATTGCACGCCATGGCAGTACTTTCAGCTATTCTCTGGTGTATATTAATGAAGTGTTTTCCTTACCCATATTTACTTTTCTAGTTTGCATAACTAAAGGGGAGGTGGTATTAAACATAAATTAGGTAAACAATTGGCTAGTCTTGTTTTTAACCACTTTAAGACCGGAAGGATTTGCCCCCTTAATGACCAGGCCCTATTTTGCGATTCAGCACTGAGTTATTTTAACGGACAATTGCACGGTCGTGCAACGCTGTGCCCAAATAAAATTGACGTCCTTTTTCTCCCACAAATAGAGCTTTCATTTGGTGGTATTTGATCACCTGTGCGATTTTTATTTTTTGCGCTATAAACAAAAAAAGCGACAATTTTGAAAAAAAAAAAACAATATTTTTCACATTCTGCTATATGACATTCTCAAAAAAAATTAAAAATCAAAATTTTTTAACATTTTAGGCCAATTTGTTTTCTGCTACATACAGTATTTTGTGTAATAAGCGTATTTTGATTGGTTTGCACAAAAGTTATCACCTCTACTAACTACGGGAAAGATTTATGTAATTTTTATGTTTTTTTTTTTTTTTTTACTAGTAATAGCGGCAATCTGCGATTTTTAGTGGCACTACAACATTGCAGCGGACAGATCGGACCCCTGACTGATATTTTTGACACTCTTGGGGGGACCAGTGACATTACTACAGTAATCAGTGCTAAAAATATGCACTGTTACTGTAATAATGACACTGGCAGGGAAGGTGTTAACATTATGGGGGATTAAGGGGCTAAATGTGAGCCTAGGGGAGTGATTCTAACTGTGGGGGGGTGGGGCTTCTGAAATGACCATAGAGACATGTGATCCTATATAGAAGGATCACATGGGCTCTATGATCATTTCAGGGAGAAGAACGGTCAGCTGTATTTACAACAGCCGACCGTTCTTCTCTCAGCGGGGAACGATCGCGGGTGTCAGGCGGCTTTCGGAGCTGCCTGACACAGTCGCTTTGCCCAGAAGCGGCTGCCTGCCGCAGTAAATCTGCGGTAGGCAGTCGGTAACTGGTTAATTACAGAACCAATTTGGCCATGCATATGGATAACAAAGGAGCCATCTTTGATGCATTTGGGACCTACAATGGATTCTTAATTGCCAAAATGACAAAAACAGCTTTCCCAAATCCCTCATATATCTCATAGTAACATACCAATGTGATGTATGTGCCAAAATAAATCTACAATTTGCAGATACATAGAATAATATCCCAACAGAAATTCAAACAAGATGAGACTGCAGAAAGAAAAAATAATCCAACATACTTTCTATTTCAGGAGTCTGCACTTTTATTTAGATCCTAAAAATAATGGAGTGATAACACACTACACAAAGTAGATGACTTCCTGCAGTCATTTATATGGATCTGGTGTAGTTGATGGTTTGCAAATAGCACAGGTAAACATTTTTTGATAACAATAATCACTTGTTTATACTCCTTACATTTAAAGTATAAGTAAAGGCAAAACTTTTCTTTTTAGCTTTGGATAGCGTAGAGAGGAATTAGAACACCTGTCAAGTTTTTTTTCTGTCTGTGACTCATCCGCTCTATTTGTTCCGTTTACTCACTGAACGAGACAGAAAATCACAAATTTTGGGTTGTCCCTAAAACAGTAATAAAGGGGAAATCTTTCAATGGGGACACTAGTTCTGGTGACACGCCGGGATTCCCTCACTTCTTGTTTTGGCTATGGGACAGTAAGTGAATGGAAATCTCCCCAATGGGACACAAATGACAAAAAAAAACCCGACAGGGGTTTTAACCCTACCTTACTCTATCCAAAATGGAAAAAGTATTGCCTATAGTTCTATTTTAATTTAAATTCAAACTTTGAGCTTCAACATTCCACTACAGTACATACATATCACACTTATGAGATATCCTTTTAGTCAGAATTTTTTTAAATTACATTTTTGGATAAATATCTAGGGGTTGCACAAACTGCGTAAAAGTTATGTTTGGAAAAAAAATGACAGAAAAGTTTTTTCCAAAAAGGTTCTCTGTCTCTTTGTAATTAGACTAATGAAATAAGAGTATCGACTAGCACATTACATCTCTCTGTGTCCCAAAAACAATATATAGTACTTTGGTGCAGTCTATCCTTAAAAAACAATGTAAAGCTTATGGCAAATTAATCATAAATATTGTCAAGGTAACTGATAGATACTGACACTGCTAAAATTAGTCTGGACATCTATACAGCAATGACCCCTGGTCATTAAATGGTTAAAGTAAAGCAGAAAGAATGAGATCCCCCATTCTGCAGCTTGGGCAGCAACAAACCAGGGCAACTGGAATCTCACCACTGAAGATACTGAGAGATATAAAATGACAGTGGTTAGGATGTTTTATTCATGACTGTGAGTATTGGGCTTTCAGTTAACAGAATAGTACTCAGAGAAAGTTAATATAAAAGAAGTGCTCTTACCTGATATTTCTCTCTTTACTGGTAAGTCTGCTGGGCATGAATTGCTGGTCATACCTACAATGGTATCACTAATCCGTGGACTATCACTATAGAGCCCCAAATGGCTACTGGAAAATGGCAACTGCACAGAAAATGGAGGAATGAAACAGAAAATAATGATTGAATGTAACAGAGAAGGAAATTGACAAATACAAAGAAAGCAAATAACTGGCATAAACATTTATACCGTATTTGGCATGGAGAGGGCAGGTTCAGTGCATCCATACATATCGTCTAAGCTAATTATGCTGTCAAGGACATCATCCATCTGCAAAGTAGGAAAACAGATTTTTTATTACATTCAGTAACAATAATTTATGATGCATAACAGAACTGGTATTTTCTTTTGCAGAGTAATTCCAATTTATTGAACTTTGAACAGAAGTTTAAACAGTGATGTGGGCATGATTGGGTCCACTTTATTCCATTTTTGTAATTCAAGTGAATCTATATTTAAAACATTTCCAGTGATAGAATTTTCCCTTACTATAGAGAGATTTCCACTTCTTGTTGTATCTCGAACTGTAAATTAAAGAAAATCTACCAAAGGTGGCAAACAAAAGGTGTAATGTTATAACTACGGTTATATACAATGTTTAGGCATCGGTGTTCTTTTTTTCTTTTTATTAAATTTTTTTTCCCCCATTTAGTAACAAAAAAATACACCAAAGTACATTTCCAAATGTCTACGCTTGTTATACATTCACTGATTCACTGCCTCCATTTCCTATATCCCCCCCCCCCCCTTTCACCTATTCCCTTCTCTCCCCGACATCTATTTTGCCACACACTTTTTTCATTTCCATGATTATCCTAAACTAGCTCTCTTCTCCTCCCCCTACTTCTATTCTCCTTTTATTTCCACATATTTCCTAATTTTTTTAAATCTTACCCATTTGTCCCAGGTGGTCTTAAACCTCTCTATTTGACCCTCTTCACAACTACTCAAATATTCCATTTCATATATATTTATTCAATTGTTTTATCGTGGGGCTTTCTAGCTCTCACCATTTTTTTGGTATTGCTCACAAGTATGGCACTTCTGTTTTCCTGTACTCTCCTATTGAGTTGTTTGTCTTATGAAATAGGCATGCCCATGGATCATCGGCAATCTCTGTGTTCGTGATCTCTTTCATATATATATTGCTGCACTCTCTGCTAGTCCTTCTTTATCTTTGGGCACTCCCACCAAAAATGCCCCATTGTGCCCCTCGAATCGCACCTTCTCCAACAGAGTGGAGATTTTTCTGGTTGACATTTAGGTGCTCTCACGGGGGTTATATAACATCTGGCCAAACATTTGTAATTCATCACTATCGAGTGTTTTATTTATATATATATATATATATATATACATACACATGCATATATATATATATATATATATATATATATATACATACACCAACCACTACTTCATGGACAGCTCACAATACTTTACCCAAGTGTTGTTCCTCTAACCGTGAACCCACATCTTTTTACCACTTTTCAATGTATGGCAGTTTTCTTGGCTCCGCTGTCTCCGTAAGTATTTTATATATTTGAGACATGGAATTTTTTAATTTCGACTGCGAATTACACTGTCTTTCTAATGGAAAAAGTTGCTTTTCGGACCTAATCGGCTGAGGTAATGTTGTTACAAAGTGTCTAAGCTGTAAATACCACCAGTCATTCAAAATTGTTTGTTCCCTTTTGTGTTTCAAATCATAATATGATAACACCTTCCCCCTTTTTCGTTATATCTTTTAATTGTGCATTTTTATCTACTATCCAGTCACCAAATTGTGTCTCATTTCCAGGTAAAAAATAATTTGTCCCCGTGAGTGACAAATTATAATCCCATTTTAATTGTCTGTATACAGAGTCCCATATCCTAAAACACATTTCTAGTCAATTTGTGAGTATTTATATCCAATTTTCTATATTTATGTGGAACCCAAACATTATCTCTTTCTAAAAAAACTACTGTGTTTTACTCAGTGTATTTTCAATGTTCACCCATGCTTTATCACTGTTTGTCTTTGTCCACTCTACAATTCGCGCTAGTACTGTGGCATTATAATTTTAAAAGCTGCTAAACCCCCCCGTGCTTTATTTTTATTTACTATTGAGAGCTGTATTCTTGATTTCTTGTTCTGTCATATTACCTTGGTTATCATTGCATTTAATGTTTTAAAGTACATCTGTGGGATTGATATTGGTAACTTAAAATTTGTAGAGGATTTTAGACTTTAGACTAATTGGGAGGATTGTAGAGTTAAATTGTCGAAACCATGAGAGTGGTTTCATTTAAATTTTTTTTATTTCTACTTTCATTTAATTCAGTAGTGGTATATAATTTGCTTGGTATACATTTTTTGAGGATGCTGTTAGTTTTATTCCAAGATACTTTAGGTCTTTTTTCCTCCAGCTAAATGGCTATTCTTTTTGTTAAGCTAACTCTGTCAAGATTTCACAGGATTCATTTTTAAATGTGAAAGATCACCGTACCTTTTCATTTCTTTTATTACATTTGGTAATGTAATTCTTGGTTTGCATATATAAAACAACATATCATCAGCGTATGTCGCTACTTTATTTTCTACTTCTCTGATCTTTACCCCTTCTATATCGCCGTTTTTCAATATGGTAGCCAACAACGGCTCCAATGAAAGCACAAATAAGAGGGGGGAAAGCGGCTCTATAGGTCTATAGCTAGAACACACAGTTGCATTGTTTCCCTCTTTAGGTATTACTATGACACAGGCTTGCAATGACTCTTTCAGCCCTTACCTTCACCTAACCCATTTATGTAGGAGCTACATTTGGGTATTAGTTGTTCTTTAAAAATTTTACAATAGCGAACCGCGAACCCTTCAAGGTCCTGGGCTCTTCCCCAATGCTGAGTTTTTTAACACTAGCTAATTTTCTTCCTTCGTTATTGGTTCTTCTAATGCTTGCAACCTTTCCAACAATACTTTAGGTATATTTGCCTATTTAATATATTTTTGTATTTTTTTTGTTCTTATTATATTGTTTTCCCGGAAGCCTTTCAATCTTACAGAATATAAGGAACTATAATAGTTTTGAAAAACTTCTGCAATTTTTGATGATGAATAGACCATCTCTCCATTTTTATTCTTCATTTTCACTATAAAATTAATTGATTTCTTATTTTTAAAGATCTTGCAAGATATTTTCTGGGTTTATTTCCCCATTTATATCTGTCTGTAGCCTCTCTTTTAAATACTTTTCTTGTTTCTTGCTCCATTAACTATTTTAATTCCTCTCTCTTTAAAACCAAAGCCTGTTGTTTTCCTACCTCCGGTGTTTTTTTTTTTTTTTTGTTATTTGTTCTAACTCCTGTATTTCTGTAATTATTGTTCTCATGTTAATTGTCCTTTCTCTTTTCTTTTTAGCTCCTATAGAAATCAGGATACCCCTTATGCAAGCCTTATGTGCCACCCAAATTGTGGCATCCAATATCTCTGATGTCTTAATATGCATAAAATAATGTTGTAATTATTCTTTTATTTTGTTTTCTACCTTTTTCCTATATCATTTCTTCAATTAATTTCCAATTACTTGTCCTCTTATGGGTTTCCAATGTCTTTATTTTCATTATAACTGGTGCATGGTCTTATATGGATAGTATTTCTATGGATGTTTTTATTACAAAGTCCAACTGTCTATGATCAACCATAATGTAGTCCAGTCTAGAGTACGTCCCATGCACTGGTGAATAGAATGTATCGTTTTTAACTCCATGCGTCTACCAACCTTGCTTAATATACCGTATTTATTCAGGGGTATGTGAGATGATTACAGCCACACACACCTACACAGGTTGAACTGGATGGACTATTGTCTTTATTCAACCTCACCTACTATGTAACTATGTATTTATCGGCGTATAACACGCACTTTTTCCTCCTAAAGATGGAGGAAAAGCAGCAGTGCGTGTTATACGCCGATATTAAAAAAAAAAAAAAGGCCAGGAAGCAGCGCCGAGAGCAGAAGGGGCGGGCCGGCCGGGGAGAAGGAAGAACGAGCTGTCATAAGAGCAGAAGGGGGCGGGCTGGGCCGAGGAGAAGGGCGAACGAGCGAGCGCAGTCATCGAAAGTCCCGCCTATGACAGACGTCACACGTCTCGGCAGACGCTCGCTCGTTCGCCCTTCTCTCGGCCCGGTCCGCCCCCTTCTGCTCTTACTGCTTCCCGGCCTTTTTTAAAAACAGATTCAGATAGTTGCAATGGCGCTTGCGAGGCTGCATATATTGACACTGCGCTTGCGAGGCTGCATATACAGTATGGACACTGCTGATGAGGCTGCATATACAGTATTGACACTGCTCATATACAGTATGGACACTGCTGATGAGGCTGCATATACAGTATGGACACTGCTGATGAGGCTGCATATACAGTATGGACACTGCTGATATACAGTATGGACACTGCTGATGAGGCTGCATATACAGTATGGACACTGCTGATGAGGCTGCATATACAGTATGGACACTGCTTATATACAGTATGGACACTGCTGATGAGGCTGCATATACAGTATGGACACTGCTTATATACAGTATGGACACTGCTGATGAGGCTGCATAAACAGTATGGACACTGCTGATGAGGCTGCATTCATGGGCACTGGTGAGAAAAAGAAATCTTCTGAGTTCAAAGCTGTTTATTTTAAATTTAAGCTTTTTTCCTGAAATTTCTCTCCAAATATTGAGGTGCGTGTTATACACCGGCGCGTGTTATACGCCGATAAATACGGTAATTTTTTTCTTCACTTTTCACAGTTGATGACTGTCCTTCCCCAGTGCATGTGGTGTACTATCTATTTGTGGATTCATGCAAAAATGAAAGTCTCCCGCCAGTATCACTATACCTTTTTTAAAGTCTGTTAACTTATCTAGCACTTTTTTCAAATAACCCGTCGGGTATTTATTTGGACAACATATGTTCACCAGGGTATACTCTCCTGTAGTTTTCCCCTTAGGAACATATACCCCCCATTCGGGGTCCACTACTCTCTCTTCCAGGGAAAATGTTACCTCTTTTGCAAATCCTATCGTGTTATATGTGTTTCCTGTAAAAATGTAAGAACCTAACCTAAGGTCCTTGTGTCTCTTTACTGGGGTATTTGATCCTCATACGTTATATGTAAGAATATTATTGACATCATATTCTCTCTCCTCCTCTTCTCGCTCCCCCTATCCATCCACTTTCTTTTCCTTTTGTGCCCCCGGGTTTGGATGCTTCCAGATCTTACGGTATGGGTGATAGGATTGGAGAGAGAGTATATTGCTAGTGGAGAGGCTCTTATGCTTGTGGCAAAATGTGTTTCCTGACCTGTCCCAAACCCACCCCCTTACCTCCCTCCCACTACCATTTAGTAGAAGTAAAGCTTTTGACCTTTCCCTGGTCATTAGGTAGATCGTTCTTCTCTACCAATCTGCTCCTATGCTAGGATGGACACTCTATCTTTAGCGCTGTCGGCCTTACCTTCTGCAGGGTAAGACAGTGCCGAGTCTGCTAGGTACCTCAGGGACCCCACCTGCTCATTTACCATACTGCTTTCCTCTTCCCCACTTTCCCGTTCTAGTTTTATCAACACTTTCTAATTAGTCCTTTAACTCTTATCTCTTTAATTTTGCGTCTTGTTATTCTTTGGGACCAATTGCTTTTTTTCTTCCTCTGATGGTGGGCCTTCTTTCCTTTTACTTGACCATCCGGGATTTTCTATCATCGCATCTGTCAAGCTTCACTAAAACTTCAAAAAAAGCACCACTAAAGCATTGCAGAAGCATCAAAAACACATCAAAAAATCATGTTGAAGCGGTAGGCAATTTAGCGTGTGTTGAAGTCGAAGCAAGTATAAATGAGCCCTAAACATATTACTTATTTGCATACCCATATTTATTAAAATATTTTTTAAGAGACATTTTTTATTTGGTACACTGTTTTAATTTTAAGGGGAGGAAATCTGTGTTTCTCAATGGATCCAGAGAAAAGGATTTTATGGTAAGTACAAATTTAAAGTAGTGCGTCTTGTAATAAATTATGTATAGACACCAGAGAGAGGGACATCATTTTACCCCTGTACAAATCATTAGTAAGACCTCATCTGGAATATGCAGTTAAGTTTTGGGCATCAGTTCACAAAAAGGATATTGGGGAATTGGAGAAAGTGCAGAGAAAAGCAACCAAACTGATAAAAGGCATGGAGTAACTCAGCTATGAGGAAAGATTATCTGAACTGAATTTATTCTCTCGTTAGGAAGAGGCCCTTAAATCATGATAACATGTATAAATACATAAGTGGTCCATATAGTGAACATGGTGTAGAGTTATCCACTTTTAGGCCTTTACAGAGAACAAACAGGAACTCTTTACATCTGGAGGAAAATGGATTAAACTCCCACATATGGAAAGACTTTTTCACAGTAAAAGCTGTGAACATGTGGAATAGACTCTGGTCAAAACCAGCTCAGTAGACTTTAGAAGCTTAAAAACAAAAAACTCTGGATGCATTCCTAAATACACAAAATACAACTATATATTAACATATTTAGGTAATAAACACCAGAGACTGTTGATTCAGGGAACAGCCTCCTGGGGGATCAGGAAGGATTTTTTTCCTCCGTTGGAACAAATTGGATCATGCTTTATTGTTTTTTTTTTTACTACCTCTGGATTAACTCTGGGTAAAGAACTGTGTATATGGAGGTTTTCTATTTGTTTTTTTTTCTACTGGTTGAACTAGATGGACTTTTGTGTCTATTTTCAACCTGACTAGCTATGTAATTATGTACATAAATCCTATTTTCTCTATAGTCAATTGAGATAAACAGCTTAAGGGCCCTTTCACACGGGCGCTCCGTATGTCCGCAAATCATCCTATTTTTTTGCGGATGATTTACGGACATAATGTAAGTCAATGGCATTGCGGATGTCAGCGGAATACCATCCGCTGACATCCGATTTTCTTCCTTTCAGTTCTGTTCCGTTTTTTGGAACGGAACAGAACCCTATTTTTCCTCCGTTCAAAAAACGGAAAGGAAGGAAAATCGGATGTCAGTGGTGTCATCCGCTGACATCCGCGATGCCCATAGACTTACATTATGTCCACATATCATCCGCAAACGGATGGGATGATATGCAGACATACGGAGCGGATGACACAAAAAAAAAGCGGAGCAAAACACCGGAGCGGCCGTGTGAAAGAGGCCTTATGGTATTAAGCAATGTAGACACATCCAAAAGCAGTCCAAACAGAGGGACAGGAACACCTAAATAAAATTCATTTTATCATCAGGCCTTTGTGTCTAGAAAAAAAAACAATACTTGGGAAAAAACATAGGCATTAAACAAAGAACATTTGATCTGTAACTAGTGTCTGCAAAGGGCAAATACATAAACCCTTTAAAAAGTAGAAAACATGATACAGAAGATCAGGTCACAGCTTTACAGGTCAGTCGCAGAGGCCTGATGATGAAATGCGCAAGAGGTACTCACTGTTCTTTTGGAGCACTCTAAGGCAAGATGTTGCACAGTCAAACCCAGGAGGAGCAGACTACTTCTTAAGAAAAACTTCGGGAAAGGGATAAAGTGTCTTTGTAAAAAAAATCTATTGAATGGTGGATGAAGAGGAAGAATCTTTGAAACAAGTTGAGATTTATCAGAACAGAGACTAGACACCATAGTAGACGTAGTGGTGGATTCCTGTAAACTTTAAGTTTCCTGCAAAAATATGTAAAATTGAAATGCAACTAACCCAGACCCTTGCAGAGCATGGAAGGAAAGTGGCCCGATGAGCAAGTGTATGCCTAAGCTGAATAACCTCTTAGACAGCAGAGCACATCAGGGAAGCAGTGCAGACGTGCATGCAAGCACCTCTTTCATACAGTTAGGAGCCAGAGCAAAGCAAGGCTAGGAAGCAGCCAGTGCACACTTGCTTGCGTATGCACAGAATTAACACTACTTGCCCACACACCTGGTAAGTCACTAGACTTGAAGGGGTTATACCGGGATGATGCAGGCATCACCAGTACCATTTTCTAGAGCCGACAGTGAGCTCTCTTGTAAAAGCAATCCTAGCGGCTAACTAGCTGCCCCCCCCCCCCCTGCATGGGCATTTGCAATTTTAAAGCATGACATGTTTGGTATCTATTTATTCAGCTTAACATTCTCCTTTATATTTTACTGAAACAATGGGTTAAGTCCTCTGTTTTATGCATTAAAATTGAATAAAAGGGTATTTTTCCCCAAAAAAATTGCATTTAAAAACCAGCTGCGCTGTGTGACATACAAATTTACAAAACCCACTAATTTATTTTCTAGGGCTTCTGCTTTTAAAAAAATATATATGTTTGGGTGTTTCAAGAAATTTTCTAGCAAAAAATACTGATTGTTACATGTAAACAAAAAGTACAAGAAAAGGCCTGGTCTTCAAGTGGTTTTAAAACTACAGGGTCAATACACTAAGAGTTAATTAACAGCAAATACAATGGGAAAATTGCGATTGTGTTAAATCCGTTTTGAAAGTGCAATTCACCAAGAATTGTGCAGTAAATAACTACTACGGTGTTTGTTCGACTGAGAAGTAATTACCGCATAATTTATCACATTAAACTGGTTGCTGATAGGTGGGTCGGGAAGCCGGCTGCCACATTCTTAACAACAGATGATTTATAAGCTGTCAGCTAAAAAAAAAACATGCCGGCAATGAAAAATTATGAAAAAAAACAGCGTGGGGTCCCCCATGACAAAATTAAAAAATAAAAAAAAGGCATGGGGTCCTCCCAAAATCCATACCAGACCCTTATCCAAGCATGGAGCCAGCAAGTCAGGAAGGGGGGGGGAGAGGGGGGGGGCTTTGGGGCAGGGGAGTACATTGGTATTGAAAATTCCTTTTAAAAAAAACAATGTCCCCCGATGTAGATCCATTGTCAATCACAACGCTCGCCGCACTGCCAGACCCGGAAAAAGAAAAATGCTCCGCCCACATGAAGGCTAACCACCGAATGCCTACTCATCCGTTTGACAGTTCTTAAATAGGTAAGGGGCAGGGCCACCCAGCGACATCACCTGGTGGCACTGCCGCTTGTGACGTCACCAATCCAGCACGCACAGGATGGTGACATCATAAGGGAACGGTGCCACCAGGTGTCATCGCCGGGTAGAACATAAGCTTTCCACACGGGCGGAGCTTTTCTTTTTTCGGGTCCAGCGGTGGAACATTCAGCAGTCAGTGGGGAACCCGATGACAGCTGATGAGTCATCTGTTAAGGATGCGGCACCCGGCTTCCTGGCCCGCTTCTTAGCAGCCAGCTATTTGGGAGGCCCCCACCCTGTTTCTGACTAATACCGCATGTGATACCACCAGCAAAACCCTGGTAATAAATATTGCATGCTTTTTTTACTCAATGTTCCGTTTGTGAATTGGACTTAAGAGCTTACAGCATGTTTTTTTTTTTACGTTATTTACTGGCAAATACGTACTATTTTTTTTTCAATTGGACTTTATGTACCGTATGCGATAATTTATGCCAATGAGTCAGGGAGTCAGGTGATCGTGTTATCGCATGCTGTAAACTTTAGTGAATTGATCCCTATGTTAACAAGTTTCACGATTCCCATACTGTGATTCACTGCCCTGCCAGTGTCACAGATACATAGCAATAGCAAAAAGGAGGGATAAGCCTAAAGTTTAAGTCTCTCAAGTTCAAACAAAGTAGCAGCTTGTATTAGCAATATTAAGAAAATGCATTCCTCTCCAGTAAAGCTGCATAAGGAGACATCTGCAGTACATGGCTTAAATCTGCAGCCCAGCTTAATGTAGCTGCTGTATCCACACTCTAAGAAAGACGGAGATAAACTTGAAAGTCTTCAACACTGGTAAAGTTTTCCTAGAGAAGTCTCTGCTGAGTTGGCTACATAAGGGACATCGTAAAGTTTAAGTCAGTGCCTGAAACAGGGAGGAGACACTGTCAAAAACATAAATTCCATGAGATGAAAAGCCCAGACTTGAGGCCCCTTCTGAAGGAGAGAGTATATGGTATTTTCTATGGTACGCTCATCGGCAAAGATCTTTGGTTGTAGATACACTAACTTCTCCAGGGAAACGACCCAGAAGAGGTATGTTGGACTTGGAAGTGGTAGGCAAAGCATAGGCGAGTACAGCTGAGGGACTTTCAGTTAGTGTAGCTAAGCAGGGCAGGGGTTCAATGCAGCCCCCTTATTGAAAATACTGTTTCTTACATTTATGGTGCCCCCTGCTAGGTGACATGAACTCACTAAAGGTGTAAGTAATAGTTTTTTTATCAAAGCTTCTGATGGCGGAGACGGGCTAGAAACCCTATTGGTTCCACTTTACTTTGCTGCAAACTGAAATCAGGTCCCGTCCCTCAGGATCGCCAATGGGATGGCTGGAAAAAAGAAGATACAGTGCGGACAAGATAGTAGTCTGGGATCAAGGAAGATAGCTCAAAGAGTAGTCAGATCCAAGTAAAGTGAAGGAGTAGTCAAGGTAATTAGGGTTGGCAAAAAACAGACAACTGGCGGGCAAGTATTACAGCTCTTTAGCTCACAGGTAGCTGGCAAAAAGACAGCACTAGCCACTTCAAAAGGCTGAAGCTAAATTAATCTTTTGGTCAGAGACCATGCCCAGTGTTGTTTTACAGAACTCTGTAAGTCTAGGCAGGGATACTGCGAGCACCACTGGAAGCCCTGACAGGGATTATGAAAGAAGGCATTTTGGATATCCCGGCAGGATGTTCTTGCTGTGATTGCCTGGCATTGTTAGCACTGTCAACCTTGTCTGTGTTTCAGCTATCTGGGGATTCTAAGGGAAGAAGTTCCAGAAGTCCTGGCAGTTTTGGCCCAACCTTAAATACAGAGTCCTGTGAGCTGGAACACAGACAGGGTTGACACTGCTAGCAATGCCAGGCAATCACAGCAAGAACACTAGTAAGGAATACCTGCCCCTGTTTTCTGACTAGAGAGACTTCCAGGATTTAAAATAATTGCCATGAATCTAACAAAAGCATTTGATGATAAAACAATCTTCCAAATCAATTTAAAAAAATATAGCAGAGAGGAAAGAGACACCCAGTCACCTGAGGGCATTAAGCCTAACCGGCATGTTGTGAGGTGAGAGGGGTTATAACCTTAAAGGAGCCGACCTTCAGTTTTATTGGAGACTAGTATCCATTTCTCCTGTAGACATTGAAGAACAAAAAAGATGTGTTGGGCGCTTGTGCCGAGGGATGGGTCTCCAATTAGGTGAAAGAAAGGGGGAGGAGGGGGGGGGCAGTCTACATAAGTAGTCAGGACTTCTAGGTAGTACGATGTTCCGGGGCTATCACAGAGGGCAGCGCTGACAGGCAGAAGCAGAGATCCCGCTGACAAACAAGAAGAAAAGAACTGGCGCAGCTGAGTGTAGCAGTAAAGATTTAATGCATAACATTAATATAAACTCTTAGGAAGTTTGAGGAAGGAGCTTTGTACGCATGTTCCAAAACGCGTTACGTCATCATTGGTAGACTTGCGGTTCACCGTTGTCTAAGCTTGATCCGGCTCCTCCTATTGGCCTCCCCTGGTGTCGTCATCTCCTGGCTGCTGGTCGGCCTGAGGGCGGAAGCGCCACATACAGGAAGGGATTCGGGAGCTATGAGGACAAGCATCTACCTCCATGTGAGTTTATATTAATGTTATGCAATAAATCTTTACTGATACACTCAGCGGCGCCTGTTCTTTTCTTCTGTAGACATTGAAGGTCTGTGTAAGGGCAGTTAAGGCGATTGTAAAGTCTCCTTTTTTTCCTATAAAAATAAAAATCATGTTATACTTACCTGCTCTGTTGCACTGGATTTGCACAGAGCAGCCCGGTTCCTCCTCTTCTCGGGTCCCTTTATGTGATCCTGGCTCCTTCCTCCTGTTCAGTGCCCCCACAACAAGTAGTTTGCTATGGGGCATCTGAACCGAATCACAGCTCCCCGTGTACATCTAGACATGGAGCCCCAACCTGACTCCGCTTCCTCCCCCTCCTGATTGGCTAGCTGACTTTGATTGACAGCAGCAGCAGCCAATGGCGCCGCTGCTGTGTCTCAGCCAAATCAGGAGGGAGTATCTCAGATAGCTGAGACACTCGTGGACATCGCTGGACAGAGAGGGACCTCAGGTAAGTGTTAGGGTGGCCAAGGGGGGCTGCTGCACACAGAAGACTTTTTATCTTAATGTATAGAAGAGATTTTGGCTGTAGCCACAATGCATAACCGCTGCTTCTTTTCTGCTGAGGAAGACACAAGGGGTTGGTTGTGTATGCTTTGATAGTGACTTCCACAGGCACGAATACTACTTGTAAACCAAAAGTATAGTGCAGTGTGTGTAATAGAGTGATATGGGGCACTGTGTATAACTGAGATGTATTAAAAACCCCTAAGCTCTTAGAGACCCAGTTTTACAGGGGAGATGCATGCAGCAGAGATAAAGGGGTGGAGAAGGTGGAACAAAGCCAGAAAATCACACAAGTATGTTGGATGGCCAATCACAGCTCTCAGGAAAGGCAACATGATTAAGAGGGGCAGAGGAACGGCTTGTATATGCTATGGCAGATCTCACCTGTGGTAAGGATACTTGGGGAGTAAATAGTTTGTGCTGCCAAGCAGATCTAATTGATGGCATGAATACTTTACATGAGCTATGTCTACTAAAGTGCAAATCTCATTGGTGGAATGGATATTGGAAAGTTAGCTGTATATATTGAGAGGCAGATATTACTGGTCCTCTCCTCCTGTCCTTTCCTTCTTTTATGTGCAGGACATCAGTAATTTCTGGAAATGTAAGTAGATGCAGACGCTGATATAAACAGTAGGAAGCACGATTCCCCTCAATGTACTTACTTCACGTTCACGTTCTGGATTGGAGCACAAGTTCAATCTGGCCAAGGGACTGTTTGGTGCACTGTTTCCTGCTGACGATGAAAGGCGAGTAGTACGGTTTGCAGGAGATGGAGGGGCAGGTGGGGGTTTAGGAGACAGCCTGAGTGGACTAAGATGAGAAGCAAATTTGTTGCCATAGGTATCCGACAGAAAATCGCGAACCTTCTTGTCTCGGGACTGCTGCAGGTGGTAAGTTGTTGGGTTCTCAAGGTGTGTCTGCACCTGTATAAAAATATAAATATTAAATGCAAATATATACTAAAACACACACACACATATAAATGCACAAACAAGTTTGTGCACCCTTACCACAGTTAAGGATAAAGGCATGAATAGTTTCTAAAATGTGATCAGATCTTTATATAAGTCAGAAAAAAAAACACAGTGCTATTTAACAGATGTCAGGCACACACACACAGTGCATCTTGAAACAATTCACAGTGCTCCACTTTTTCCACATTTTGTTATGTTACAAAGAGCCCTGCGGATATAGATTTGCAGTCATTTCTTGCATACAGTATATTAACATCTGTGGTAATGACCATAAAAAAAAAAAAAAAAAACAATAAAATAAGAGTGGTATCTTGCTCTGTGTGCAGAAAAATCATTCGTTCTGAATTCTAATATATGTACACAATGGTATGTTTGGGGGGAAAAAAATGTACACTAACACAAATACATCAACCCAACTGTGAAGCACGATGGAGCAGGTAAAATAGTAAGGGGCTTCTTTGCTCCCACAGAAGTTGGATGGCTAGTAATCCGTAAACCATCAGTTAATGCCAATCTGCAGGACAAGACATCTGTCTGAGAATTAAAGTGACACTAAAGCTTCCTTTTTTTTTTTTATTCAAACATGGTCTATACTTACCTGCTCAGTGCAATAACCCTGATGGTGGCGTTTCCAAAGCAAGTCGTGTGCTATTGGGGCACCTGTGCAGGTGCACTCCCAAGCCAAGCTGTGCGCATACATAGACTCACCACAGCCATGCCCCCGCTCCCTCCTCACAGGATTTGACAAGTCTCCTCCCCTTCTTGCTGTGACCCAGAAAGCGGCATGTATGACATCACTTACGGATCACCCTGTCACTTTCCCCGGCTAGCATAGCCGGGAAGGGATGTATTGCATTGCAAGACATGTTGTGGAGCCCAGAGCTCAATAAAGAGAACCTGTCACCTAAAAATCCTCAAATAGGGGACTTTTTGTACCCTATGTGATGGAAAAAAAAAACCCTGCAAAAACGGCTCTGGCAGCAAAAGGGTTAAAACATAAGACCTAATCTCAGTGCTAATTGATACTGTAAATATCTCCTCGGCAACTTTAAAAAGCATTTGGTTAAGGGTTCCCAATAAAAGAGCTTCCACTAGTTACTAAAGATAATGGCTTACATACTCTTCCATCAATTACAGCATTTGCTTAATAATATATACAGGAATTATGTGTACCTTACATGAAGAACAAAGCTATTTACTTGTCTTATTCCTCACATATCCCATGTGTGTGCGTGTATATATAATTATTATTTATTTTTTTTATTTATTTATTAAAATATATTTAGAAAAATGAATAAAATATATTTATTTTCCCCACAGAAAAGGTTAAGGGACAGAGTGTGGATGAGTACAATAAGGTTGTGGGTACAGGATTGTGACTATGGAGGTTTTCTATTTGTTTTATTTTTTTATTGGTTGAACTAGATGGACTTGTGTCTTATTTCACCCTATTTAACTATCATAGGTTTGCGCAGTCTAGTGCATTAGGGTGTGCACCTCAAAGCTCCAACACATATGTGTGTGACATATTTGCTGGCCTCTTCCCCATTCTCTATCCTAAAAAAATGGGGGGGGGGGTGGAGCAAGGGGGACACGGGCAGCAGATAGAACAGAGACAGGAGGGGTGGCATATATTGGTACCGATCCCCTGTATTTTCCTCCTGTGGCAGCTAAATGTCGGTGATAAGGAAAGGAAGAGAAGCCTACTTTCAGCTGCTGCAGGAGGAAAATACAGATCCGTTCCACTAAATTCCACCCCCTTTGCCCCCTCCTGTCAAGGTATTGGGGGGTCAGCAAGGAGGGATCGCGGTTTAGCTGTCACCTGCCCGTAATTGACAGGAAGTTTGCGATTGATGGGTTGCCAACCCTAGGATTAGGCTGTCCCCAGGCACACCTGGCACACCCCTTGCGCACACCTATGGTAACTATGTAAGGCTGACCTTCAAACCAATGGAAATTTTCAGCAGAATAATATTCCCATGTAGTGGAGCGGAGTTAAAATTGTCCCTGCAATACAGACTTTGACAGAAGGGAATGCCAAGAGCTGTATTGCCACTGCGGAAGGCAAACAATTATTGTCAAGTGTGAGAATGGTAATTACACGAGTGAAAGAATATGTTGGCATGCAGTGCTAGGAGGCAAAAGATAAAAGCTACTCGAGCAATGGCCTGGATAGGACACAATGAGTCATTTTAACTTACAGGAAATTACAGTGGTTATCAGGATTGAATACATTACAGAAAGCAAAATGCCTTTGGCCCCACCAGCTTAAAGTGACTGTAAAGTCAGAAGGTTTTTTATCTTAATGCATTCTATGCATTAGGATAAAAATCATTCTTTGTGTAGCAGCTCCCCTCAGCCCCTCTAATACTACCCTGAGCCCATCTCTATCCAGTGATGTCCACAAATGCCTCGGCTGTCCCGGGATTCTCCCTCCTGCTTGGACACAGCAGCGGTGCCATTGGCTCCTGCTGCGGTCAATCAAAGTATTTCAGCCAATGAGGAGAGCAAGGGGGCAGGGGGAGGGGCGGGCAGCAGCGCCATGTCTTAATGGAAACAGGGAGGTGTGACTCGGCTCCAGTGCCCCATAAGCAAGCTGCTTGCTGTGGGTCAACAGAAGGGAGGGGCCAGGAGAGCAGAAGAGGGACCCGAGAAGAGGAGGATCTGGGCAACTATGTGCAAAACTAAGTACAACATGTTTATTATTTTTATTTAAAAAAAAAAAAAAACAACAAGACTTTACAATCACTTTAAATTGTTCTTGAATGCCATGTTAAGAAGTTAGAAAAACACCAATACTACAGAAAGATGCTACATGTTACAAGCATTTGAACAAATGTAAATTATACTGGAGATGCCATGTTGCAAACCAACAAAATAACCATTTTCCAGGTGTGCATTTATATTTTTTTCAAATTTTTACAATGTTGAAATTTTGCTAGAATGCTAAAGAACAATATTCCACTAAGCATTAGTGTCCAAGGTGCTCCTGTATCTGTGTTCTTTTCCTTCCAGAACTCCCCTCTTTATGTTACATAGTTACATAGTTATATAGTTAGTGAGGCTGAAAAAAGACACAAGTCCATCCAGTTCAACCTATGATGTGTGTGTGTGTTTGCTGTTAACCGTACATTGTATACCCCTGTATGTTGTGGTCTTTAAGGTGTCCATCCAATAGTTTTTTGAAACTATCAATGCTCCCCGCTGATACGACTGCTTGCGGAAGAGAATTCCACATCCTTACCGCTCTTACAGTGAAGAACCCCTTACGCACTTTAAGGTTAAACCGCCTTTCCTCAAGTTTTAGTGAGTGGCCACGTGTCTTATTGTATCTCCTTTCTCTGAATAGTTTGTTCCTTATGCTAGGGTCGCCAGTACAGTATTTGTACATTGATATCATATCCCCCCTCAATCGTCTCTTCTCCAGAGAGAATAGGTTCAGTGCTTGTAGTCTTTCCTCATAGCTGATGTCCTCCATTCCCCTAATTATTTTTGTTGCCCTTCTCTGGACTTTCTCCAGTTCCAGCACATCCTTCCTGAGGACCGGTGCCCAGAACTGGACAGCATACTCCAGATGTGGCCGGACCAGAGTCTTGTAGAGTGGAAGAATAATCTCTTTATTTCTGGAGTGAATCCCCTTTTTTATACAACCCAGTATTCTGTTGGCTTTGCTTGCAGCGGCTTGGCATTGCATGCCACTTCCAAGCCTGTTGTCTACCAGTACCCCCAGGTCCCTTTCCATCCTAGACTCACCCAGAGGTCCCCCCCCCTAGTGAGTAGCTTGCTTTCTGGTTTCTGGCCCCCAAGTGCATTACTTTACATTTTTCTACATTAAATCTCATCTGCCATGTAGTTGCCCACCCCGTTATTTTGTTCAGGTCTGCTTGCAAGATTTCCACATCCTGCATAGGGCATGCCTAATTTAGTATCATCTGCAAATACTGAGATTGTACTAGATATCCCCTCCTCTAGATCATTTATGAATAAATTAAACAGGATTGGTCCCAGGACAGAACCCTGGGGGACCCCACTTTCCACACCCGCCCAATCAGAGTACTCCCCATTAATAGCCACCCTCTGGACTCTCCCCTGGAGCCAGTTCTCTATCCAGGTACTCACCTTATGGTCCATACCTATCTTCCTTAGTTTGTACAGTAAGCGTTTGTGGGGAACGGTGTCAAAGGCCTTAGCAAAGTCCAGATACACCACATCCACAGGCTTACCTTTATCTAAGTGGCAGCTCACTTCATCGTAGAAGGTTAATAGATTGGTTTGGCATGAACGATTTTTCATTAATCCATGCTGATTACTACTTATAATACCGTTTTCATTACTATGTCTGCAGGATATCTCCCTGCCTTTACTCTCTTAAAACTGATTGTAAAGTCTTGTTTTGGTTTTGCACAGAGCAGCCCCGATCCTTCTCTTCTCGGGTCCCTCTTCGGCTCTCCTGGCCCCTCCCTCCCTTTGAAAGCCCCCATAGCAAGCTGCTTGCTGTGGGGGCACCCGAGCCAAGGCACAGCTCCATGTATCCATTCAGAGCTGCAGTTCGGCCCCGCCCCCTCTCTCTCCTCGTTGGCTAACTGACTTTGATTGACAGCAGTGGGACCTAATGGTGCCGCTGCTTTGCCTTAGCCAATGAGGAGGGGAGTCCTGGACGGCTGAGACAGTTGTGGACATCACTGGATTGATATGGGGCTCAGGTAAGCATTAGGGGAGGCTGCTGCACACAGAAGGTTTTTTTATCTTAATGCACAGAATGCATTAAGATAAAAAAACCTTCTGACTTTACAACCCCTTTGGGTAAAAGCCATCCAGTGCCTTTAAAACAAACACTATAAAACAGTGGGCAGTAATCACTTAGCCTCTACACAAGCCAACATGTTTCTCAGTGCAGCGACAGGTATTCTTTTTGCCATCCTCTGACTGAGAGTTATATATAAAAGTCAGTAGAGCAAACTACTTCCATTATACTGAGACCCTGCTGTAGCAAATTGGATCATGCTTTGCTGGGGTTTTTTTGCCTTCCTCTGGATCAACTGCGGGTATGGTTGGGTTTTCTTTACTGTTTTATGTTTTTTTATTGGTTGAGCCAGATGGACTTTTTCAACCTGACTAACTATGTAACCATGTTAGCTTTTTAAGAGAAAAAATAGACTTCTTGGTTGCCATCTGCTTAGTAACATAAAATCTGAAGATGTATATTTTAGTTCTGGAATAGTCACAAAAAAATGGGAACATTCTGCATACATTGTTTATCTTTTCTGCTGAAATCCAAAAAGCTCCCATAGGATTTAAAGTGTACTTGAGTTAACAAAGAAATTATATTTGCTATGTTATAGCGAACGTCTAGAAGTGTTCATTGTGTCTAAGCACTACCCTGAAAAATGTACTTTTTGCCTGGAGTTCTAAAAAAAAAAAAAAAAAATAGAAGTATACTTCCTGGTATGGAAGTGTAATCTTGTACCTACACCCTTTATTGAATATCTGCAGTGTGAGATCTAAGCCGCTGCCTCCTCTGAGTGCTAGTCTTAGAATATTTATAGAGTTAAATTTGGTTACTGTGCTCCTCACTGTCCTCTTTGCTGGAGGCTCAAACATGGAGATGCAAAGACCTGGCTCTACCAAGATGAGTGCCTCAATAAAAAGACGCAGTGCAGCACAACGATCTGTTGTATGGAGACCATCTGCAATAATTGTAGTTAATCCTTTGCTCACTGCCTGCTTTTTTTTACATTTTTTTGCCACAGGTTTCAGAGTTCAGATCCTCACACTGGAAAACTTACCTGTAGAACCTCAACAGGAACAGGTGGTGGTGACTGAAAGGAAGCAGGTGTGCTGATTGCAGGGGATGCATTGGAAGTCATAAGTTGATGCCTCTGCATGAAATGTTGCTGATGTTGCATCTGTATCCGTTCTCGCTGTTCTTCCTGCTGAGCTTGCTCTCTCATCAGCTGCATTCGTAATCCAATCCGAGAAGCCATGATTGCAGGAGCACGGACTGGGTAGCTGTTGACCCCTGCAAAAAACACATATTTACAGCTTAAAATGACAGAATCACTCTCCAACAAATAGCTTTCTTCTCAGGTTATTCAGGAATCTTGCTATGTATAATGGGTATTCCACCATTAAATAATCACACATATACTACATGCTACCTTCATATACTAAAAGATGACATTTATTCATAAACATTAAGGAAAAGTTTTCATTTTCCTTAAAGACAAAATCCAGCCAAAACAGCAACAAAAACTTGACCGGATTTATTTTTTACCACATTTACAAGAAAACCCAAGCTGTTCATCAAAATTGACAGGGGGAGGGACAAACTATTACTTTGTTAAGGTTATTATAATGGTATCAAAATAATATGCTGCAACTGGTCAAGCATCCCTGGCCATGCTATAGTTTATTTCCGTCACTGTGACTTTTCCTAAATGTGGAGAAAATATTTAAAAAATGCCATGAGAAAAGTAAAGTAAAATCATACTGAATACGATTATATACATTAGCTCCATACAGTTATTAGAACACAATATTTGTAACAGTGGCTTTAGTTTTTAACTCTAGTGTGTTGTATTATTACCTCCCTTTAGTCTTATCTAACATTGTTCACTGTTTGTGCTGAAAACCACCTACTGAGGAAAAGCAGACGACTAGGTCATCACCTGGTTCATAATGTAGTTCTCAAAATTTTTCACTTAGCAGCAATATACTTCATGTTCCTTTGTTTCATTGCTACGACTGGTTTTAGATTAACACTGTTCAACTCATTGACTGTTTTGAGCTAGAGCTCAGGGGAATTTTAGAATAAAAAACACCTAAAAGACTTTGCAAAGAATGCTGAAATAAGTCAGAGTAGTAGGTATAACTTTTCTAAGAAACATATGGAAGTTAAATAGGTATACACAACAGAATAACTCACTAAAGCTTATTATGAATCCAATATACATTTAGTTTTTTTTTTTCATCTGTCTACCAGAAGAGGAGCCCCAGTCACAAAGAATGTGACCTGACCTAGTTCTGAGGTTCTCCTCTAGCCATCTTGGCCACTGGCACTACAGTGTATGTAACCGGTAGCAGATAGTAGGCGAGAAAGGGATCACTTTTTTTTATCTGACAAAATTTATTGAAACGTCTGCAATGTTATCCTTGTAAAATAGGAAGCAGGTTGAGCAGAGCTCATACAAGTAGTCGATTAAAATTCATAGTTAAACACCAAAAAGAGTAATACTAAATACCTATACAAAACGTCTAACATCTAAGCAAAGACAGAAGTAGAAAAGTAAGCAGCCATCAAGGTGTATCTGAGTGTATCATGGTATAAATTACCCAAAAGTAGAAGAGGGGTAAGAGGGGAAGGGGATATGGAAGGATTAGGGGGAGAAGCGAGTAGGGGAGGGAGGAAAGTAAGGGGTGGCACTGAAGAGGAAGAAGGACCACACAATCAGATAGAGTAGCCATCCTAGCGTCCACCCAAGCCGACTAGGGGAAGGACAGCATTGATCATAGACCTCCAGGCTGACACAGTTAGGGGATCTGCTAGTTTCCACATAGAGAGGATTGTTTTTCTGGTATAATATGCAGTATAAAATATAAACAGCTTCTGGTGAGTGGAAGCATGGAGATTATCAGTTATACCAAGCAGGAGAACTAAGTGGTATAAAGTAATAGTGACAGCACTAATTGCAATAATGACAGCAACTATAGCTAGCAAAAAATATTGAATATATGTGAGGGGTAGACCATGTGAATAAAATTCCCCACTTCAGTTTGACATTTAGGGGAATTTGTGTGCGCCGTGTAATAGATGGCCAACAACCTCTGTGGAGTGTAAGAAAAACCCTGTGAAGGAACTTAAGCTGAACTAGATCATCTCTAGGCCATGAGAGGAAGATACTGCTGAACCCCCTCATCCCAGTCTAGTTAACCGGTTGCCGACCGCCGCACGACTATATACTGCGGCGGTCAGCCCCGGCCAGGCAGAGTGACGTATCGGTACGTCACTCGCCTGTCACTGACTTGCGAGCCTATAGCGAGCGGGCGCGCGCCCGCCGAGGCGCGCGCCCGCCGCGGCTCGTTCACAGGCAAGTCAGTGCGTGTGACCGGCGGACTCGATGTCCGCCAGTCACACTGCGATCGCTCCTGTGAAG